>NW_012103243.1:777109-800822 GCF_000951045.1 Mandrillus leucophaeus
TAAAATACTGGCAAACCAAATCCAGCAGCACATCAAAAAGCTTATCCACCATGATCAAGTGGGCTTCATCCCTGGGATGCAAGGCTGGTTCAACATATGCAAATCCATAAATGTTATCCAGCATATAAACAGAACCAAAGACAAAAACCACATGATTATCTCAAAAGATGCAGAAAAGGCCTTTGATAAAACTCAACAGCCCTTCATGCTAAAAACTCTCAACAAATTAGGTATTGATGGGACGTATCTCAAAATAATAAGAGCTGTTTATGACAAACCCACAGCCAATATCATATTGAATGGGCAAAAACTGGAAGCATTCCCTTTGAAAACTGGCACAAGACAGGGATGCCCTCTCTCACCACTCCTATTCAACACAGTGTTGGAAGTTCTGGCCAGGGAAATCAAGCAGGAGAAAGAAATAAAGGGGATTCAATTAGGAAAAGAGGAAGTCAAATTGTCCCTGTTTGCAGATGACATAATTGTATATTTAGAAAACCCCATCGTCCTAGTACAACAACTTTGAAAAACAGTTGAGCAGTTTCTTCAAACATCAAACATACACCTTCCATGTGATCCTGTCACTGCACTCCTAAAACTTACTCAAGAGAAAATGAAAGCACCTATCCGTACAGAAACTTCTACACAAGCCAGGTGTGGTGGCTCATGCCTCTAATCCCAGCACTTTGGGAGGCCGAGGCAGGTGGATCAGGTGGTCAGGAGTTCAGGACCAGCCTGGCCAAAATGCCGAAAACCCATCTCTACTAAAAATACAAAAATTAGCCTGGCATGGTGGCAGGCACCTGTAATCCCAGCTACTCGGGAGGCTGAGGCAGAGAATGAGAATTACTTGAACCGGGGAGGCAGTTGTTGCAGTGAGCTGAGATCGCGCCACTGCACTCCAGCCTAAGAGACAGAGTGAGACTCCATCTAAATTAAAAAAAAAAAAAAAAAAACATAAAAAATTGAAAACAACCTGACTGCCTATCAAAAGATAGTTGTATAAGTAAGTTGTGGTATATCTATACAGTTAAATACAATTCAACAATAAAAATGAGCTGACTATTGATACCCACAGCTAGCTGTTTAACTCTCAAAATAATTATTCTGAGTTTTGAAGTCTAGGGGAAAAAGCATACACACTCTATGATTTCCTTATGTAAATTTCTAGAAAATGCAAATGAATCTATAGTAACATGTTGTGGATCAGTGTCTCCTTGGGGATGAGAAGAGAAGAGGGAAAAAGAGGTAGAAGGTGTCTTAGTCTGTTTTGCGTTGCTGTAAATGAATACCTGAGACTGGGTAATTTATAAAGAAATAGGCTTGTTTGGCACATGATTCTGATTGCTAAAAAGTTTAAGATTGGCATCTGCATCTGGTAAGGGCTTCAGGCTGCTTCCACTCCTGGTAGAATGTGTAGGGAAGCTGGTGTGAGCATAGATAACATGGTGAGAGAGGAAGCAAGGGTGGGGAGTTGCCTGGCTCTTTTTAACAATCAACTCTTGTGGGAACTAATAGAGTAGAACTCATTGACACCTCCTTCACCAAGAAGAGAATTTATCTCATATCTATGTATTGTTCCACCTACTTACTTACCTATCTGTCCTTCTGTCTATTTACATATAGCTATGTAGAATGTTTACCAGATATTAACAGTGATTTGTTTGGCATGAATGAATTTGGGGAATTACATTTCCCTCTATACATTGCATTTTTTTTCTGTTACATATATATGATGTATGAGAATCATCTTTACAAAAATTAAGGTTATTTTGAAAGGTGTAGTTAAATTGATTAATGAACAAACTTTATGTGCCAATTAATAGAGGAATTGGTCAGTGTTGTGGGCTGAATTGTCTTTCCCAAAACTCATAGGTTGAGCCTTACCCCATGGTGTGACTATATATGGAGATAGAGCCTTTAAGGAGGTAAATTAAAGATAAATGAGGTCAGAGGGTGAGGCTGTAATCCAATAGGATTGATGCCCTCATAAGAAGAGGAAGAGATACCAGCAACATGCATGCACAGAGTAAATGTAGCCATCTGCAACCCAAGAAGAGAGCCCTCACCAGAAACCAACCCCACCAGCACCTTGATCCTAGACTTCCAGCCTCTAGAACTGTCAGGAAATAAATTTATGCTCTTCAAACCACCTAGTCTGGGATATTTTGTTGTGACATATCTAGCAGACTTAATGCAGTGAGCAAATTCATTTATGTTGCCATTAAAAAGAATAATTCAAATATATATTGAACCCAAAAATGTCTTTTATGAATAAATGGCAAAAACAAATTTTGGGGTAATACGCACTATGATTCGCTTTCTGTTTTGAATAAAAAGCAAAACATGATAAATTATGCATGTACATGATTTTATATGTTTATGTAAAGGGATGTACACCAAACAGTCAGGCAATTGATATTATTTTCCTCAGGGGTGGGACTACTGAGGAAAAGAGCCACTGTTTCTTCAAGTTTTTCTGAATTGCTTGAAATATTACAATCTGCCCGAATACTTTTGCAATTGAAAAAAATTGATGAACCCTTATATTAGGTTAGTGCAAGCATAATTGCAGTTTTTACATTGTTGAAATTTGCGATTTGACATTGGAATACATTCCTCATAAATATGGTTATGTTATACATCTTTTTAATGTGCATTTCTTGCTTTTTTTGCTAATGACTTGCTACTTATTTTAGACTATGGAAATAATGTTAGACAAAAAGCAAATTCGAGCAATTTTCTTATTCCAGTTTTAAATGGATTGTAAGGCAGCAGAGACAACTGGCAACATCAACAATCCATTTGGCCCAGGCACTGCTAATGAATGTACAGTGTAGTGGTGATTTAAGAAGTTCTGCAAAGGAGAGGCGATCCTTGAAGATGAGGAGCATAGTGACCAACCATTGGAAGTTGACAACGACCAATTCTGAGCAATCATTGAAGCTGATTCTCTTACAACAACAGGAGAAGTTGCCAGAGAACTCAAGGTCGACCATTCTACAGTTGTTCAGCATTTGCAGAAAATTGGAAAGGTGAAAAGGCTCGATAAGTGGGTGCCTCATGAGCTGAGGAAAAATCAAAAATATCATTTTGAAGTGTTGTCTTCTCTTATTCTACACAACAGCAAGGAACCATGTCTCCATCGAATTGTAATGTGCAATGAAAAGTGGATTTTTTATGACAACTAGCGATGGCTAGCTCTGTGGTTGGACCTAGACAAAGCTCCAAAGCACTTCCCAAAGCCAAACTTCCACCAAGAAATGGTCGTGGACACTGTTTGGTGTTCTGCTGCCGGTACGATTTACTACAACTTTCTGAATCCCGGCGAAACCATCACATCTGAGAAGTCTGCTCAGCAAATCGATGACATGCACCAACAAATGCAATGCCTGCAGCCGGCATTGGTCAACACCAAGGGCCCAATTCCTCTCCACGACAATGCCCGACTACATGTTGCACAGCTAGTGCTTCAAACGTTGAAAGAATTGGGCTACAAAGTTTCGCCTCATTTACCGTATTCACCTGACCTCTTGCCAGCCGACTACCACTTCAAGCATCTCAACAACTTTTTGCAGGAAAAACGCTTTCACAACCACCAGGATGCAGAAAATGCCTTCCAAGAGTTTATTGAATTACAGAGTATGGATTTTTATTCTACAGGAATGAGCAAACTTATTTCTCACTGACAAAAAATATGTTGATTGTAGTAATTCCTATTTTGATTAATAAAGATGTATTTGAGCCTAGTTGTAATGATTTAAACTTCACAGTCCAAAACTGCAATTACTTTTTCACTAACCTAATATTTTGGAAAAACATAACAAAAATATGCCTACTTAGTGTTTGTATCGTATATGCATATTGATTTCCATCTATATGTCATGTATCCACCAGAACTTTGTTAGGGATCCTAAAATCTTTCTATGGAGCTATTCTTTTTCTCATCAATGAAAATAATGTAACAATACTTGTTCTTGTGTTTCTGGAAATAATTCTAAATTTACTTAGTCACTTCTTTGTTTTCAAATAGTGATTTTTCCTTTATTTTTTCTCATGAAATTCGTGTCATATACACATCTGTATATGCAAACGTGTGTTTAAGTGGACAAAATAGATAGTCTACAAGATTTATCTTTTGTTGTGTTTTAACTCAGAGTTGGCTACAGAATAACAACAAAAATAATGAAGTCACTTTTATAGAGAATTGCCAGGGCCTCTGTATTATGTTCTATACACTGCCTAATTATGCATAGTAATTATATTAGACAGCTATAAAAATAACTTAAAATGAGAGACCCAGGAATAAAATATTACTGACAAATACTTTTCTTCTTCTCAATGCAAAATTCCAAGTGTAGAAAACTGGTAACTTACCTAAAATTCTATTGATGAAACACATTAGGAAAAGTTCAGGATTGAATGGTTGCCTGTGGAAGGCGAGATGGAATTTATCAAGTCAAACAGAAGCAGGGGTCACAGGGCCAAGAATTAAAAACAAATGCAAATCTGTGCACTGTTATTTTAAAACCAAAGAAAAGTAGGTTACACAAGCCACTTCCATTTTTAAATGCTGCCCCTCTGGTGGTACGGGAGAAACCTTTTGCCCACTTGTCCTTTTTGCTAAAGATGCTGTTTTTCCACAGAGGCAAAGAGTGATATTTGAGGAAAAGGTTTTACAGATGCAATTACAGCAAGACACTGGCGCTCAGCTCTGCACGTGGGTAAACACGTGCTTTCTCACCCAGAGAAAAGTTTAGCTTGGCAGCCTTTGCTACAAAGCATGACTCTGATCCTAGAGAAAGCCAGAACTACAGAAACCCAAATCATCTCCAAAAATAACACCAAAATTAAGGCCTTGAAACTCCTCACACTTGTCATGCTGTGAAGGATGATACTTCAATGCTCAGGACCCACAGAGCTACTGAATCTTCAGAATTCTCTTTGTAAGTTCACTCCACTGACATCTCAGCCTTTAGATGAGGCTATATTCTGGGCTTGAGTTCTAGGCTGTCTGTTGTTAAATTTAAGACATACTTAGGAAAAAACATAGGACAGTATCTTTGAAGCCTTAACTAGGGCAAGATTTCTCTAGGACAATCCATTGATAAAGTAAACTTCATCAAAATCTATAAAATTTTCTGCTTATAAAAAATATGTTTTAAAAGATTGAAATGCTAGACACAGAATGAGAGGAATACTTACAATTACATATATCTGAACTATAACTTATAGCTACAGAATATAAAGTACTCCTACAAATTCCATTATCAAAAAGACAAACCAATATTTTAAATACTAAACAAAAGATTGAAGAGATACAAAGAGATACAAATACTCAATAAACACATAAAAAATGTTCTGTATCACCAATCATCAGAAAAATGCCAATTAAAACAACAGTAAGATACCGCTGTATACCTACTAAGATGGCAAATAAGCTCAAAAACCAATTATTGGAGACCATGAGAAGCAATTAAACTCTAGAAATTGTTGATGAGATTGTAAAAATTGTGCAACCACTCTAGAAAATGTATTGGCATTTTCTTATAAATTTGAAAAATATACTTATTCTATGGCCCAGAAATTTCACTCATAACCCAGAATAAATAAAAATACATATCCACATAAAGACTTGTGTACAAATATTTATAATAGTTTTGCTCATAAAACAAAAAACTAGAAACAACTAAAACATTAATTAACAGAAAAATACATAAACAAAGAATGCTATATTCATAGAATGGAGTACTACTTAGTAATAAAAAGGAATCAACTGATAAGCACATGAATCTCAGAAACATGCAGAGTGAAGGGTACATAGTATATGATTCCATTTATATAAAGTTCATGAATAGGCAAAATTATTCGTGATGATTGAAATCAGAACAGTGGGCTGGAATAAGGCACAAGGGGCTTTCTGGAGTGATGAAATATTCTATATGTTGATTTGGGTATTGATTACACAGTTGTATATGTTTGTCATAATCATTAAACTTTATACTTACAACTATGCATTTTTCTATATTTGAATATTACTTCAATTAAAAATATTAAATACATTGCTCTAATATCCAATTTAATCACACAGAAAAATCTCAGTATGCAATCAAGATTGTGGGGGTAGGAACAATAAAAAGTATTATGGGTGCTATTTTCCTTACAAGACATTCATTCCATCTTTAGTGAAAATTTATGTATTTCTTTATTCTTTTTTAATTTAGACATAATTGTACATATTTATGGGGTACATGTGACATTTTGATACATGCTTATGATATGTAATAATCAAATTGGGGTATTTAGGATCTCCATCACGTTAAATATTTGTCATTTCTTTGGGTTGGGAACATTTCAAATCTTCTCTTCTGGCTATTTTTCCAATATATCAAAGAAATGAAAGTAACAACATCCTAAAAACTTAAATGAAAACAAATTTTATATTTTCTGGCTTCATATAAGACAGCAACACGGGGAATCATTGGACACCTGGAAAATTGTTTATCATTTAGTCTAAGAATAATTTTTTATTTTTTTACTTTTAGTTTAGTTTCAGGGGTACATATGCAGGTTTGTGGATGAAGCTAGAGGCCATTACCCTTAGCCTTAGCTAACTAATAATGATTTAACAATAAATGTGGTATGGCAGTCTTTATTAAGGCCCTAGTAATGTCATCAGACTGCACAAGGCTCCAGGGACACAGGCAGCCTTCCCATACAAGTATTCTTAGGACCTTGTTCTGCAAGGAGCATTGCAGTGGCAGATGAAGATATTGGTGTCAGTAACCTTCGGGCAGTCATCCGAGGTCATTCCTGCAGCTTACCTCGTAGGCAGTAGGAGAGGAGACAAAGGCTCTTCTGGGGTCACTCTAGAGCCTACTTTGCATGGACTGACTTTATGTTAACTTTTTAAAGTACTCTGAGATTGGCATGATAATGCCACTCTCAGTGTGAACCTCCTTTTCCCCTGATACACTTTATTCCAAGTGATGTGAACCACTGACGAAAAGTTGACAAGAGATTTACTTAATTATGGCAGAAATAATCTGTTCATTCCAAAGACTAAAATGCTTGACCTCACAGGACCTGTTTCCTTCCATCTGTAACAAAGAGCTGAGCCATTGTATGAGATCCAGTAGAAGGGCAGGTGAGCTGCTTTCATGAGCACATATTCCGTGGCTGGAGCTCTCTCAGGTTCGTGGTGGCGCTGGGACCTGGGATGAGGTGAGGACCGTTTTCTAGCCAGAGCAGCCACCGTGTTTGCCTCAGCCCTGCAATTTGAACCTGGACAAAATACTCACCCTATCCCCTTCTATACCACTCCCCCATGCTATTGACTGCTGCAAATGAAATACTATTCACTTAGAGAGAAATTGTAGAATGGATGTTTGTGGACTTCTGAGGAAAAATTTCAAGCCAACTCCTTAGTTTACAGAAGCTTCTCAGTTTCCTTAAATAGAACCCCCTGGCAGGCCCTGGAGAGTTAGTATTCAGTTCTGCAAACACATTTGTGTTGGAACTAAAAACAAAATTGGGAATGATGTGGCGTGTATGCAGCAAACAGGCTCATGACACCACCACAGTTTTTGACAGCTCTGGAAAATGCTGCCTGCGGAAGGTTTAGCACTACGGACTGAATGATCTGGATAGAACAGCAGCACAAGATTAGACAGGCATGTTAAAGAAAGCTCTGAATATATGTCCTGTGGTAAGCAAACCGTTCTTTAGTCTGTCAAATAGAAAGCCTCCCTGCAAAACCAACAGTTTAGAAATGCGTGCATTAGCCTGTGCAATGTTTTCTGAAGGTCAGGTTCAATTTCCAGGGTAAAGGTTATAATTTTGAAATATTGACAATAACTTGAAGACCCTATTTCCACCTGTGTAAACACTTTGAGACTCTGAGACACAAAATTGAGAACTATCAATTTATCCACAAAGGCCATTAGCATTGTGAGGGGAAGGAAAGGCAGCTCATGTAGTCTCTGGTGACGTGAGCTACTTTTTAGGCTGAAGAAATCCAACACCAAGCACAGCTCTTGTTGCGAAGTGATGCTTCATCCATATATGCTGAGCTTAATTGAGCTGAGCCAGAATTTAAGCTAAGGCCTTTTAACTAGAAAGTCTTTTTTCTTTGCATTAAACCAGGGATAATAACAGTTGCTCTCCTCATCATGTGTATTTGGTCGTTCTTGCATTGTATAAAGAAATACCCGAGACTTAGTAATTTTTTAAAGCAATTTTATTGGCTTACGGTTCTGCAAGCTATAGAGGAAGCATGGCATCAACATCTCTCAGCTTCTGCAGAAGCCTTGGGGAGCTTTTACTAGTGGTGGAAGGCGAAGAGGGAGTAGGCACATCACATGGAGAAAGCAGGAACGAGAGAGAGAAGGGAGCAGGTGCTACACACTTTCAAACAACCAGATTTCTTGAGAACTCACTCACTATCACAAGAACAGTACCGGCCAGGCGCGGTGGCTCATGCCTGTAATCCCAGCATTTTGGGAGACCGAGGCAGGCAGATCATCTGAGGTCAGGAGTTAAAGACCAGCCTGACCAACATGGTGAAACCCAGTCTCCACTAAAAAGACAACAACAACAACAAAAAATTATCTGGGCATGGTGTTGTACACCTATCATCCCAGCTATTCAGGAGGCTGAGACAGGAGAATCACTTGAACCAGGGAGGCAGAGGTTGCAGTGAGCTGAGATTGCACCATTGCACTCCAGCCTGAGCAACGACAGCGAAACTCCATCTCAATAAAAAGAAGAACAGCACCAAGGGAATGGTGCTAAACCATTCACGGGAAATCTATCTTCATCATCCAGTCATCTCCCACCAGGCCCCACCTCCAACACTGGGAATATTAATCTCAATACAATATGAGATTTGGGCAGGGACACGCATTCAAACTATACCACCATGCAAGTTTGTTGTGAGCATTTCATGGAAAAAAACTGCAAACTACTGAGGACTGCTATATAAACATCAGAGATAATACTGGTGATGAGGGTGCTGGTGATGACGACAAGCACAACAGGAGTGATGATGCTATTAGAAAGATGTTCGTGACTAGCTCTGAGTCTCAGAGGTGCTAGCCACTCGGTTTGGTATATGTGAGACAAAGGGTATGTGCACATGGGTGGGTGTGTGGTTAGTGAAATGGGAGGGGAGGGAAGCCAGCTGGAGAGCTGGTTATTGAAGCGGACTTGAGAGAGGAAAAAATGCATCTACTCAGACCTACACTGATATCACCATAATGTCCACAGTTTAGCCTCTGTCAAACTGATCAGAAATAAGATGTGACACCAGCAACCCCTGGCCTGAAGAAGATACCAGTAGAGGATATTTCCCTCTTCTGGTGCAAATGAAGAGGAAAAACTACAGTTTTCAGGTTGCCAATCGATGACATTTTGATCATGTCCCAATTTGTTTTTCCTTCTGTCATTTGAAATTTTCTACTTTCATGTTATATTTGATAAAGGGAGCCTCCACTCCTGAAAAAATTATCTACTGCTAGATGAGTTGCTGTAATCTAGTTGGTGGCAATGACAAATGTCAAATGATAATGTTGATTCTCTTTGTACCAAGTCAGCATAGTTGCATGCTAGGCTCTGAGCTCTAACGATTCACTATGATTTTTTCCCACCTCTGTGTAATGTCTCTACTTCCCAACTCAGAAGAAATTATATGAACAATTATAAGGCATCGATCTTTGTATATATCAATGTAAGAATTAAAAATTTTTAAAAATTCTAGTAAAATATAATCTCTTATATTAATTTATCATTTTAAATTTTCAGGGGAGAGAGTTGAGGTCTCAGTATTTAAAGAACAACTTAAAATCAAAATGGTATTAACCCAGAAAAGCAAGACTACAGCTCATGTATTCTGAGTAACATCACCATCAGCTTTCCTCTAAACCATGAAGCTTCTTTCAAAACATCAATCAAAGTTAAGCAAAATCTTGAAGGAAAGGCTATGTTAATTCTTATTACCAGGCATCAATGGAAAGCAGCACGACTTTAATGGAATTTCAATAATATTTTTAAACTTGTAGGCTAGAATGTAAAGCTCATTCTGCTAGATGCACAATAAAGGATCAAAGAGGGTTGAACACTTATCCAGATATGCCCACTGATTTTTGGGAGGCTGAGGTGGTTGGATCACCTGAGGTCAAGAGTTCGAGACCAGCCTGGTCAACATGGTGAAACTCTGTCTCTACTAAAAAAAAAAAAAAAAAAATTAAAAAAAAATTAGCTGGGTGTGGTGGTGTGTGCCTGTAATCTCAGCTACTTGGGGGGCTGAGGCAGAAGAATTGCTTGAACCTGGGAGGCAGAGGTTACAGTGAGCTGAGATCACGCCACTGCACTCCAGCCTGGGCAACAAGAGCGAAACTCTGTCTCAAAAAACAAAACAAAACAAAACAAAATCAATATCAGGCTGTTGCTTTATGTCCAGAAAATAGGTACCAATTGCCAGCAACATGTTGTGGTGGAAGCTGAGAACACCTGGTAAACTCTCAGACTCTCCGGGCCACACAGCCAGGTCTGGACCCTAACTCCTCCTCTTAGGTCTTGTGTAACATTAGGCAAGTTATATATCCTCTTAAATCTCAGATTACCTATCTGTCAAATGGGGAAGCCAATTGTATTTACTCTCTCAGGATTGCTGAAGCTAGAACGGGTGATGCTTGTATACAACTGTGAGGCACAAAAAGGGCACATAATGAAGGTTAGTTATCAATTTTAAGGGGAAAAGTACGTTTGACTAGAAGTCTGAAACTTGTGTTCCCATCTCCTAAATTGGCTGTCATTTTGAGCAAGTAACTTAAATTCTGTGAGCCCCAGTTTCCTTATTTGCACATTGAACGGCTTGGGTTGGTGGCGTCTGTCTGTGTCCTTTAGGACTTTTTTAGTTACAAGTGACATAAAAATCAACCAAAACATGCCTACATGTAAAACTATTTATTTTCTCATGTAATGGAAAATTCTAAGTGCTAGCTTAAGGAATGGCTAACTGCAGAGCCCAAATGATGGTATCAGGACTTGGTTTCTGTCTGTGTGTTCTTCTTGTCATCACACAGGCTTCACAAAGCAAGCAGAACCTGAGAGCAGGAGGCATGAAATAGCAGCAGCATGCAAATACTTCACAGGTTGTCATGAAGACTGAATGAGTTAGAAAACACAAAGCCCTTAGAACCCTGCCCTAGCACCTACCATGTGCTCAGTAAGGGTTAGCTGTTAGTATTATTTGCCCACAAGCTCCACCTGAGGGCAAGATGATGCAGCTCCAGAATTTACATTCTTTCAGATTTATGCCTAAGGGAGAAGAATACCTACCTGAGTCCCAGAAGTCTCAACAAATGTTTATGTCTTCTAATGACTTTGAGAGAACTTTTACATTCCTGAATATTAGATTTTGATTGACCAGACCTGAGTCATAGTGTGTAAATGAGCCCAGTTCACCCACCGTTGGCTCCACTGACAATGACAGTATTGTTATCTAGCATTTTTGAAAAAGAGATGCAGTTTGCGAGAAATGACACAAGTTGTAAAAGCCTAAGATTTTGGCATCACACACATACACACACACGCGCATACACACACATGAGTAACACATACATATATTCAAATGTCAATATGAAGGGATTTATTTTTCTTAAAGTCCTATGTCAGATTAAGTTATTGTTTATAGAAATATCTATGGCAGGTATAGGATTTCTCTGATCCTCTACAGTCAGGAATTAGTTTGGTTATTTTTATTTTTTGACTTTCAGATTTCAGTCTCAAATCACTACCCACACTGCCACTCCTCTGCATAAAACCCTGGTAAACAAAGCCAGGGTTGTTTGGGAAATGCATAGCATGAATCGTGTGGAGCCACTGTCTTTTATGCAGTTAGCTTTTTAATTGACTTTGCATGCATCAACTGTGCCTTCCAGTAAGCAGATACAGTTCCCAGGGATTGTCAAAAGATTCCTATCTCAAGAGCAGATCTAATCCAGTTGGTGCCATTGAGAAACCTTAAATGACAGCTTTCATCTTATTTACAAAAATTCTCTGGGTTCAGGTTACATTTTAATCCCAGTTGCTCTATCAGCTTTATGGCAGCAGAGGTGGGGGATAGACTTGGGTGGCTGTTTTTGGCTAAGTTTTAGTTTTCTTTCCTTTTATGTAAATTATTACCTCAAGCAGAATTCTATAACGGAGGGCACTTTCCAGGTCTGGGGGGCAGGCCGACTTTGGACTCAAACATTACCATTTCTTCTTTGATGAACAGAGAAGGCTGCAGCCTTGTGATAGAGAAACAAGTTTATCTGTGCCTCTTTTTTTCAACATTACTAGGGAACATTCAATCCACTGGATACATCAGCAGATCTCCATAACCCAAAGTAAAGCTATAACCATAGTGGTGACTCATTAGCCATCGTGACTCTCCAAAATAAAGAGGGTAGCATTGTTACCATTTTTTTTTTTTTTTGGCATCCAAACCCACACTGAGCTTGTTATCCTTGGAAAAAATCTCATCTAGATTCTCTACTTCCCACCCTGTCACATAGTCTGTGTGTTTGTCTGTGTATGTTTAAGAAAATGAGGCCCATCCCTTGAGTTTGGTTCTCATTTATTTCCCATATAGGATTTGGTCCGTCCATTTTTACCTTTAAATACGAATAAAAGAATGTTGAGTAAGAAGGAAACACCTAATATGTAGAGAACATATGCCATGCTCCATAAACACTACCTAATTGAATCCTCAACATAATCCAGGGAGTTGGTGGCTGTTATTTTTCTCATTTTACAGATGAGACCTGAAGCTCAGATGCTGGAAGTGATTCTGTCAAGATCTGACTTCTAAAAGATGACCTGGGGTCGGGCGTGGTGGCTCGCACCTGTAATCCCAGCACTTTGGGAGGTTGAGGTGGGCGAATCACAAGATCAGGAGATCAAGACCACCCTGGCTAACATGGTAAAACCCCATCTCTACTAAAAAATACAAAAAAAATAGCTGGGAGTGGCAGGTACCTGTAGTTCCAGCTACTTGGGAGGCTGAGGCAGGAGAATGGCATGATCCCGGTAGACAGAGCTCGCAGTGAGCCAAGATTGTGCCACTGCACTCCAGCCTGGGTAACAGAGCAAGACTCTGTCAAAAAAAAAAAGAAAGAAAGAAAGAAAAAGAAAAAGAAAAAGGATGACCTTGCTGAGATTTGGACACAGATTGCCTTCTCCATCAGACCACATGGCTTCAGAGTTGGACTCTGCATAGCTCTTGCTTGTCCACCTCCCCTGCCTCTCAGCATCCTCTGTGCCTTGTCCTATCTGAGCCTAGTACCTGCAGGACAGTCATTGGAGAGTTTAAAGATCAGCTACAAAAATCTTACTCACGTGACATAACCAGATTCAACTTTTATCCAAATCCTACTTTCACTCTTCTTGAGGAGAAGTGTAATGAAAAGTCTGGGTAACAAGGTGAGTTGCAATACTGTGGATAACAGGGTGATCAATATCAGATTATGATAGATTATGTGCTGTCCCAACAACTGATTGAAATTTCTTCCATTAGAGCTTTAACTCCAGTAACAAGTTGCCATCTAGACAGTCTGAGAACATGGTCATAGAGGGATGATGAGATAAAAGTCAAATGAGGCCAGGCATGGTGGCTCAAGCCTGTAATCCCAGCGTTTTGGGAGACCGAGATGGGCGGATCACGAAGTCAGGAGATCGAGACCATCCGGGCTAACACAGTGAAACCCCGTCTCTACTAAAAATACAAAAAACTAGCCAGGTGAGGTGGCAGGCGCCTGTAGTCCCAGCTACTGGGGAGGTTGAGGCAGGAGAAGGGTGTAAACCCGGGAGGCGGAGCTGGCAGTGAGCTGAGATCCGGCCATTGTACTCTAGCCTGGGTGACAGAGCGAGACTCCGTCTCAAAAAAAACCCAAAAAAACAAAGTCAAATGAGCATCACACTGGGAGATAAGAGAAACTGCCATCTGTCCTGGGATGACTTATGTAGCCTCTCAGAGCTGAATTTTCTCATCTGTGAAGCAGAAATAACAGTATCTTTCATCACAAGTGTAATGTAAGATTAAATGAAGCGACAGAGCCCTGGCTTTTGTATATATTCAATAACAGCCATCTCTGATCAATGTTACTCCTCTGCCCAGTGCTCTCTGGGGAGAGAATGGTGAACTGTGTCCAGCCTAGGCAGAATGCATGGGCCACTCTGTCAGTCACCAACCCTGATGGCTAAGGGCAATTGGAGCCCTGAGGAAGCCTCATGCTCCCAATCCTAAGGAATTTCCAACATAACATGTGAAAAAACTCAAGCACATGAAAGATTTAAGAAACAATAAAAAGGATATATAATCAAATAGAGCAATGGATTAGAGCTTTGTGGATCTAAACACACAGGCACCAAGAGGAAGATGGGAGTAATGGAGTAATCTGAACCAAGTGGAATTTGTTTAAAATGGGTAAAACTTTAAGACACAGGAGGAAGGATGATAGGACTGTCCTGTAAATCCCTTTTGATACCATGGCTTGTCCTACGCAGTGCTGAGGCACCTAGGTGTTGCACACCCCAACTCTCTGATGATTGGTACATTTTGAACAGAAAAAAACCAACATCCTTAAAACTACCCTATGAGCTTTATGTGATTCCCATTTTATATATGCAGTCCTCGGCATAGCCCATATCCAGGCATTTTCCTTTGTTTAGATGAATTAGGTTTATACTCTGCTACCCGAACCCCTGTCCACACCCAAGGAAACCTGAAAGGCTTTCCTTCTTCTTCAGGGACAATATTGAAAGTAGTTAACAACAGTACAGGCTAAAAAATAACAGTGGTGGGAGGGTCAGGATACTTAGAGAAGGCACTTGGAGGGCCCAGTATAGAAACTATGTACTAGCTGTAACAGGAGCACTTCAATATTCTCACAAACCTCTTGGTTATCCACTAATGTGCAGGAGCTGAATTCATTGGTACCCCTCTCTCTGCTTTACCTATTATCTCAGAAATGCCTGTGCTGCTGATGGGCACTGTGGAAGTTTGGGAATACCAGTTACTGTTAGTATTGCTTTTACCATAATCATGCCTGGGTTTTGCCTTTGTGTGAAGAATTTCACAGTTTTCCTCAAACTGCTAGTAATGAGTAGAGCTTTGATAATAAGCAAAAAAAGGGGCTTGTTTCTCTCACTTTCTTCAATCTCTCATTTTCAGAGCTGCCTTGCACTTTCAGACATCATTAGCTAAAGTCCATTCCCACAATCCCCACTGCAACAAAAGCCAATAATACTTCTTAAAACTATACAATCAGTATAGATTTCTGAGAAAATTCTTGTCGTGGAGCCTCTAAAAAGTGTTTCCTGTTCAGGATCCTCATCTGCAGAAATGACCTGGAGTTTGTCAGCCTCACTTCTTATCATGGCCCCCACATAAACAGAAAGACAAATGTAAGATGGCGCCCTAACTGCGCAGCCAGAGATTGTGGAGTAAACCAGGACGCCCTGCACTCACATAGCTCTTCTGTGAAAAATGGGGTATTTTTTAATAGACTGACATAAATAAGCCAGGTTGTGTAACCACCAAAACAAACAAATAAAAAACACGCAGTTGAAGGGTAGAGACAGGCAATGTGACAGAGTTGGGGCCCCCTCCCGCTCGTTAGTGCAATCCCTTCAATTTTAGGTTAAGAGGAGTTACTGGAGTGAAGTTATTTGTATAAACCACAAGAAGGCCTCCCACCCCCACATCCCTTAACTGGATTAGGTCTGGAAAAGTTAAAATGATTTTTAAGTGTTCCATCAAAATCAGGATGCTTATCACTCTGGTTTGGCTACCAGCCTGCATTTAGCTCCCAGTTAATCTCTGGTGCTGTGCTTCTCTTTGGGGGAAAGAGGAGGGGTGTGCTGAGGGAGGGGTGCACATGCCCGTGCTCACTGTCATAAGGGAAGATTTGCAAACAGAGTAAAAGTGGATTAACCCCTAGTGTTCCAAAGGTGTCCAGGAAAATCACTCAATTGAAATCATATCTTCAAATTCATTGGGACAGAAAAAGAAATTTAAAACCTTAGGAGTGCCTTAGAGGCCCATGTCTCAGGAACTAGCTAAGTAAGAAAAAATCTGCTATAATCAGTTCACTTATCAGTTATGCATGAGAGGAGGAACGTCTTTAATGACTTCTTTACCTAAAGCTTGCAGTTCACTCTAATATTGCTGATGAAAGGGTGCCAGGCAATCATATAGTCATTTACAGGTCTGGGTTCAAATCACCACCCCAATTCCATTTGATATTTATGTGACTTTGAATAAGACATTGATCCCGTCTGTATCTCAATTTCACTATGAGGAAATTAAAAATACCTTTCTTATTGCTTCCTAGGATTGTTTTAAAACCTAAATGAAGTTCCATAATGTATGTTAACAATGCATGACATAAAGCAGGTTCTATGTAATCATTAGTACCATTTCCTAATGGTATTTGCAGTGGGCCAAGCCCAGGGGAATCTCAACTTGAGCATAGATGGGACGTCCCTAGCTTTCAGTGTAGGAGCAGGCAAAGGGAAGTTATATAAGTATGAACAATGAAAATGTCAAAACCTAGATCCCAAACATTAGTCCATTCTATGCAGGGCTTGCACCATGGGGAGAAGGACAAGGGGAAGATAAAGCCTAGGAGATCACAGTTTGAGAAAACTCCTCAAAATTGGCAAATTCCTGGCCCTCAGCTTGTTGAGTGTCATCTCCACCTAAAACCAGTCCACACGAGGGTCACCACGTGTTGATTCAGTTGTATTCTTCACCTAGGCACACTCATATATTTTGAAACTTACAAGAGTTGAGGGCAGAACTGATCAGGATATATGAATTTCCTTTCCATAATCTTCAAATCCAGTTTATATTTTCTTAGTCTTTAACCTAATACCCACTTCCAGGTCCAAAAGTGATACCAAAAAACCACTCTTTGTAAAAAATTATAAATATATCCTTAAACAAAGAATATGAGTGACTTACTAAGGCCTCAGACTCTTCCATTGGTTGAAATTCCTCTTAAGCCTTGGAAAAGTAAGCCAGATAGGTCTTAACGTAGTGTTTTTCAAAAAGTATTATTAACAAAAAGCATTATCAAATTATTTAGATTTCAGGAATGCACGTGCTAACTAACTGAACTCCTATCTCTTAAAACATCTTCATGAGAATTTCCCCAGGACTCTCAGAGTCATCAGTTTACATAGTTGGTATTTTTTTTCTGAGCAATTAAATTTGTAGCAGAAGAAAACATTCCAGTTTTTCTCAAGTCTTCCTGATGCCCACATTACTAACAGAAAAAGCAAAACCCCTTTTGCTCAGTTCGGCGGAATAACACTCCCCTCAAAACTTCCACTCCCTAATCCCGGAAATGAATATATTACCTCCCATGGCCAAGTGACTTTGCCAGTGTGATTAAGGCATGGATCTTAAAATAGGATAATTATCTTGGATTATCTAGGTGGGCCTAAGCAGTTACATAAGCCCCCATAAAGAGAAAATTTGTCCTGCGTAGTCAGAAAGATGCAGCAGCAGAAGAGGTAGAAGAGATGGGGATGGGGGGAGAACCAGGGATTTAAAGTATGACGTCTCTATTGCATTTCTGGCTTTAAAGATGGAAGAAGGGGACCATAAGTCAAGGAACATAGTGGTTTTCCAGAATGATTCCTGGGTGACAATCAGCAAGAAAATAGGGACCTTAGTCTTTCAATCGCATGAAACTAAATTCTGCCAACAACCTGAATGATCTTGGAGAAGGATTATTCCCCCCACCTCTTAATAAGCGTTTGCTCGGCTAACACCTTGATTCTGACCTTGTGAGACCGTGAGCAAAGAGCCCAGCCAAGGCCACCCAGACTTTTGACCTACAGATTTATGAAATAATGTTTATATTGGTTTAAAATGCTGAATTTATGGTAGTTTCTTACAGCAGTAATAGACTAATTTTCCACTAAGCATTTTCTTCTTTCAATAAAGTGGCATAAGTGAAGTCACTTGTGTCCTCATGTTTGGGGAAATTTCAGTTCTATGTAGAACAAGAATCATTTAAGGGTAGAAAGTAGAGAGAAGAAAGAAAAAATACAGGCCTACCTCTTACTGGAAGCTCTCTCAAACAAGAATTTTCATTAAGTAGGTAAAGGATCAATACTAAAGAAAAAAGAATTCCTAAAAATCTGCTTCAGGAATTGTTAAATAATTCCAAAACAAATTAAATAAACAATGCTTTTTCTTTGGTTCCAAATTATGAAGGGTGGCTACTGTTAAAGATTTAAATAGTAACCTGGTATCTACAGCATGGAAATATATTTCAATTGAATTGCAAACCAGTATCTTATCTGACATCAGAGAAGATTTTACTAGAATGCATTTAGAATGCTTTCTTTGCCCATAGCATTCAACAGTTTGGGGAGATAAGAACTCCCTCTAAAAAAATAAAGCAGAGAGGTTTTCATAATACAGGGATTGAAAAGGAATACATTTTCTTCCTGGAAAGGGAAAATATAGCTGTGGTGTAAAAGCAAATGACTATGGTCATGCAGAGTAACTATGAGCCATACCCGTGCGAGGTTATGTAAAAATTACATCCAGTGGGTTTTATAAAGCTGGGAAATTTCACTAACACAGAAAACTCACATTGCAATAACATGGTTTTGATTATGACTTTTTGATGATGCAGCCAGTGGTAAATATTACTCATCACTTATGAGGTGTAGAAATGGGTGAACCAAGAAGTTAACTTGTGAGGGAAAAGAAGAGAAGAATTACAGTAAACAAGTTGCTGTAAATTGTTAGTAAAGTAACACACAAAAAAACCTACATAAGACAGTGAAAATCTTGGTTGGAGTTGGAGTCGTGTTAGGAAAAGAGCATTGACTAAGTACAGACTATGAGTTCCTCCCTCCTAAATTTCTTGAGAAAACTAGAGATGACAATACAACAAGAATCCAGTTGAGTAGAAATGATACTACTAATGATATCTGGTGCAAACTTGGTCTTGCCTAGGCGTGTTACATGCAAACATGCAGGCACAAACCATTTGAGGTAGACATGTCTGAGGTTTATTTGAGTTCACTGTGGTCATATTTCTTGGTGCAACTTAAACATATGTTATACATTTTTAGACCTTGTGTATCCACAAGAAACAGATGCTTCTTGGAATTACAGACATGTAGATTTATTTTGTTCAAGTCAACAAGGTGAAATAAAAGAATAGAGCATTTTAGGTGAAGTCTTTAAAATTTTTCCATCACACCATCTGCATTCCCATTCAGTCCCCAGATTACTTGAGAAAGCAGTATGGCTTCACTTTGAGGCCAGAGTTACTCAAAATCAATTACTTAAACACTGCCCCAGTGGGATTATCTGAACTTATAAGACCATGTGTGTCTATAATGTTTACAATTCCTTTTCTTATTTTTTATTTAAAAACATCTGAAGTATTGCAAGCTTTTAGAAAAGTATAGAGAATAATTTATTGAATAGCATTGTGGTATTGTGATCACAAGAGAGCTTCATTAAAATGCACTTTTTGTAAACTTTATAATCAGATCAAGCGTAATAATTGCTGAAGGTATCTGATTTGTTCCAGACCATGAATAGACACTTTAATTTTACATATTTTTTAAAGTATAGAGTTTATAGTTTGAGTTTAGCAATACCTTTGTCCCCTCTGTATACCGCTTTCTACAGAATCACCGTCAGCTCATTCAACTTTCTAAACAGGAAGAAAGGAAGGCTTTGCTGGGGATTTTTAAAATATGGTTTCTTTGAGTGAAATACTTAGTATTACATCTTCGTCTCTGTGATCCTCCCTACATGAAGCACTATCTTCTTTTACTTAAAATGAGTCACTCACCTTCTCCCCACACTGTAATGAGATAGTTACTACTAAGACTATTAAAGAGCTATAATACCTCCCCACCCGTCTTGACGCCTACCAAAGGATACTTCCGTGGCCTTCTTGGCTTTCCTCTGCTGTCTCCTTTAACAGGCAGTCAGTCATGCTTCTCCTCCCTCCGACTATAACCCACTGACTCCTTGTCAGTGAACCCACTAATTCCTAAAGAGTATCTCCCTTCCATTCCCTGGCTCCATTTTTCTTCTTCTCTCTGCCATTCCTGAGCACCCTTTAAATTATTTGCTGCCAAAGAATATACAAAATAGGTCTTTAAAAACAATTAGAGAATTAAGACCTTTCTTGAATTAAGCTTAAGTAGCCTCTTAAAAAGGTACACTACTTACTGTGTGGTAATTGTTGCTTGTTTCTGCCAATGTCTGATTAGCTTAGAATATCAGAACTTGGTAGAGCTAGCTACTCCATTTAACAGCACCTATTACGTGTAGGCATTTTACAAAGGAATGAAGTACTTTTCTGCTGCTTTTATGAATTAAAAAAAGGAGAGTTCGTTTAAAAATTAAGTAGCTTGTCCAGATTCACATAAGCGTAGCCAGGAATTGACTCCCAGTTTGTCTGTCGGAATGTGCTTTCTACTGTGTGGCATGACCTCCTAAGTAACTGGCAGTTCTGTGGTCTTTGCCTCAATGAAGAGTTGAATAGTTGAATATATAGGTTCACTCCTCATAAAAGCAAGTAACATTTCCTTTCTTCTATACCCATAATACCCATAGAATTATCCAGGTCATTTGTGTTATAGTTCAGGCTATTGCTCAGAGATCAGACTGCAGAGATGATAAAAAATAAATTAATCACTCACTATTTGAAAAAGTTTGGAAGCATAACTTACATACTTTTTCATTCATTTGTTTTGATAAAAGAATTTCTTATATCATCCTATGTCATCAATTCTAATTCATATATGGTCAATTCCAATAGCTTGAAGAATTATCTTATAGACTAAAAGAAATTATAAGATGAATTGATGTTAAGTTAGCTTAATTCAGAACATATCTTTGGATCCATTGAGATAAATGGCTTAAAAACTGCCATGAAGATTCATCTTTAACCATTGAGTGCTTACGAATAGCTTGCATAAACTTTCCAGAGTGACTGGTTGCAAGGAGAACATGACCCCTGTCTCTTTGTTGGTGTTCCTGGCTGTTTCCCTGTACTGGTAGGAAGAAAGGAATCCATCCCTTCTTTCCATTTCAATTCAGGTCTTCTACTTCTAGGCACAATTGGAATTGGATAGTGTACACCGTAAAATCAGTATTTCTTTTTAAGAAAGTTTCTATTACGTAGTATTGAACTTTCTAAAAAGTTCAATTTGGAGTCATTTTTGTTTAGGTGAAGGGTTGGGTCATGTCTCACTTCCCCCAAACTAGTTCATCCATCTCAGCCTCTGAAGCTGAAGGAATTGAATCCTGAAACATGTTTTATTGCTGTTTCTTTAGGATAGTGAAGGAGTCTTGGAATTTAACATCCCCCTGAAGCTGAAGAAGTTAAAGGCCCACTGTGTACTCTGAAATCAAAATCATCTGTTCAGGGAGGATTGAGACTTCCTGTGGAAAGTACAAACTTTAAAGGTTTCTATTTTCACTGCTCATCTAAATAATGTAGGATTTATGATTTCATACTATGTACAAGTAGGAAAGCCTCCTCTTCGATGGTAGGTTATCCCTGCAGCTTTTGTGAGTGTCGGTCAATGGGTGGAGGGGCAGGCAGCATAGATCCAGATGTGTGGGAAAACAAATGTCCTTGCCTCTCTTGTGGAACCAGGGATTTGGAGCCATGGGTATAGAGTTTGGTTTTGCACTCCAGTTCCCTTCAATTATTTTAAATGCTTCCATAAATGGCTGCTATTCTTTTAAGAGTCTTTGCCTATTTCAATTTATGGAGGTCGCTTTTCTCTTATTTTGGATTATACGTCACTGTGATACAAATAAATTAACATTTTAATTCAGGGGTCATATAAAATCTGCTTCCATACTGTTGTTTGTTTGTAGTTTTCTCTTTAAGTACTTTTTCCCTTTGTGTGTGGGGGTGGGGTAGAGTGGGGAACTAAAGCCATAATTATGTCTACCCCCAAAAATGTCAAATATATTGCACAGTACTTGTCAACAGGCATACAAGGAAGCTTCAGCAGCTAAGTTGTTTCCCCCTTCTCATTTCAACAAGAAGCAAGACATCTGCAGGGCAAACTGAGGAAGCTGATAAAATCATTTCTGTCCATCTCATACAAAAATCTACATTAGCAATCAAACTCAACCTAGTTCCTTAGGTAATATCCCTATTTCTTGTACCTTTTAGACTATGTAATCAAAACAGTTTTCAGAGACACCAGAGAAGAAAATATATAAATTTGGGATCAAAACTCTGCCCTCTCAATCATTTTTCCATTTCCAAGAGGGAATAGTAACCTACAAAAATGGATTAATACATAGATGGGAATAAAGAAGAGATAGATATGGAATTCTATAATATCTTTCTCAAGAATTCGTACAGAAACATGAGGTATTGTGGCTCACGCCTATAATCCCCAGCACTTTGGGAGGCCGAGACAGGCGGATCACGAGGTCAGGAGATCGAGACCATCCTGGCTAACATGGAGAAACCCCAACTCTATTAAAAAAGTGCAAAAAGTTAGCCTGGCGTGGTGGCAGGCGCCTGTAGTCACAGCTACTCAGGAGGCTGAGGCAGGAGAATGGCGTGAAACCTGGAGGCGGAGCTTGCAGTGAGCCGAGATGGCACCACTGCACTCCAGCCTGGGTGACACAGCGAGACTCCATGTCAAAAAAAAAAAAAAGTAAAGAAACATGAGATATCCTTCCAGAGAATATGCTGACATTCACATTTATTCTATCTTTACATAATTATTTTTAAAAATCACATAAAATTACATTAATAATAACTTGGACTAAAAGAATGAAACAACACTAAACCCATCATCCTAATAATATAACCATTTTTTCTTTCTCCTTCCTGGACTATCACAATTTGTGTCTGTAATTTTAAAATGTCAATAACCATTAGGTATACATAATGCCATAGTTGAATTTTTCATTAGACTTTAAAGAACTTTTTAATGTTTCTTTAGTCAGTATTATGATCATTTTAATGATTTTAAATAGTTCGCCTGTGTTGATGTAACATAATTTGCTTAACTATTGTTGAACATTTACCAGCTCTGTGACCTTGTTCATGTTACGGTAACGTTATAGCCCCAGTTTTGTCATCTGTTAAATGGTAGTAATAATACTTACATCATAAAGGTATCATTAAATGTCTGACATTTAAGAAGACCTCAACATATATTACGTGGTTTTTTTTTTTGAGATGGAGTCTTGCTCTGTCACCCAGGCTGGAGTGCAGTGGCACGTATCTCAGCTCATTGCAACCTCCACCTCCTGGGTTCAAGCAATTCTTGGCCTCAGACTTCTAAGTATCTGGGATTACAGGCTTGCCCCACCACCCCGGCTAATTTTTGTATTTTTAGTAGAGACAGGGTTTCGTCATGTTAGCCAGGCTGGTCTCAAACTCCTGACCTCGTGATCTGCCCACCTCAGCCTCCCAAAGTGCTGGGATTACAGGTGTGAGCTCCCACGCCCAGCCTATATTAGCTTTTAAAAGTAATTTTGATTGGAAATTTAAAACTTTTTCAGTGAATGCCTTCATTCAAGACACTTTACTTTTTCATAAAACTAATTCTATTTAAAAGAGTTCTTTTTCATGGAACTAAAGGTTCTTTTTTTTTTTTTTTTTTTTTTTTTGAGATGGAGTCTCGCTCTGTC
>NW_012103243.1:800872-874721 GCF_000951045.1 Mandrillus leucophaeus
TTTTTTTTGAGATGGAGTCTCGCTCTGTCACCCAGGCTGGAGTGCAGTGGCACGATCTCCACTCACTGCAGGCTCCGCCTCCCAGGTTCATGCCATTCTCCTGCCTCAGCCTCCCATGTAGCTGGGACTACAGGTGCCCGCCACCGCGCCTGGCTAATTTTTGTATTTTTACTAGAGACGGGGTTTCACCGTGTTAGCCAGGATGGTCTTGATCTCCTCACCTCGTTATCGGCCCGTCTCGGCCTCCCAAAGTGCTGGGATTGCAGGCGTGAGCCACTGCGCCCAGCCGGAACTAAAGGTTCTTTATGAACATTGTATCATCAATATCATATTTGTCAAAAGGCATCTATGAAGTATCCATTTCTGCATAACTCTGTGTAGAATATTGTTCCAAGCAAATTAAACTGATTTGGCCATTGTAAAGAATACTATACCAAACAAATTAAATGGACTTGGTCTTTGACTATTACATTCCAAAACAGTACAATAGGAGGTACATGTATGAGCCCTGCCGGTTCAAGTACGGACTAAAATAAGCCAAGTAAGTACAACCTAAGGCCATAAATGCTGTCTCACTGGAGTCCCACTAGCTCCAGGTATATAAAATTGTGAGTAAAAGACCAAACCATAAAAAAGACACATTACATGAGCAAACAACTCTAAACACTGAGCGTCAGAATAAACTCTGATGGCTAATAAGCATTCAGAAGAAGAACTCAGCTCTTGTCTGAATAGCCAGCAGGGAAAGACTGGGATTTTTCCCTTGATGGCCTCAGACACTCAGAAGTGAGAAAAATAACCAGTGTATAAATGAAGCACAAATGGACCAGGAAGCTTCATTTGTCCAGGAAGGTACCTGGAGACACAGAAGCAAGAAAAGAAACATGGAAGTGTGACAGAAAAATGAAAGTATTGTTTATTAGTATTTCTGAGGATCAATGAACAATTTTCCTATCAAACTAGCAGTCTCCCTCACAGACCCATAACTTCTCTACCTCTCTGTGCTTTAGTTAGTATGGATTCCCTTATCTGAGAGCCTTTTCCCCTGCACACGGTTTCCTAACTGAATTTCATCACCTCTCAGAAAGCCCTCCTCCTCTATAAAACCTTCCCTGATTTTCCCAGGACTTATCACATCTAATCAATGTGACAATTACTTGTGCAGGTGTGAAGGCAGAAGAGGAGGTGAGTTCTCTGTAAGGTGAGATACAGAATTAGCGGACTGAAGAGAGGGTCTTGGGACATGCTGCCATGTGAGAGATGGGGCAAAAAGAAGAAGCAAGGGGAAAAGAAAGGGTGGCCAGATTAATGTCATGCCTGGAAATCTAAGGTAACATACATTTCTAAACAAGGGATGTATAAAGGGAACTGCTTCAAAGTCAAACTTAGTCTAGAACCTTTACTCATTGCCCTTTTCTCAATTGAGAATTGCTTTTGACCCTAAGACACAAAGTCAAGTACCACACCACAACTGCAGTAAAGCAATCACAAGCCCTTCATACACTACCAACGTATCTCTAAGTAGTTTCTTAGCTACTGCCCCCAACTTAAGTATCCAAGTTAAAAAGCAATGGTTCTATTATTTTAGAGTTGAGAAAATTAAAAACTGTTTTCAGAGTATTGTAAAGGGTCAGTGACAAGGATACTTTTTGTGCCTTGAAAAACTTCCATTGTGGGCATTTCATAAGAAAATGGGCTTTTGTGCCTTTCATAGATTACAGTTCCTTTATACAATGGGCTTGTCTAAGTTTCTTCCTGTTTTCCAATCAGTTAAATTTAGAACGATTGTTTCCATCTCTTATGAGATATGATGTCTAGGAAAAATGAATGCCTAGATGTGATACTAGGGCCCAGTAAGTCTGTGAAATTCTGTTGTAGCCGGGGATATCACCAACTCCTGGGTCTTTCTCTAGGGTTTCCCATGGGCACATAGAGTATTTTCCTTCTTCGTTGCTAGTTTGCCATTTCACAATATAAAGTCCAAGTTTCTTGCTGCCTTATCACAAAATAACTCCATTTTTTTATACAAAACGGGTTATTTTTAGAGGCCCCCTTTTAATTTTTACTTTACATAACTTTAAATCAAGCAATCTGATTTACTACAATATGATTATTATAGTAAAAATGGGAAAATAAATTTAAACATAAAGGGAAAAAATACCTGTTCTCCTACCATCCACAAAGAACCACTGTTAACTTTTTCATATAAGTTCTTCTAGATTTGATATATTTATAAATTAGCTATACATTATATGTTCATTTAAATATATATTACACAATTTTATTTATCTTTCCGATAAAAATTGCATGCTATTATAGGGCTCTAAAACTTGCCTTTATTTTTCCATATCAATGAGAAAACTTTTCCTACATGAATATATGTCTACGTGACTTTCAATTGTGTAGATGGATATAGTTTATATTCTCATCTTCTATTGTTGGAGGGCTGGAAAGTCATAAATCTTATAAATAATGCCACTTTGAATTATTAGCATAATTATTAGTCCGAGCCCTGGAGACTATTTTTGCCGCTTATTCACTGTGTAACTTCAGGCAATTTACTTAAGCTATTTGACCTCATCTGTAGAATGGGGTTTCATTGGGTTTCATTGGGTTCATTCTGAAGCTTAAGTGAGTTAGCATATGCAAAGTGTTTAAAGGGTGCCTTGCCTTGTTAAAGGGTGAAGCAAAAGCTCATAAGTTAGATGTCATTCAGTCTGGTGCTAAATTTTGAGTAAAAGCTGTTATAATACAATATGACATCCCAAGTTTAAGTTCTGGGCACCCAAAAGAAAAAAAAATGCAAAAGAACCTTTGATTTTCATTAACCAGAAATTAACAGCTCTATGGTGAAAGTTAAAACAAGTTCCTTTGTAAGCCACTTGAAATGCAACTATTTGTTTGGTTTCAGGCCTGTGGGATGGAAACAAATATCAGTACTTCATATGGGCCCTGGCTTTTTCGAGACATTGATTGGTATGGGTGCCTTGGCATGGCTGGGAGATTGGGTCTTCTCTTGTTTCTGTGCCTGAATCAATATAGTGCAGGGATATGAACTTGTTCTGCCTTCGTATAGGCCATGCTGATTCTCCTGTGAGTACAAAAATCTCTCCCAGTTGTGACCATTTCTCCAATGACTAGAAAAATGTCACATGAAAAATAAAAAACAGATTTTAGAGGCAAAGAAACAACATTATCTCTATAACCTCAGTGGGCTGCTACATGGCAGCCTCACAAAGATTTTTGCTTATTAATTTGAATTTGACTCTTTTAGACATTGGCTAGAAAATTCTAGTAAACAATAATCTAATCTTGAAGAAAGTCTTAGATTTAAACCTAGCTTTATTTGATTTTGGCTCTCCTTGCTCCAGTCCCAATGAATTTAATCGGAAATACTGATAACTCTTATAAGTTTATAATCCTGTTGATAAAAGAAAAGGTTAACAAGTAGGAGTGGATTTATTGACTGTCTCCCTTATACCTTCTTGGCTATATGGAAAATTATCCCACGTTGTCTAGAAAAAAAGTACAGAAACTTGTTTTGTTGCTTGTTGAATAACTTGTCTTAAAAACTCCTTTGGCAGCATTTGAAATTCTAATGAAAAGCTTATAATTGTTCTCAGGCATGAACCTAGAAAAGGGCTACATTGTCCAGTTTTTGATTTACTAGTGCACACTGTTTGACTTGCAGCACTGAAGAATTGTTGATGCCCTTAAACAAGATGCAAGCAATACAGTAGACAGAGAACAGAACAGCCATGCTCTGCAGGGTTTAAAGCATTGCAGCCCAAAACTGATAGGTAGAAAAATTCTCACAAATATTTTAGATGCAGGACCTTATGGTACAAGCGTAAGTTTCTTGAAATGCATCAGTGGCAGGCTGAATTGCAGCAGACCTTATGGTACAAGCGTAAGTTTCTTGAAATGCATCGGTAGCAGGCTGAATTGCAGCAGGAAATACATTTGTCAATGGGACAAAAGTAACTGCTTCAGGACCCAAAACCTAAAAGGGGAAATAGCATCCTAGAATGACCACCTACAAAGGCTATTTTGGTCTCAGTGGCTGTCATGGTCAGCCACCAACAGGTGAGGCTGTGATATTATCACCCTATTCACTATAGATCTAAGATATGGGTCAATACTCTCTAACTCCATTTTCATTAAAGGCCTATGATTAAATGCTGATGGCTTAGAGCTTTCATCTGTTAGTTCACTCACTTGTAACCAACTCTTCTAAGTAATTTTGGAAATGTAAAGATAAGATAGACATTCCAGCCCTGTTAGGGAGACAGACGAGTAACAGATAAACTAAATAAAGTGCAATGAGTCCGCAATAAAAGTGTACATAAAGTGATACTGAGATCAAAAGAGAGTGAAAAATTCTGTCTAGAAATATACAGGTAGATTCAATAGTTGAGGTGACAATTTGGCCAGGTACTGCAAGAAAACAGGGGTTTTCTGAGAGGCGTCATTTGCAACTCTATGCAAAGTCCTGAAAGAACCTGTTGTAGTCTGAAATGGTAAGAATTCTGAGAAAGATGAGGTTGAAGAGAACGGGGTCAGAGGATAATGGAGCTTTTAAGTCAGTTCAGAAGGATTATTCTATAGTCAACGTAGCTTTTATGCAAAAGAATGCAAAAAAAAAATTCTTTATTTGGTCAATAAAGGGCAGAAGTTTTGGATTCTTAGACATTCAATATTGTTGAGGTTGGAAAACATCAGATCCTACCTTCAGCATGAAATGGGAAACGTGGTTTTGTTTCTTGACCTCCCTTTCTCACCTCTCTCCTTGGGGCTCTATCTCTCTCACATTGCCTCTATGCTGCCAGTCTGCCAGGTGTAACCAAAATGTGCCAAAATATGCTGGCAAGTTTTTTTGTTTGTTTTGATTTGGTTTTATTCAGAAATATGCATTACCCTAGCTAATTTACTAAGCATTTTGTGTTTGAAGAAGATTTAATAGCAGATCTTCTCAGCTAATGTATTTTGCATTTTATTTTGGACTGTCAGTCACAGAGCTAGACAGCAGGATGAAGATAGACATTCCAGGCCTTGTAACATGCTGCAAGAGGAGGTACTTCTCGGATGGGAGGATTGCAAGATTCCTCCAATCACAAATAGATGAATGTCTTCCTCCAGCTACTAATAAAGCTAATCTTGGGGAGGAAATTATGTTAAGGAGGTCCAAGCACAGGAAAAAGGAGCGAGTTTTGCTCTTAGGATGACTTGGTTTTGATTTGTTGTTTTTGTCACTAAGAGAATAAGTGTCCTAATTGCTTACTCTCAGTGGCATGGTAAGCTCATATATTAAAAGGGTACAATGATACAGTAGAATAGCTTTTACTAAATGATCAGAATTTCCTCTATCAACTACACTCACTGGTAAACTGAATGCCTAGCTCCAGAAGGCTAATTTCTCACATATTTCCACTACCACCAGTTTAGTTGTCTAGAGGTCATTGTGTTTGCCCCAAATTTTTTTATGCCAGTTGTTTTTTTTAAAGTATTTATGTACTTTAATTAAATATTATATAAATTGATAAAATATAAGTACACATTAAGATAATACATTTTTGAAATTTAAATAGAATATGCAGGTAAGACTCCATGAAGGCGAGTCAGTAAAAAAAAAAAAAAAAAAAGACTGTTAAATTAGATACGTGCAAAACCATGACAGAGATTAGGAGATAAGTTATAAAATTCTTGCACAATGAACATAGTTTGAAGACAGCTCTGCATTTATGCCAATACCTATGATCCACCCTCTTTCCAGTATTTTTAATTTGATTTGAAACATTCAAGAGAATTTGAATATTTCTACGTTTTATTTAAAATTTAATCTGAACGTGAACAAAAAGTTTCCCAACATAATTTTTATAAGACTTTTCACTCATAAATTTAGGATAAAAAAAATCATCCGTTGATCTTATTTAAAATGTAGATTGAACCCCTAGAGATTCTGACTGGAGGTCTGGGTTGAAGCCCAGGAATATGAACTTTTAAAAAGCTCCTGAAATGATTCTGATACAGGGGTTAGAAACCCAGGATTTGACACTCTGTCTGGTGATAAAGTCCAATCTTTTTCAGCTTTCTTTTTCCTAACCACATACCTGGAGGAACATACTACACACCACCCCCCAAAAAAAGACAAAGTAAATTTTTGTTGGACAAGCATTTCACTCTCTCAAGTCATCGTGCTTTTGGATATCAGCTCTTAAAGTTTTTGCCCTATCATAATTTTCTACAATAAAAGAAAGGAAGTTTTAGAGTTAAGATTTGAAAGGTCTTACGATAGTGAGTAAAAACGTTAGCATCTCAATTATTTTAAAGTTACTTGGTATTTATTTAGTGAAAAGATCAATACGTTTCATTGATGAAAACGTAGCCAAACATTGCACATATTTTCAGAATATTTGACTTTATCTTATAATCAGATGCTGAAGACAGGAAGGACTTCACAGGTTCACCAGGTCATTGGCTTCTTTCCATTAAGGCTGGACCAGAACATCACAGACTAGATCTTCTATCAGGGAAATTCTGAAGTCTTAGAGCTTTGTGTTATTTGTTCAATTTCTCTTCTTCCAGTAATAATTATTTTTCAATAACCCTAAACAGTTTTCTATTTAACATTTTCTCAGTATCAGTTTAATTTTAATATTTTTGTTACCATCTCAAGGATTTACCTTCTTGGGAATTCTCATGACCTATATTGATAAACACCTTCCAGGGTTTTACAAATTGTCCTAAAGTTTATTATAGAGCTCTCCTCCTACAATCTAATCCCATGTCTGTATTCCTGGTTCATGATGCAATTAGAAAATAACATTTTGTTACTCACATAATAACTTACTTTATACTCAGAGAGAGTTTAAATAATATGCAACATTATTATAAGTTTACATCCTGTTCTCCATACTATTAAAATGAAGTAGTGGCCCAGGTAATCTGATACACAAGATATTTTTTTTTTTTTTAAGAAACAACTTCCTATTTCTCCTTGGAATGCACTAGGTTTTTTTCTCCCTCCTTTGGCAGTAGGTTTACATTCCAAATTATACATTTCTGAGGTTAATATTAAACAAGTTTTCCTTTGTGTTCAATGACTGATAGTGTAAGGCCCAGCTATATAGATTGACAAGACCTAATCCTATTTAATACTTTTTGAAATAAAAAAAAAATCTTCAATTTTTAGTTAAAGTCCAGCACAAAAATAAACTCCCAGTTGCCTTCACTGGAAGACTAATTATGTATTCTCCTAAATTCAAAGAACTGCTTCTAATTGACCCATTAACTGTCCTCTTAGGCAATTTTCTTCTTTAAGAAAAAAACATTTTCATTGCCTTCTGTTGGCCTACCTCCATTAAACCTAGAAACCCAGATATGAGTCCTTCTGTCTTTGTTTAGAAGCAGTGAAGCCTCTTTAGGAGTAAGTACTGGACTGGGTACTCACATGTAAATGTAAATATCAATTGTACAATTGCTTGCCACAAAAGCCACTTGTCTTGAAAGTGAAAAAAGGTAGGTAAGTGTCCAGATGGAATGAATGGAAATTTCCAATTGTGTTTACCTTTTCATTAGCTCCTCATTCCAACCTGGGTGTGGGAGTGAGGGAGGGTTGGGGAGGGGAGCTGCACACGTTTAATCAAATATACCATCAGTTTTAGAGCTCTAAAAATTTCAGAAAGCTTGAGATTGGTTTTTCTTTAGAAAGCGTGAGGATGGTTTTCTGCCACCCAATTGATTTTGAAATCTCATAGATAACTGTGGAATTCTTGTTGAAATACACAGCATCCCTCCATATCATCGGTTTTCATGGGTTGCTGATATAATCAGACTTCATCTACCTCCAGTCATGAGTCTACAGTGGTCGCTGCTGGCTCATTGACTCGCCCAACTTAGTTGATTCTGTGCTTATATGGGGCATGTAGACAACATTCGCCACTGTCTCAGGCCACAGTCTTTTGAAGGAAACTAAATCATGCTGCCTAGATCATACATCCTCCCTGGCTAGGCCCACCATAGATATTTACTCCTCCTGAGCCATTGTGGACAAGGAGAATACTTGTTGTCTTTTGGGATTTTACCTGAACATGAAACAGAGTCACACCTCTATTTTCACTTCCTCAAGGCTGGGGACTGCTGGAGGAGAAGGAAGGGCAGGACACGAGGCTACCTCTCAGGGACCCACCCCAACTTCTAACTCTTTATCAAACTTGTGCTTCCTTTTTTGTTCTTCTCACGCTAAGAGCCAAAAATATGGCTGATTTTTAAAATCTCATCATTGTATACCTGTTTCCTTTGAGTAAATACTTTAGAAATTCCTCAAACCCAAACGTTAGGGACTTTTAAACTACACATTTTGCCATGGATTTGAAATTTTTGTTTTGAAGCTCAGAAGTCACAGAAGGTCTTTTTTTCTGCATTTGTTCTGCATCATGTCTTTGCTAAAGAAATGAAAGCAGAATACTTAATTACCTGACATGGGGTAGTTAAGGGGTTGCAGGTCAGTGGGGTGAGCTGGGAAGGTATAGGTGTGAGAAAATACTGGAAATAAATCACGTTCTTTAGGAAAAAGACAAAAAACTTAAAATTGAATTTAAATTAAATATTTATTCCACTGCATTTACATGAAAAGAACTCATGACCTACTTCTAAACATACTGTCATGACATTTTTATGTAATTTATAAAACAACAGTAAATATAAACTAAGGCATCACATAGATGCTACAAACATTTCACTTGACCATAAGTTGTGCCCTAAACCCATGACACACAGGTTCTAAAAAACATTACTGGAACTTTACTTTTGCATCTGACCTCTGTAAATAAAAGCTCACTCATTGCTGAAATACTTCTTATTTTCCTCTGACAAAAATATTTTTTTAATAGGCAAACCATGAAATGCAAACAGAAGTCAAAATGAGTCCAGCAGGATGGCAAGCCTCTTTATACATAGCTTTGAAGCCTCTTGCAATAATATTAGAGGAACTAATGAAATGGGAAATGGGAAAGCTTGCAAAGTGCACCTGGTGAGCTAGCACACAGTCTCCTTCTCGTTCTCTCTCTTATATTATAAAAATGAGCATGCTTAGTTCTCTTGCCAGGGGCAGCGTCCCCCCACTTATCCTGTTACATTAACATTTGTGCTGGCATTCATTTTCTGCCTGTTCTCCAGGGCTGGGTTGCCACAGTGAAACTTTGAGGTGGTCTTTCCTTGATCAGACTTCCTGCTTTCAGCTTCTGCTGGACTGCCCCCTCCTTACCTTATTCCCACATGCATGGAAGCTACATTTGAGCTAATCCTTTGGCCCAACATAGTTTGATATTTTCAACTGACCATTTCTTTGGGGGAACAAAAGTAAAATAATTGAGACAAGGAGGGAGAAAGTGTTATAGCACTCTCTCTACAGTATGGGTGTTTCTTTTTCACTGTCAATTGGAAAACCACAGTTCTGGCTGCCTTTTTGTCATGGAGCAGACTATTATAGGTAAAGAACTGGCCCCCACCTCCTCCTTCCCTCCCTGCACTGTAGTTTCTCTGGTTCTTTTTCTTCCCACGCTGTCATTCCAGTGACTAGCAGAGAGTGTGGAACAAGTAGCCACCACCTATGGCATTTTGAACAAAATCAATGCCTGGCACCTCACAAGGAAAGACAAGTGTTCAATAGGTTTATTAGCTCTTGATGCTACAATGCTTCAGGGGAAGGAGACAATGGGGAGTGGGATGAGTAGAGAAAGGCAAGGAAAACCCTGATGATTTTCTAAGGCATCTCAGAACTTTTGATGACTTTGCCCTGGCATGGGAAATTATTCACTGGGGTATTATGGTCTGCATTGAAATAAATGCCTTTTATGTCCTATGATAAAATAAATAAATAATGGGGAAAACTAAACCTGCCATTTGTTCTTCTGGTACTTCAGTGCTGTTGTTTTCATGAGTCAAAATGGCTTACTAGTGAAAAAGGAGATGGTGAGGGCTGAGTGCAGGGGAAACAATAAAAATACCCCAAGTCACTTCATTTATTCTTATGTCAGGGTGATGCTTCTCCTGTCCCTTTCCCAATACCTAGCTATGAAGTAAACATTCTCACCACTTGATAGAGTAGAAATTTCCTATCGATGACTTTTGGTCAAATTCCACCACAATATCAAAACAGTCTTATTCTCTCCTTTGTAAGCATAATCATATATTTCACACTCCTGCTTTCTCCTGAGTAGAAGATAAACTGTTTGATCATCGAGATCAAAATGGACTCTAAAGTTAGTAGATTATAGTTAATAAAGATCCAAATGGACTATAAAGCAAGTAGATTATAGTTAATAATTGTTCTCTATCTAGTTTTTATAAATTTGCAATAGAATAGATTATGTGCACAGTGATATTGCTAGTTTAACCTAATTGCAGGTTATAAAAAGAATCTCAGGGTTTCTAAATGCTTTAAAAGGATACTTTTCAACTTTTAACATTTTATTGTTACCTTGTTTTGTCATTTCCTGAAAAGAAAAGTGATAAAGGGAAAGAATTAAGCATTTATTCGGTTTTTACTTTTAATTTTTAATCTTTATGGGTACATAGTAGGTGTGTACATTTATGGGGCACATAAATCATTTTGATACAGGCATACAACGTGTAGTAATCACATCAGGATAAATGGAGTATTCCAATACCTCAAGCCTTCATCCTTTCTTTGTGTTACAAACATTCCAATTATACCTTTTAGTTACTTTAAAATGTGCAATACATTATTGTTGACTGTAATCATCCTATTGTGCTATCAAATACTAGATCTTATTTATTCCATCTAACTAGATTTTTGTGCCCATTAACCATCCTCATTTCCCACCCCCATCCCCCACCACAGCACAACCTCTGGTAACCATCTTTCTACTCTCCATCTCCATTAGTTCAATTATTTTAATTTTTAGCTCCCACAAACAAGTGACAACACACAAAAGTTATCTTTCTTTGCCTAATTTATGTCACTTAACAGAATGTCCTCCAGTTCCATCTATATTGTTGCAAGTGATAGAATCTCATTCTTTTTATGGCTGAACAGTACTCCATTGTGTATACATACCACATTTTCTTTATCCATTTGTCTGTTGATGGAAACTTAGGTTGCTTCCAAGTCTTGGCTATTGTGAATAGTGCTGCCATAAACATGAGAGTGTAGATACCTCTTTGATAAACTAATTTCCTTTATTTGGGGTATATATCTAGTAGTGGGATGGCTGGATTGTAGTTCTGGTAGTTCAATCTTCAGTGTTCAGAGTAACCTTCACACTGATATCCATAGTGACTGTACTAGTTACATCCCATAACAGTGTATGAGGGTTCCCTTTTCTCCACATTCTTACCAGCATTTGTTATTTCCTGTCTTTTGGATAAATCCATTGTAACTGGAGTAAGATATATCTCATTGTAGTTTTGATTTGCATTGTTCTGATGATCAATGATGTTGAGCATCTTTTCATATGCCTGTTTGCCATTCGTATGTCTTCAGAAATGTCTATTCAGATCTTTTGCCCATTTTTAATCAGGTTATTAGATTTTTTCCTATAGAGTTGTTTGAGCACCTTATATATTCTGGTTTTTAATCTCTTGTAAGATGGATAGTTTTCAAGAGTTTTTCCCATTCTACTGGTTGTCTCTTCACTTTGTTAATTGTTTCCTTTACTGTGCAGAAACTTTTTAACTTGATGTGATCCCATTAGTCCATTTCTGCTTTGATTGGCTATACTTTTGCGGTATTACTCAATAAATATTTGCCCAGATCAATGTGCTGAATAGTTTCCCCAGTGTTTTCTTTTAGAAGTTTCATAGCTTGACGTCTTATATTTAAGCCTTTAATCCATTTTAATTTCATTTTTTTGTAGGGTGAGAGATAGAGGTCTAGTTTCATTCTTCTGCCTATGGATATTCAGTTTTTCCAGCACCATTTATTTAAAAAACTGTCTTTTCCCAAATATGTGTTCTTGACACCCTTGTCAAAAATGATTTCACTGTAGATGTATCAACTTATTTCTGGATTCTCTATTTTGTTCCCTTAGTCTATGTGTCTGTTTTTATGCCAGTACCATGCTGTTTTGGTTACTATTGCTCTGTAGTATAATTTGAAATAAGGCAATATGATTCCTCCAGTTTTGTTCTTTCAGACTAGGATCACTTTAGCTATTCTGGATCTTTAGGGGTTCCATATAAATTTTGGAATTATTTTTTCAATTTCTGTGAAGAATATCATTTGATAGACATTGCATTGAATCAGCAGATTTCTTTGGCTGGTATGGACATTTTAACAACACCAATTCTTCCAATCCATTAAAGAAGGAGACCACCACTCCTATTGTCTCCTTTTTCAACAAAGTAAAAAATTAAGAAGAAGTAGAAGTGAGATCAATAGCCAGGTGTCTTGGCACCAAGAACCAGGCCTGGTAGTTAAAGATCAACTGCTGACCTAACCACTAGTGTTATTTATAGATTCCAGACATTGTATGAAGAACCATTGTGAAACTTTCTATTCTGTTCTGCTAGACCCCATCACTGATGCATGTAGCCTTCAGTCACATAGCCCCCACTTGCACAATGTATCACGACCATTTAACATGGATCCCTTAGAGTTGTAAGCCTTAAAAGGGACAGGAATCTTTCAGATCTTGAGATGTGAGTCTACTGATGCTCACAGCTGATTAAAGCCTCTTCCTTCCTAAAACCAGTGTCTGAGAGGTTTTGTCTGAGACTGGTCCTGCTACGTTTCTTTGTTCCTGACCGGGAAGCCACGTGATTAACAGACAGTTGAGGCAGCCCCTTAGGTGGCTTAGGCCTGCCCTGTGGAGCCTCCCTGCAGGGTACTCAGGCCAGCTTAAGCAAAGCGGATCCTGAGAGCACTCCCAGTAGGCAATTGCCCCATGGAACTCCTCACCAGAGCAGTGCCTGGTAGACCCCCATGGAGGATTAACGCAGCAGCTGAACACCGGGAAGGAATCGGTGCTTGGAGTCCTGACATCTGGAACACAGTAAGACCCATCTTGGAACTTACCCACTCCACCTGAGTGGAAGCGTGGCCTGATCACCCACAGCATGCCTTTATCAACACTTTGGTTTTGGTTTTGATTTTGACTGGATTTGAACTGTTTTGGTTTTGATTTCGGTTCTGACTTTTAGATTTGAACTGTTTTGGCTTTGATTTCAGTTCTGACTCTGCTCAAATTGCTTGATGAATGAGTAACTCCTTATCCGTCCTTTGGTTTTAGTTTTTATTTTGATCTGGTGTAAATTGCTTGGTGAGTAAGTGACTTTTTGCCCCTTTTCCCTTCCCTCTTTGTAGTAAAAGTGTTGTTTTGTCCACTGAGAGAGGAAAATGGGTAAAACACAGAGTAAGCCTACCCCGTTTGGAACTATGTTAAAGAATTTCAAGAAAGGATTTAATGGGGACTATGGAACTGCTATGACACCTGGAAAGCTTAAGGCTTTGTGTGAGATAGATTGACTGGTATTAGAGGTGGGATAGCCACCAGAAGGAAGCCTAAATAGGTCCCTAGTTTCAAAGGTATGGCACAAAGTAACTGGTAAATGAGGACACCCAGATCAGTTTCCATACATAGATACTTGGTTGCAGCTAGTTTTAGACCCCCCACAGTAATTAAAGGACAGTCAGCAGCAGTACTAGTAGCAAAGGGACAGACAGCCAAGGAAAAATCTTACTCCACCCTCCAAAGGAAGTCAGTTCCTAAGGATCTGTCCAACCCAACGTCAGAGGATGCATGGTAGGAAATGGCACCAGTGATGCCCCCTCCATACCAAGAAGAGAGGCCCCCCACATTGGAGCCCACAGCACCAGAGCCTCTACAAGGTACACACACCCCAAGGCCACCTAAAATAGACAGAAGAGGATGTGAAGTCTTGGGAGAAACCCCTCCCTTGGCAGCTTGCTTGAAACCTAAAACTGGAATACAAATGCCCATGATAAAGCAATGGTATACTGGTATACTGGGGTAAACGGGGAGGGACATATGGTAGAAAGGCGTGCCTTTGTGTGCCAACCTTTTACCTCTGCTGATCTCCTCAGTTGGAAAAATAACACCCCATCCTATACCAAAAAGCCACAAGCTCTGATTGACTTTCTTCAAACTATTATCCAAACTCATAACCCCACTTAGGCTGATTGTCACTAGTTGCTCATGTACCTCTTTAACATGGATGAAAGGAGGAGAGTGCTCCAGGCAGCAACTAAGTGGCTGGAAGAGCATGTTTCAGTTGATTATCAGAACCACCAAGAGTATGTAAGGATCCAGCTACCAGGAACTGACCCTCAGTGGAATCCAAATGAGACGGAGGGCATGCAAAGGCTAAATCGATATAGGGAAGCACTCTTAGATGGGTTGAGGAGAGGAGCCCAAAAGTCCACAAACATAAACAAGGTCTCTGAGGTTATCCAAGGAAAGGAAGAAAGTCCAGTGCACTTTTATGACAGGCCTATTGTATGTACACTCCCTGTGACCCAGACAGCCCTGAAAATCAGCACAAGATTAACATGGCCTTAGTTAGTCAAAGTGCAGAGGATATTAGGAGAAAGCTGCAGAAACAGGCTGGGTTTGTGGATGTGAATAAGTCGTAATTACTAGAAATAGCCAACCAAGTGTTTGTAAATAGAGATGCAACGAGCTGCAGAGAGAGCCACAAAGAAGGCCAATGTCAAGCCCGGTGAAACGCTGACCTACTAGTTGCAGCTATTAGAGGGGTCTCCCAGAATGAGCAAGGAAAGGGGGGCTCCGGGAAAAATACCCAGTCTGACTGTCCACACTTGCAACATAATCAGTGCGTCTATTGTAAAGAGATAGGACATTGGAAAGATAAGTGCTCTCAGCTGAAAGAAAAGCAAGGTGGTTCGGAGCAAAAGATCCCAGACAAGGATGAAGGAGCTTTATTCAATCTGGCCGAGGGGTTGCTGGACTGAAGGGGACGGGGCTCAAGTGTTTCCAAGGAGCTCATGGTCAGAATGACAGTTGGGGACAAGGACACTAAGTTTCTGTTCGATACTGGTGCTCAACATTCAGTAGTGACCACCCGGGTCTCCCCCTTATCTAAAAAGACTCTTGATATAATCAGAGCAACAGGAGTTTCGACAAAGCAGGCTTTCTTTTTGCCCCAGACCTGCTCGATGGGGAGACATGAAGTGATTCACCAGTTCCTGTACCTGTCTGACTGCCTCTTGCCTTTGTTAGGAAGGGATCTGCTTAGCAAGCTGAGAGCTACTATCTGCTTTGCAAAGCAAGGCTCTTTACAACGGAAGTTGCCCGGAACAGGAGTTATCATGGCCCTGATGATTTCCTGAGAGGAAGAATCGTGACTCCTCCTAACCGAAACAGGCAAAGAGATAGCGCCAGCTCTGGCCCAGCGGTGGCCAAAAGTCTGGGCAGAAGACAATCCCCCCAGATTGGCAGTCAATCAAGCTCCCGTACTCATAGAAGTTAAACCAGGGGCCCAGCCAGTCAGCCAAAAACAGTATCCAGTCCCCAGAGAAGCCCTGGAAGGTATCCAGGTTCATTTTAAGCACCTAAGGACTTTTGGAATTACAGTGCCTTGTCAGTCTCCATGGAATATCCCCCTCCTACCTGTTCCCAAGCCAGGGACCAAGGACTACAGGCCAGTACAGGACTTATGCTTTGTCAATCAAACCACGGTGACTTTACATCCAACAGTACCTAACCTGTACACATTGTTGGGGTTATTGCTAGCTGAGGACAGGCAGTTCACCTGCCTAGACTTGAAGGATACCTTCTTTAGCATCAGGTTAGCTCCAGAGAGCCAGAAACGGTTTGCCTTTCAGTCGGAGGATCTGGGGTCAGGTGTCACCACTCAGTACACTTGGACCCAGCTTCCCCAAGGGTTCAAGAACTCCCCCACTCGAGGCACTGGCTCGAGACCTCCGGAAGTTCCCCGCTAGAGACCTAGGCTGTGTCTTGCTCCAGTACATCGACAACCTCCTGCTGGGACACCCCACGGCAATCGGGTGCGCTAAAGTGATGGACGCCCTGCTTCGGCACCTGGAGGACTTTGGGTATAACGTGTCCAAGAAGAAAGCTCAGATCTGCAGACAGCAGGTGTGCTCCTGGGATTCACTATTCGACGGGGAGCGCAGCCTGGGATCAGAAAGAAAGCAGGTCATTTGCAGCCTACTGGAGCCTAAGACCAGGAGGCAGGTGAGAGAATTCTTAGGAGCTGTGGGGATCTGCAGGTTATGGATCCCAAGCTTTGCAGTACTGGCCAAACCTCTGTATCAAGTTACAAAGAGAGGGGCGACACGGAACTTTTTGAATGGGGATCCCAACAACAGCGAGTTTTTCATGAGTCAAAGGAAAGACTTATGTCAGCCCCAGTCTTGGGGCTACCAGAATTGACAAAGCCTTTTACACTATATGTGTCAGAGAGAGAAAAAATGGCAGTCGGAGTTTTAACCCAGACTGTAGGGCACTGGCCAAGGCTGGTGACATGTCTCTCCAAGCAACTAGACGGGGTTTCTAAAGGGTGGCCCCCATGTTGCAGAGCCTTGGCAGTAACTGCCCTGCTAGCACAAGAAGCAGATAAACTAACCCTTGGGCAAAACTTGAACATAAAGACCCCCATGCCATGGTGACTTCAATGATACCAAAGGACATAATTGACTAACAAATGCTAGGCTAATTACCAAAGCTTGCTCTGTGAGAACCCCCTCAAAACCATTGAAGTTTGCAACACTTTGAACCCCGCCACCTTGCTCCCAGTTTCAGAGAGCCCAGTTAAACGTGACTGTGTAGAGGTGTTGGACTCAGTTGATTCTAGCAGACCCAACTTCCGGGACCAACCTTGGACGTCTATAGACTGGGAGCTGTATGTGGACAGAAGCAGCTTCATTAACCCACAGGGAGAGGGGTGGGCTGGATATGCAGTGGTAACCTTGGACACTGTTATTGAAGCCAAACTGTTGCCCCAGGGAACTTCAGCCCAGAAGGCCGAATTCATTGCTTTAACTCAGGCCTTGGAGCTAAGTGAAGGAAATTCTCGAGCAGACTCGGAAGCTTGCAAAGCAGCATCCAACCCCTACCAAGCATCAGTCCCAGCCCCCCTGCTCCTTGAGGCACCCCATCTAGTGCCTACTTATTCTAAAGAGGAAAGAGACTTTTTCCAGGCAGGAGGAGTACAAACAATAAAGGAAGGATGGATCCGGTTACCAGACGGAAGAGTAGCCGTGCCATAGCTACTGGGGGCTGCAATTGTGCTAGCTGTGCATGAGACCACCCATCTAGGCCAAGAGTCACTTGAAAAGTTGTTAGGCTGGTACTTTTATGTTTCACATCTGTCAACCCTTGCCAAAATAGCACAGCAATGTGTCACCTGCCAGCAGCACAAGACTAGGCAGGGTCCAACCGTCCCGCCCGGCATACAAGCTTATGGAGCAGCCCCCTTTGAAGATCTCCAAGTAGACTTCACCGAGATGCCCAAATGTGGAGGTAACAAGTATCTGCTGGTTCTAGTGTGTACATATTCTGGGTGGGTAGAGGCCTATCCAACACAAACTGAAAAAGCTCATGAAGTAACCTGTGTGCTTCTCTGAGATCTCATCCCTAGGTTTGGACTGCCCTTACGGATCGACTTGGACAATGGGCTGGCATTTGTGGCTGACTTGGTACAGAAGACGACAAAAGTATTGGGAATCACATGGAAACTGCATGCCACCTACCGACCTCAGAGTTCCAGAAAGGTGGAGCAGATGAATCAGACCATCAAAAATAGTTTAGGGTAAGTGTGTCAAGAAACAGGTTTAAAGTGGGTACAGGCTCTCCCCATGGTACTGTTTAAGATCAGGTGCACCCCTTTTAAAAGAACAGGATATTCCTCTTATGAGATATTGTGTCATAGATCCCTTCTCGTATTACGGGAGCTTCCAGGCACTCCTTGAGAGCTAGGAGAAATTGAATTATAGCAGTCTTTAGGAAAAGTTACACAAACAATTTTGGCCTGGGTAAATGAAAGATGCACCATTAGCTTATTCTCCCTAGTTCACCCTTTCTCCCCAGGTGATTGAGTGTGGATCAAAAACTGGAACATAGCCCCTTTGAGGCCACAGTGGAAAGGACCCCAGACCATCATCCTGACCATCCCCACTGCTGTGAAGGTAGAAGGAATTCCGGCCTGGATCCACCACAGCTGCGTGAAACCTGTAGCACCTGAGACCTGGGAGGTGAGACCAAGCCCGGACAATTCCTGCAACCTGACTCTGAAAAAGATGACAAACCCTGTTCCAGTCACACCCAGAAGCTGACTTGTCTACGCATGCCAAAGTATGAGGAAACTCACCGTGGGACTCATTTTTCTCAAAATTTGGACTTGTACAATAAGAACTTCAGCTGATTTTCCCCACATGGAGGACAATATCCAGTGTATTCATCAGGTTACTGAGGTAGGGCAATGAGTTAAAACAATCTTTCTGTTTTATAGTTATTAACAATGTCTAGGAATTTTGAAAAGGACTTACTTATATAATGCCACTCAGCGTAAAGTGTGTAGACCAGGGAATGACCAACATGATGTGTGTTACAACCCATCTGAGCCTCCTACGACCACAGTTTTTGAAATAAGATTAAAAACTGAGGACTGGTGGGGACTCATGAAAGACACAAGTAAAGTAATAACCAAAACAGAAGAAAAACGAGTTCCCAAAAAAGTCACCTTAAGATCTGATACCTATGCAGTCATTAATAGTAACAAGCTAGGGATGGGATGTGGTTCTCTCAGTTGGGAAAAAAAGCTACAAGACAGAAAATAAGTACATTTGTCATGAATTAGGACTGTGTGGTATTGAATGTAGTTATTGGTCCTGTGTCATTTGGGCCATCTGGAAAAAAGATGAAGAAGACCCTGTTCGTCTCCAAAAAGGAACTGTAATCCATTAGAATTAATAACTACTAACCCCCTAGACCCCCTCTGAAAGACAAGAGAAAATTTAAACCTAGGAATTGATGGAACTGGGCTTGATCCCTGAGTCAACATTTTAGGCCAAGGGGACATCCACAGGCACTCTCCCAAACCAGTGTTTCAGACCTTTCATGATAAACTAAATGTGCCAGTACCAGAACTGCCAGGGAAGACAAAAAATTCGTTCCTGTAGTTAGCAGAAAATGTAGCCCATTCCCTCAACATTACTTCCTGTTATGTATGTGGGGGAACCACTATGGGAGACCAATAACCTTGGGAGGCCCAAGAATTAGTGCCCATGGATCCAGTTCCTGATATAATTCCAGTCCATTAGACCTACACTGGTAACTTTTGGGTCTAAAAACCTCAATTATTGGGCTATACTGCACAGCTAGAGAAGGAAAAGACTTCACTATCCCTGTAGGAAGGCTCAATTACCTAGGGCCAAAGCTGTATAACAGCACAATAAGAACAGTCACCTGGTGAGGTCTAAACCATACTGAGAAGAACCCATTTCGTAAATTTACTAAGCCTCAAACTGTTTGGGCCCATCCAGAGTCTCACCAGAACTGGACGGCTCCAGCTGGACTATACTGAATATGTGGACATAGAGCTTATGCCAAGCTACCTCACCAATGGGCAGGCAGTTGTGTCATTGGCACCATTAAGCCATCCTTTTTCCTGCTGCCCATAAAAACAGGTGAGCTCCTAGGTTTCCCTGTCAGTGCTTCCCGAGAAAAGAGGAGCACAGCCATAGACAATTGGAAAGATGACGAGTGGCCCTCTGAAAGAATCATACAGTACTATGGGTCTGCCACATGGGCACAAGACAGTTCATGGGGATACTGAACCCCCATTTACATGCTCAACCAGATTATACAGTTACAAGCTGTCTTAGAAATAATCACTAATGAAACTGGCAGAGCTTTGACTGTTCTAGTCCAGCAAGAAACCCAGATGAGAAATGCTATTTATCAAAATAGATTAGCCCTAGACTATTTGCTAGCAGCTCAGGGAGGAGTCTGTGGAAAATTCAACCTGACCATTTGTTGTCTGCATATAGATGACCAAGGGCAAGTAGTTGAAAACATACTCAGAGACATGATAAAGCTAGCACATGTGTCTGTGCAGGTTTGGCATGGATTTGATCCTAGGTCTATATTTGGAAAATGGTTCCCAGCATTAGGAGGATTTATAACTCTTATAATAGGAGAAATAATAGTAATAGGAACCTGCTTGTTGCTCCCCTGGTTGCTGCCATTGCTCCTTCAAATAATGAAAAGCTTTGTCACGACCTTGGTTCACCAAAATACTTCACCACATGAATCACTATCGGTCTGTCTCGCAGAAAGACCTAAATAGCGAGGATGAAAGTGAGAATTCCCACTAATAAGTGAGATTCTCAAAGAGGGGAATAAGGAAGGAGACCACCTCTTCCATTGTCTCCTGTTTGAAAAAGGAAGCAAAAAGTTAAAAAGAAGCAGAAGTGAGATCAATAGTCAGATGTCTTGGTGCCAAGAACCAGGCCTGGTAGTTAAAGATCAACTCCTGACCTAACCACTAGTGTTATTTATAGATTCCAGACATTGTGTGAAGAAGCATTGTGAAACTTCCTGTTCTGTTCTGCTAGCCCCATCACTGATGCATGTAGCCCTCAGTCACGTAGTCCCCACTTGCACAATGTATCATGACCCTTTCATGTGGATCCCTTAGAGTTGTAAGCCCTTAAAAGGGACAGAAATCTTTACTTAAGGGAGCTTGGATCTTCAGACCTGAGTCTACTGATGCTCCCAGCTGATTAAAGCCCCTTCCTTCCTAAAACCCGTGTCCTAGAGGTTTTGTCTGCAACCGGTCCTGCTACATGTAAGCATGGAATTCTTTCCATTTTTTGTGTCTTCTTCAATTTCTTGCAGCAATTTTTTATAGTTTTCATTGTAGAAATCTTTCACTTCTTTGTTTAAGTTTATTCCTAGGTATTTAATTTTGTTTGAAGCTATTATAAATGGGATTACTTTCTTGATTTCTTCTTCAGATTGTTTGCTGTTAGCATACAGAAACACTACTAATTTTTATATTTTGTATCCTGCAAGTTGACTGAATTTATCTGTTCTCATAATTCTTTGGTGGAGTCTTTAGGTGTATAAAACTCATATCATCGGCAAACAGGATAATTTTACTTCTTCCTTCCTACTTTGGAGGCCCTTTATTTCTTTCTCTTATCTGGTTGCTCTACTTAGGAATTCCACTACTATGTTAAATAACAGTTGTGAAAGTGGGTACGTGTCATGTTCAACATCATAGAGGAAAGGCTTTCAGGTTTTCTTCATTCAGTATGATACTGACTGTGGGTCTGCCATAGATGACTTTTATTGTGTTGAAATATGATCCTTCTATGCCCAGTTTTCTGAGGATTTTTATCATTTAGGGATGTTGAATTTTATCTAATGCTTTTTCAGCTTCAATGGAAATGATTATGTGGTTTTTGTCCTTCATTCTGTCGATATGATGAATCACATTGATTTGCATATGTTGAACCATGTTTGCATTCCAGGGATAAATACCACTTGGTCATAATGAATGATCATTTTAGTAAGTTACTAAATTCAGCTTGCTAGCATTTTGTTGAGGAGTTTTGCATGAATGTTCACCAGAGAGATTGGGCTATAGTTTTCCTTTTTTGATGTGTCTTTTTCTGGATTTAGCATGAGGGTGGTACTGACTCCTATAATTAGTTTGAAAGTATTCCTTCTTCCTCTTTTTGGAATAGTTTGAGTAGGATTGGTATTAGCTCTCCTTTAAATGTTTGCAAAATTCAGCAGTGAACCATTGGGTCCTGGACTTCTTTTTGCTGGGATACATTTTATTACAGCTTCAGTCTCATTTTTTATTATTGGTTTATTCAGGTTTTGGATTTCTTGACTGTTCAATATTGGTAGGTTGCATTTGCCTAGGAATTCATCTATTTTTTTCTAGGTTCTCCAATTTATTGGCATATGGTTGTTCATAGTAGTCTCTAACGATCTTTTAAATTTCTGTGATACTAGTTTTAATGTCTCCTTTTTAATCTCTGATTTTATTTATTTGGGTATTCTCTCATTTTTTACTTGTTAGTCTGGTTAAATGTTTGTCAATTTTGTTTATCTTTTCAAAAAACCAACTTTTTGTTTTGTTAATATTTTGTGGGTTTCTTGTCTCAATCTCATTTATTTCTACTCTGGTCTTTATTATATCTTTTCTTCTACTAAACCCTTTTATTTTGGGTTTTGCTTACTCTTGTTTTCCTAATTCTTTAAGATTCATAGTTGGGTTGTTTATTTGAAGTTTTTCTGCTTTTTGACGTAGGTACTTATTGCTATAAACTTTCATCTTAGTACTGCTTTCACTTTATCCTACAGGTTTTGGTATGTTTTGTTTGGTATTTTCAATAGTTTCAAGGAATTTTTAAATTTTCTTCTTAATTTCTTCATTGATCTACTTGTCATTCAGGAACATGTTCAATTTTCATGTGTTTGTATGGTTTCCAAACATTGTTTTATTATTGATTTCTAATTTTGTTCCATTGTGGACAGAGAAGATACTTGATATGATTTTAATTTTTTAAAATTTGTTCAGACTTGTTTTGTGACGTAACATATGGTCTGTCCTTGAAAACGGTCCATGGGCTGAGGAGAAGAATGTGTATTCTGCAGCCATCGAATAAAATGTTCTGTAAATATCTTTTAGGTACATTTGGTCTGTAGTGCAGATTAAGTCTCATGTTTCTTTGTTGATTATCTGTCTGAATGATTAATCCAATGCTGAAAGCAGGATGTGGAAATCTCCACCTATTATTGTATTGGGGGTCTATCTCTTTAGTTCTAGTACCAGTTGCTTTATATATCTGAGAGGACCAGTATTGGGTGCATATATATTTACAATTGCTATGTCCTCTAGCAGAATTGACTCCTTTATCATTATATAAATGAACTTCTTTGTCTCTTTTTTATAGTTTTGTCTTGAAATCTATCTTATCTAATATAAAATAGCTACTTTTTCTCTTTTTTGGTTTCTATTTGCATGAAATATCTTTTTCTATCCCCTTATTTTTAGTCTATGCATTTTTTTGTTGTTGCTGTTTTCTTAGGAGGTTTCGTTTTTGTGTTTGTTTTTTGAGACAGAGTCTCACTCCGAAACTCAGGCTGGAGTGCAGTGGTGTGATCTCGACTCACTGCAATCTCTGCTTCCTGTATTCAAGCAATTCTCCTGCCTCAGCTTCCTGAATAACTGGGATTACATGTGCCCACCACCACACCCAGCTTTTTTTTTTTTTTTTTTTTTTTTTTTTTTTGTATTTTTAGTAGAGACAGGGTTTTGCCTTCTTGGCCAGCCTGGTCTTGACCTCTTGGCCTGGCCACAGGAGATCCACCCACCTTGGCATCCCAAAGTGCTAAGATTACAGGCATGAGCCGCCACGCCCAGCCTCTGTGTGTGTTTTTATAGATGAAGTGTGTTTCTTGTAGGTAACATGTCACAGGGTCTTTTTAAAAATGTATTCAGCACCTCTGTCTTTTGATTGAAGAATTTAGTCCATTTGCATTCAATGTTACTGATAAATAAGAATTACTCCTGCTATTTTCTTATTGGTTTGTAAGTTGTTTTATAGTCTTCTCATTCTTCCTTCCTGTCTTTTTTTGTGAAAGTGATTTTTCTCTGGTGGTATATTTTAATATCTTTCTTTTTATTGTTTTGTGTATCTGTTTTAGTTTTTTTTTTTATTTGAGGTTAATATGAGGCTTGCAAATCATATCTTATAACCCATTATTTTAAACTGAGGACAACTTAACTCTGATTGCAGAAACAAACAAACAAGCACAGAAAAAACTAACAGAAATTCTACACTTTAGCTTCATCCTCCCAGTTTTTAACTCTTTGGTGTTCCCTTTTATATCTAATTATACAGTTTCTGTCTTGAAGAGTTGAATAGTTAGTATTTTTGATAGATTCATCTTTTAATCCTTCTACTAAAGACATAAGTAGTTTAAACACCACAATTATAGTGTTACAATGTTCTGTGTTTAACTGTGTACTTACTATTACAGTGAATTTTATACCTCCAGATATTTTCTTATTGCTCATTGACATCCTTTTTTTTTTTTTTCAGATAGAAGAACTGCCTTTGGCATTTCTTGTAGGACAGATATGATTGTGATAAAATTCCTCAGTTTTTGTTTGTCTGGGAAGTCTATTTCTCCTTCATGTTTGAAAGATATTTTCACTGGATATACTCTTCTAGAATACAAGCTTTTTTCCTTCAGCACTTTAAATATGCCTTGCCACTCTCTCCTGGCCTGTAAACCTTCCACTGAGAAGTCTGCTTCCAGGTGTATTGGAGCTCTTTTGTATGTGATTTGTTTCTTTTCTCTGCTGCTTTTAGAATCCTTTCTTTATCCTTGGCTTTTGGTAGTTTGATTATTAAACACCTTGAGGTAGTCTTCCCTTGGTTAAATCTGCTTGATGTTCTGTAACCTCGCACTTGAATATTGATGTCTTTCTCTAGGTTTGGAAAATTCTCGTTATTATCTTTAAATGAACTTTCTACCCTGATCTCTCCATCTTTCTACCTCCTCATTAAGGCCAATAAGTCTTAGATTTGATTTTTTAAGGCTATTTTCTAAATCTTGTAGGAAGGTTTCATTCTTTTTTATTCTATTTTCTTTTGTCTCCTCTGAGTATAAATTTTCAAGTAGACTGCCTTCAAGTTCACTAATTCTTTCTTCTGCTTGATCAATTCTGCTGTTAGAGACTCTGATACATTCCTTATATGTCTGTTGAGTTTTTCAACTCCAGAATTTATGCTTCTTTTTTTAAAATTTGAATCTTTTTGTTAAATTTATCTGATAGGATCTGAATTCCTTCTCTGTCTTATTTTGAATTTCATTGAACTTCCTCAAAATAGCTATTTTGAATTGTCTGTCTAAAAGGTATAATATCCCTGTCACTCTGAGGTTGATCCCTGGTTACTTATGTAGTTCCTTTGGTGAGATCATGTTTTCCTGGATGACTTTGGTGCTTGCGGATGTTTGTCAATGTCTGCGCATTGAAGAGTTAGATATTTATTGTAGTTATTATAGTCTGGGCTTATTTGTACCTGTCTGTTTTGGGAAGGCTTTTCAAGAAAATTGTGTGTTGTGATCTACATCTTTGGTCACTGTTTCCCTATCTGCCTTAGGGGGCACCCTAAGGGCAGTAATGTTGTGACTCTTGCGGACTCATAGAGGTACCTCCATACTCTTTGGTGAGATCCAGGAAATTTCTCTGGATTACTAGGCAAAGACTCTTGTTTCCTTCTCTTACTTTTCCCCAAACAAATGGAGTCTCTCTTCCTTCATGTTGAGCTGCCTAGAGCTGGGGGAGGGGTGACACAAGCATATGGAACTGTGCTGAGTCAGATCTGAAGCCAGCACAGCACTGAGTCTTGCCCAAGGTAACCAATTCCTGGCTACCACCGATGTTCCTTCGAGGCCCCAGAGTTCTACAATCAGCAGGTATTGAAAACATCCATACTTGTGTCTTTCCCTTTAGAGCAGCAAGCTCCCCACAGGTCTGAGGTAGGTCCAGAAATGCTGTCCAAGGGTCAGGACCTGGAGTCTGGAACCTTAGGAATCTACTTGAAATTCTATTTTACTGCACCTGAGCTGGCACTCAAGCAACAAGACAAAGTTCTTCCCACTTTCCTGTCTCCTTTCCTTAAGAAGAGGAGTCTCTTACCATGGCTACCACTGCCTTGGACCCATGGCTAAGTACTGCCTGGCTACTAATAATGTTCACTCAAGGTCCGAGGACTCTTCAGTCAGCTAGTGGTGAATGCTGCCAGGCCTAAATCTCTCCCTTCAAGGAAGTGGACTCCCTTCTGATGTAGGGCAGGTTAATAAAAGTTATCCAGGAGCCAAGGCCTGAAACTGATTACCCCAGGAGCCCACTTGGTGCTCTGTCTCACTGCAGCAGAACTAGAACCCAAACTGCAAAACAAAGTTCCTGTACTTTTCCTTTTTTTTTCTTTTTTTTTTTTTTTTGAGATGGAGTCTCGCTCCAATACCCAGGCTGGAGTGCGGTGGCACAGTCTCAGCTCACTGCAAGCTCCACCTCCTAGGTTCACGCCATTCTCCTGCCCCAGCCTCCTGAGTAGCTGGGACCACAGGCATCCACCACCATGCCCCAGCTAGTTTTTTGTATTTTCAGTAGAGACGAGATTTCACCGCGTTAGCCAGGATGGTCTCAATCTCCTGATCTCGTGATCTGCCCCCCTTGCCCTCCCAAAGCGCTGGGATTACAGGTGTGAGCCACCACTTCCATTCTTTTTTTTTTTTTTTCCCTCAGGCAGAAGGAAACCCTCCTCATAGCCACCACAGATGGGAATGTAGTGGTTCACACCTGAAGTGAAGACTGGGTCTCACTCAAGGCTCATGGTGAATGCTGCCTGGCAACCATTGATGTTTATTGATGTTTATTCAAAGTGCTCTTGAGTCAGCAGGTGATTAATCCTGCTAGGACTATGTCCTTCCTTTCAAAGCAGCAGGTCTCTTTCTGGCCCAGGGTATGTCTAGAAAAGTCTGGGACTTAGGGCCAGGAACGGGGGGCCTCAGGAATCTGCCTGTAGCTGAGCTACAGGTATCCAGTTTGTAAGAAAAAATCCAGTTTACTTTTCCCTCTCCCCTTCCCTGCCCATGATGACAGGGTTAGTTGGAACTCAGGTTTTGATCACTGGCCTCAACAACTCCTGTTTGCCTAAGGCTGGTCTAAATGCTCCCTCTGTGGACCTGGGCTGAATTCTGCCCCATGTTGCTTTCTGCTGTGACTGGGCAGCAGTGAGTTAAATGCCAAGTCCCACAATCACTGCACTCTCTCTCCCCGAGATGTGCAGATAATCTCTTCACACCATATGGCCACTGCTACTGCCAGGAATCAGGGAGGGGAGGTACTGGCAATCCAAGACTGTCTTTTCTTTCCTCTTCAGTGCCTCTTTTCCTGATATGATGTTAAAACTGCGTATTGTTATCATTCACCTGCTTTCTGGTTTTCGTGAAGGTGCTTTCTTATGTGAAGAGTTTTTCAATTTGGAGTTCCTGTAGGAGGACAATCAATGGAGGGTTCTGTTTGGCCATCTTGCTCCACCTCCCCTCTTTTTTTTGTTTTTTAAAATAAACGATGTTTATTTACACATGGTAGAAGAAAGTCCTTCTTCATAAAGAGTAACGTGAGCTTATAAACAGTTAGAAATCACCATTGTGCCATTCCCCCAAGATAATTAAATTAGACAAGGATCAAGAAAGCCTACTAAGACCATTAGATTAAATGTTGGTGGAAAATAAAGCATTATTATGATGCCAAATGGCATCTTACACACGACTTGCCAATCCAAAGGAAAAACATAACTTTACTATAGAAATATCCTGTGGTCCCACTTTGATCATATGACCAAATTTAGCATTGTTATAGTGGGATCCTTTGATATTGTGCAATATGAAGTATGTAACATCATCTGTGGAATACTTTTGCCAAAACAATTTAACCAAAATCTAAACAAGCTCTTATTTAAATATTTCCAATGGAAATATACGGGATAGTCATAAGTTAAATCTTACCACAAGGAAACAAACAAACAAATCTAACATGTGGGACATTATACGAGAAAACTGATGTGGTATGTTTTTTAAAAGTCAGAGTTAAGGGGAAAAAATGGTTGAGGACTGTTCTTGCATAAAACAGCTAAAGAAACAAAAGAATCAAATCCAATGTGTGAAGTTCTGCTGGATTGTTTCAGAAAAAAAGCTACAAACAATATTTCATTGACAATTTAGAAATTTTGAATATGGATTGAATATTGGATGCTATTAAGGAAACACACAGGAAATACACTTAATTTTATTTATTTATTTATTTATTTATTTATTTATTTATTTATTTATTTATTTTTGAGATGGAGTCTCGCTGTGTTGCCCTGGCTGGAGTGTGCTGTGGTGCGATCTCGGCTCACTGCAACCTCCACCACCCAGGTTCAAGTGATTTTCCTGCTTCAGTCTCCTGAGTAGCTGGGACTACAGGTGTGCACCACCATGCCTGGCTAATTTTTGTACTTTTAGTAGAGACAGGGTTCCACCATGTTGGCCAGGATTTTCTCAATCTCCTGACCTCATGATCCACCCGCCTCAGCCTCCCAAAGTGTTGGGATTACAGGCATGAGCCACTGCGCCCAGCCTCAGTTAATTTTCTTAAATGTAAAAAGAGTATTAAGGTTATGCAGGAAACTGCCTTCTTTTTTGGAGATACAAGTAGACATGTTCAGGAGTGAAATGTCATGTCTGCAATTATCTTAGAAGTAGTTCAACAAACGGGTAGTGGAATATGAGCTATCAGGATAATATTCTTTCAGCCTTTATTAGTCACTTCTTGCACTGCTATAAATAAATACCTAAAACAGGGTAATTTATAGAAAAGAGAGGTTTAATTGGCTCACAGTTCTGCAGGCTGTACAGGAAGCATGGCTAGGGAGGCCAGGGGAAACTTTCAATCATGGCACATGGCTGGTGAGGCATTGGGAAACTTTCAATCATGGCAGAAGGGGAAGTAGGCACGTCCTACATGGCCAGAGCAGGAGGAAGAGAGTGAAAGGGAAGTGCTACATGCTTCTAAACAATCAGATCTTGTGAGAACTCACTCACTACCACAAGAACAGCAAGGGGAAAATCCACTTCCACGATCAAAGCACTTCCTCCCAGGCCTCTCCTCCAACATTGGAGATTACAGTTCAACATGGGATTTGGGTGGGGATACAAATCCATAGCCTATCACAGCTTCTCTGCATGTTTGAAAATGATTTCAGAGTGAAATATTTGGAAGTGGAGATAAGGCAAAGGAAAGACTGCCATCAACAAATGAATGTTCCTTCTTCACTGGAGGCATGGCATAGCTTTAGTTTCACCTTACCTAAATTCCCCTGGAGAAACCACTTTACATCTTTATTGCTTCCGTTTCTTTGGTTCTTTTTAAGTGTATATTCTTATGAAGTTCATGTTTATAGACATATTTGTCATCCTGACTTTTTAAGAAGCATTGTAAGGAACAATGACCATTCCTGAAATGAACCTCCTTACTTGGGGTTACTTACAGATTCATCTTGGTGAAATGCCAGAAAGAACCTTCAAGAATATTCCTTAGGGTAAAAATCTATCCTCAAAGTCACTCCCCTAGTCACACCTTTCATGCTTTAATTCTAAATCTGGTACTCCTGGGCTGTGTCACACCACCAAGACTCTCTGAACCTCAGTGTTTTCATTTACAAGGTGGTGGTTATGCTGGCTGCGCAGCTCACTACAAGTGACTTCTGTGCACCCAATGAGAGATGCATGAGAATGTGATCTGAAATCTGCCAAGCACATACAGATTTAATGATTATTTAATCAGGTGCCTCAATAAGAATAAGCAGAGTTTCTTATTTTACATGGTCACATTTCTAGCACCACATTCATCCTATAAAACTTTGTTTTAAATGTTTCCTGGAATTCAAAATATCTCACTACGAAGTATTTATAACTTTTATTATTTTTTATTTTTTTCTTCATGACAATGGCAATGTCTAATGTGTTCCTACCTACTTCATATTCCTGGAGTGTTCTCACAGTGTCCTCTAGAAATGGGAATTGTCATGTCCTTTTTTGGTGGGGGACAGTCCATTTTTGAGTTAAAGAGAAGAAAGAGTTTCATAACTTGCATCACAGAACACTGTAGTGGAGGAGCTAGTCTTAACACCTAATGGTTTCCTCTTTTTGCTGCAGGCTGTGCTGCCTACATTGGATACATCTGCATAAACAGGCAAGTTGATCTTGTAATGTTTCCAAGATCACTGTGATTTTGTCAGGGGCAGGGTGGGGACATCAAGAGATGCCTTTTAAAGCAGCTGGTTTGAATCTCTGGGGTCCCCGTTGCCAAAGTCTGTCCCTTTCTTGCTGTGTGGTGTTGTGCAACAGTCTCCCCTCAGCCCCACACCCAGACACCAGCTGGGCAAGGGGAAGAGTGGAAAGAGGGTGGGGAGCATGGAATCCAAGCCAAGGAGGTGTCAAATAACAAAACCAAGTGACCCAACCACTACATCACAGAAAAGAACTTTTTGGACTTCCTTTAACATGACTGAATAGTATACATCACTTTAAAAGAAGTATTTCAATGAATTCGCTATCGGGCTAATGTTTGTTTGAGGGTTATGAAATTTCTTCCCTTCCTATTATTTCCAAACTGATTTATTTTAGTAATACATGTTTGCCATTTTATAAACTAGGCACTTACGAATACAGGCTCTTGTTTATCTGAGTGCTAATAGAGATTCTTGACCATTATAGATGATCAATAAATGTTTCATGATGATGATGATAAATTTTATGAAATATTTTCTTATTCTATGTGATTGTGATGAAAATTTCCCAATTTAGTGTTGCTTATGGAGTGGAATCCAAGAATCATATTACTACAATGACCACACCTGAGACCTGTGGTTGAATTATTAGAATAGATACATGTCCTTTATTAATCAAATATTTACAACTTGAACCAAAACTAACAAAGGATTATTTTATTTTTGTAAAGATCCTTTTACCTAATTTCTGATTTATTTCAATGTGTATAATATCCTTTCACTCTTTCTCATCCAAAATTCTGTATCAAGAAAATAATCATTGAAATGTAACTTAACCTTCAAAGAAGAAAATATCCTTTTGTAAAAATTTATAGTTTTCATCATATGAGTCTCCAATTCCAATCAGTCTGCTTTATAAAGATTTACAAGATGTTTAATATTGGTGTTTTTTAAAGTTAAACACATTTTTATCATTGACTACTTACATCTGGCCATATGCAGTTTCATTTAAACTACAAGATTTATGTGGTGACCTCAGAATTCTAAAGTATAAACCAGAGTATCTATCAAAATAACAACCAATGGGCAGGAAAATCTTTATATGCCTTACAAATCCAAGTCAAATGGTAATACTGCTATGTACACTATGCTATGTATAGTATCATGAAATTTGTTAAGTAGATATTTTGAATTTCAGGGACAGTCTCAATTTCATATCATGTATTTTCATAAGTAAATGAAATTTATTAACTATAGTTTTATAAAATGTTAATATAATTGAATTTTTTTAACTTACAAAAAAATTCTTGTTACATAGTTTCTCCACTTGTTGGTTTAGAAAAGATGATCATCATATTAAAAATCCATTTGCAAAGCAATTCCATTTTCATTTTAATCTCCAAGATAATGATTCTATTTTCCTCCTTAGACCCCTGGATCTTATCCTCTGCCCCTCACACACACAGCAGAGGAGACTGTAAGTTCTTTATGCTTTAGAAGAATTAGTTCAACTTTAAGATCTCTTGGGATTATTTGAATGGACCCTTGGAAACACTAGGGCTTTCCTGAGACCTACTACTGTATTGTGAAGAAAATCATTCTTTACCTAGTGTAAGTGTAGCCCTGCTACCTGAGTCCCTGAATCAGAGTGGCATCTCCCCACCTGTGGATGTTGCTCCTAATCAATCACGACTCTTTCCCACTGAGCCCAGACAGACTCTTACAATTCTTCTTACCTCAGTGCCCAAGTCAGTCAATACTGACTGATTAAGGATCACAAGCATGACAAAATTTATTTTCCTCTTCATTGGCACACTAAAAGACTTGTAAGAATATTTGGCCTAAATTTCTGATACCTGGCCAAGAAAAGCTAAGTTAGTTAAATCCAAAGAGATTTAGCAGTTTTGCTGAATATATTTTTGAATGGCAGAAGGAAAGAGCAATAAAGCATAGCAAAAGGTAAATAAATCCTCATTGCCCAAATGTAAATGGCAGGAATTGGTGTATTGGGCTGGCTTGGCATTTACTGTGGCAGCTAGGATTTATCTGTGACTCAATACAGGCCAAGTAAAACTGATTATTTAGATCCTAACCCATTAGGATCTTTAATTAAATGAAAAGTTCCTATAATCTCCTTGGAGAAGCAATGGGAGCCATTAGAAAACTAATTGATGCCAGGAACATGGTAATGAAACAAGTGGCAATCAAAAAATATATCACGGGGTTATAATATTTGTCTCCAGAATTTTATCCATAGTTCTCAACTATCTTTACCTTTAGCTTCTCAAGCTTTCATCTCCTGTATCCCACCCTAGATTGGCGTTTCTATGCATCATTTCACCACATTTCTTCTATACTCCGTCAAGACCCTGGTTGGTAAAACTGAAACTTCTTAGCTGGATTTTCAAGGTTCTCCACCATCCAACTGAAACATGCTTTTATTGTCTTAAACACTGTCCTCCAGATGTGCCTCGTGCTTTTCTACCTGAGTGCCTTAACTCATCTCATTTCTCATGCCTGAAAGGCCTTCCCACTTCATTCTTTTCGAATGCTATTCATCATCCAAAGTCCAAAGCAAATCCCATCTTGTCCACAAAACCTTTCTAGGATACCACAGGCTACAGTGTTCTCTCTCACTGAGCCCGATATATTTAATACTGTTGCCCCCAATATCTTCATACTAATTGTTAAGAATTCAGGAAGTTCCACAATTATGTCAGGCTCTGACTCTGGGGGATGACAAAAGCTAAGTAGTTAGAGATCCAGGCATGATAATTCATGTCCATTGTAGCTGGAGCTTGTTTGTATCTCAAAGAAACTTTTTGAAACTTTTCTTCTTTCAGAAGTAAGCTTGTTGTTTCCACCCTTGAAAGAGGCCAGACTTAGAACTGGAATCACACTTAGTACCAGTCTATATCGAATTCTATTTTCCAGCGAGAACCACAAGTGTAGCTAGGAGGAAGTTTTAACTGCTGCAGTCATAACACTTTGAAAGATTTGTAACGGTACAGGACTGTGGAGTAAGCAGTTTGAACTAGAATGCTATTGTTTAGTTCTAGACTCTTTTGCCTGCTCCATCCTGTTGTCTGAGAACTTATCATAAACCTATGTTATCAGTCATCATATATTTCTTTGAAAGAATACCACATAAGAATAAACTGGGTATTTGTCTCCTATAGTTTCTTTGTGACAAGCAACGGAGACTAACTCTAAGTTAAAAGCAAAAGAGAATTTGTTGGAAGGATAAGGAGTAGGACATCCATCTACTGGAGAGAACACCAAAGAAACAAACTCAAAAAGGACAAAAAAAAAAAAAAATATATAGTCCAACTCTGAGATTCTATGTAGCAAAAACTACTGCTAAAGTTCTCTGGGCACCACCACTGTGTTGAGATAGCACTAATCATTTTTATTTCATTTTTGTTTCACTCCGCGTTCAAAGCCCTAAGAGGAAAAGTCCGGTAGTATCACTGTCGGTCACTTGCTCAGTCTTGCATATCCTGATTCAGAGTCTCATCAACGTGCACTCACTGGCAGAGAAATCATTCTCCACATTCAAATATGGGTGATCTTGTGAGAATAAGAGAGAATGGGTGGTGGAAAGGAAACACTAACACATGATCATCACAATTTGGAAGAATTTTCCAGGAGAAGTTGGCAAGCTACTGGAATGTATTGAATGAATGTATCGGCTCTTTGGGAAATTTCAATATATAAAATATATGTATATATTTAAATTTTCCAAGACAATAACTTTACTTAGGGCTGATAGAATGACCAGCTGACCTGTTGAATGCCTTTTCCTAACTCCATTTCTAAGCTCTTTAAAGTCTTTTTCAGCTATCTCTGCTTGCATGTAATCCAGCTAAATTTCCAGTGGCCTTTTCTTTCTTTAGGTCAGGCTGGACTTACAATTCCCCTTCCATTAACCTTTTAGTTCATCTGCTCCTTGTGTCTGTCATCAGCTGTAGGAGATGCTGATTATGTTGGGAGCCTCTGGAAAAGGGGATGAGACAGAGAAGCACCAGAAGATAAGGAGACGAACAAGAAAAAGATTAAAAACCTCTCAACACTAAGTAGTTAGGGCAGAGTACTGTTGCAAACCTCTGCAATTGTTGGCTTTGGATGGGGGAGGATGAATCAGTTTAGATAACTCAGGAATGGGCTTGAACCTTTGCCCAGACCTCAGAATGAACCACCAAAAAAAACCTCAGAGTTTTCCCAAATTAAGACATTGAGAAAAATATTAAAAGTGAATTTCCCTTTCTTTCCCATCTTTGCATCCCTAGGGAATAGCTGGGACCACAAGGCAATTTATTAATAATAACGAATTAGATTTTTCAGTACGAATTCCCCTCTGGCCATTTTGATGTGTCAGAAATACTTTACAAATGTTAAGTACAGCAATTAATCTCCTGAAAAAGGGAGGGAGAAGAGCTTTGCCAGCTGTAGATTTTAGTAATTTCATTTAGTTAGGATTTTGCTATTATTTTCTGCTTTAGTATGTGTTTTCCTGGAAAGTCAGTCATCAAATATTTATTGATTGCCTACAGTTTGCCAAGCATGTGCTTGGTGCTAGGAATGCAGAGTGAGGCCTGTAACCCATGGTGCTCCTCTCCTGTAGCTTCTAGAGAAGTTCACCAGCTAATTTAATGTATAAATTTCATTTGCTCAAACACCTAGTCACTGAATATAATGCAGAACTTTTTTTTTCCTCCTTTCACATTTTGTGTTCCATTAGGCAGGATGGGCAATAGGGGAATTATAAAATCTGAACAGTTATTTTTTATTTGCTTTTTTTTGCATTTGACCTACTTATGGTCCAATTATCCTTTAACCTCAGTATCAGGAAGCATCATTACCACTAGTATTTCCATGATTAGAATTAGTGTGAGTTAATAAGATGACTCCTTCAACTTTTCGTTCTTGTTTGAGTGAGCGAATCAGCATACTGAATGTATCCATCTTGACCTGTCTTCATAGAGCTAAAATAGCTTTGAATGCTATCTGGAGGAGCTTGAAACGTGTCCAGATCCCAGATGATGGCTTTTGGCACTCAGCATTTACACCTCTCGTTTTCTAGTCCAAATGTGGGATGCAAACAATTCTCTTTTGTTCCGATTAAATCCAACTACTCACATTCTTCCCGACTCTCCTCAGACACTATTCCTATCACCACCTACCTCATCTCATTGAAAAGGGGAAATGTCTCTATAAACTGCTACCAAATGTGAGGTAGCTTGCATTCCTAGCTTGAGAGGCTTTTTTCTGTTATTTGTATTCTTGGGAAATTTTGCCTTGTGGCATAATTAGAGGGATTTTTAGTGATGACTAAATCAGTCCCTGACTCTGTGAAGAATATGTAGTTCATTCTAGAAAGTAGGTTGTGTTTTTCTAAGAAACTTCTACAAGCTCCTAGAAGCCTATCATAATTAATATGATGTGTTCCTTGTTTAGATCTTACCTGTAATGCTTGAAAGAGTGGCCAAAAAGCCCAAAGGTAAAGCTACTATTTGATCTGATTCAATTTCCTGAGTGTGATTTAGGAAATATTTATTATCTTTATGATCAACTCAATTCCCTAATTCGAGGAGCACCTGCTGTGCTTCATTCACTGTGGTAGAGCTCCAGGAGACAGAGATAATTTTAGCTGAGAGTCTAGTGGAAAATAAACAAACACATAATAATACAACATAAATGCAACAACATAAATATGTACTCTTCATAGTAGTGGTGCAGAGGAAGAGTAACTAATTACATTCAGGGAGAAAAGTAAATCAAAGAAGATCTCAGAAGAGAGAAATTTTAAGAAAGTGGGTCGATCTTCTATTGCTGCAAAATAAATTGCCCCAGACTCAGTGGCATAAAGCAATACCTGTTTATTATCTCACAGTTTGATATTTCAGAAATCCAGGCATGGATTAGCTATATCCTCTGTTCAACGCATCACAAGGTGTTGGCCAGGGCAGCAATCTCATCTGAGGCTTTGTTGGCAGAATTCAGTTCCTTCTGATTATGGGATTGAGACCTTTAGCCACATAAGTCTTGCCAAATGGTGCTCTCCTAAACATGGCAGTTTGCTTCTTTAAGACCAGGGGTGAAACATTCACTGCTGCTGCTTCCATCTCTGACTTTTCGACCTTGATTTCAGGGTTCATCTGATTAGGTCAGGCCAGACCCAGAAAATCTTCATTTCCACTAACTTAAAATCAGCTGAGTAGGGACTTTAATCACATCTGTAAAACCCCCCATTTTGCCATATGAAATAATCTAATCACAGGAATAATGTCCTCTCACAGTCACAGGTCTCACCAGCACTCAGTGGGAGGGGATGTGACTCTTTGAGGTCGTTTTGGAATTCTGTTTACTGCAAGTAGGTTTTGATAGCTAAATAGGATTTTTCCAACTGGACAATGGGTGGAACACATAATAGGCTGATACAGCAGAGGTATATGAACATCATGATTTCTTGCTTGTATTGATTGCTGCAGGAGCCACCTGTGTTTAATTTATCAGTTTCTGATTTATCTCCCTCCTCTTCTGAAAGTCCCCCTCTGCTGTAACCCTTATCATTACTTCATTCCATCCTCTACTCTTTTAGCAAAACTATTTTTCATAGTTGTAGATCTGCCCAAGTGACTCCCTTGCTTAAACTCTTTGATGATTCCATCTGACCTCAAAATCAAAGTCCAAATTCCCAAGCACAGCATTCATAATCTGGCCTTTCTTACCTTGAGTTCAGTTTTATCCCTGTGGTGGTTAATTTTATATGTCAATTTGACTTAGCACACTTGGTAAAACATTATTCTGGTCATTTCTGGGAGGAATGCTTTGGAATGAGATTTACATTTAAATGGGCAGAACAAAGCAGATTACCCTCCATAACGTGAGTGGGTCCCATTCAATCAGTTAAAGTCATCACTAGAACAAAAGATTGACCTTCCTCAAGTAAGAAGGAGTTCTGCCAAGAGATGGCCTTCAGACTTCAACTGCAATGTTGACTCTTCTCTGGGTCTCCATGTGCCAGCCTGCCTTGCAGATTTTTGGACTTTCCAGCCACTATAATCACATTAGCCAGTTCCTTAAAATAAATATTTTTAAAATATACATCCCATTGGTTCTGATTTTCTGAAGAACTGTGACTTACACAATTGCTCACTTCCTCCATATTCATCAGCAATCTGAGCTCCAAAACACCTTGCTCTCTCTGGCCTCGCTAACTTTGTATATACTTCTTTCTCTATCTGGAGTTTGTTTCCTTATTCTTTCCTCCCTTTGTCTTCATTGAGTCACCTGGTACTCACCACTCAAGGCTCAGTTTAGGTGTCACAATGTGAGAAAACTTTTTCTGACCTCATCCAGCAATCTTGTATAGATAAATTATTTCTTACACTACATTGTAGTCCTCTGTTTACTACAAATTGTAAGAATAAACTTCTTGTAGACAATTGCCAAGCAATACTAGTCTTCATTTCCCTGACTATATTAGATATTTTATAAATATGAGATATTTAATAAATGGGTGAATAGATTGACGGCAGACATTTTCAATGTGGCTACAATTATTTCAGAAAGACTGAGTGCAAAGCATAAGGAAGAATAAGCATCAGAGAATAAATCTGGAAAAGGATTCAGGCACTGGTTGAGGAAGGGAGACATGTTCCTTGCTGGAAACATAGACATGCAATTATTTCAGGAAAGATGTAAATGATCACATTGGCATTCAGAGAGATTTCTTTGGCTGCAGAGTAGATGATTCACAGGGGTGAGAGGCACATTAAAATAAGAGATTATTGGACTAGCCAGGCACAATGGCATACATCTATAGTTCCAACTACTCAGGGGACTGAGGCGGGAGGATTGCTTGGGCCCAAGAGTTCAAGATCAGCTTGGGCAACATAGCAAGAATTAGTCTTTAAAAAATGTAATAATAAATCAATCAATAAATAAATTGTTGGAATAGTCCCAGAGAAAAATAAGGGAGAATGAAATCAAAAATGGCCGTAAGAATAAAGAGAAAGGACACACGCAGAAAGATTTAGGAGGTGTAAGAGACAGATCTTTTTGTTATGCTGGGTGATACAGGAAAGGGAGAGAAGAGAAATCAAGGATAACTTCTAGGTTTTTTACTTGAAAACTAGATGTACCTTAGTGCCACTAACTAAGATAGAACAAAGGAGGAAAACACTATTTGAAAAGAAAAAGAATGAGTTTAGATTTCTAATGTCATCTGAGGTAAACATCCTCAGATGTTACAGTGGATGTGGAAAATTGGACTTAGCATCCATTTCCAGCCCCCCCCCACCCCGCTTTTTTTTAAATCAGCTTTTCTATACTTCAGAAGGTATACAACCAGAAGTAACATAATGCATACCCCCTTGTATCTGGGATGTTAGCTGTGGATGAAGACTAGGCTCCACCAAAAATTTGCAATGACACAGAATCTGCCATGTACAAGTAAGGCCAATATCATCTTCTTGCTGCTTTGGTTGATTTCTGTGAGTAAGCAAGATCATGGAGTTGTGGGTATATCCGGCAGCAGGGTTTCAGTGTCCAGATCCTAGTTTCATGCCTTTCAAGAGGCCATTAATCTAGTAGTTAATGGTCAATGTTCCAGTGTCCAGTCACCAGTTTCATGGCTACCAAGAACTAGTTGTGGAAGTGGTGACCATAACTTCCTGATGCCTAGCTCACAGTCAGTGTTGTTAGGTAAACAAATTCAGCAGTTCCGGCGGTGACTTCTTGACTCTCCACTTTCTCAATTATCAAAAAAGCAAATATTTTCCTGTGGAGAATTCTTCTGTGTTCTAGAAGTCATTTCTGGAGGCTCACCTTGGAGCCTATTTTATGATCATTATAAACATTTTGCAAACTGAATCCCCTGTATCAAATTATTTCTGCTTAAAATATCTAAGACTGTTTCTTTGTTTGTTAGTTTGTTTTCTCTTCTGAACCCAGACTGATATAAACATATATTTTTAGATATCAACAGAAAAAAAGATGTCAGGCTTGTTTGGATGATCATTCAGATGGCACTTCAACTCAAGAGGCATCAATTCAATTTGTCTTATGTAGCAGTCAGCTGATTTAGATTGAGGCCAACCAGAATAATAACAATGTCAGCAAAGGGAAACTTGAGGTTATACTGCATTCTTGAATTTCACATTTCTTTAGTGTGGGAGGGGGCATATTAAGATACTGTGACAGTATCATCGTGCTAATAATTGACCAAAAACTTAACTGGAAGGAAGGCCCAAATGACAAGACATTTCATCTCTTCCTATAATAAACTGTTATATCTGTATTTTTAAATTTGATTGCATCGAAAACAAGCTGTAGCTCAGCATTTCAGATATGCATAGCTGCTGGTCATTAAGATCCAAAAAAACTCAATTTCTTCACTTGTAAAATGAATAGGTTGCAGATAATATTCAAAATTGCTGCTGAATCTGAATTCTATGATGGTAGAAAATCTTCAACTTGATGGTCGATTCCTAAGTTGCTTTTTTTGTTTTTCCTTTTATTTAATAAAGAAGCTACCTTTGTGCCAGCAGAATTTGTTACTATGTTCATAGGTCTTTTTCTTTCTTCTTTTTTTTTTTTTTTTAACCTTCCCTGTCATACCTCAGTCAATGTGCTTGTTTTCTGTGTTCAACATTGGTTTAGTGGGAAGTGCCGGGGGAAAAGACAGGCAGAACAATCAAGGCAAATCTTAGCCTTGTAGAATTTGTGACTAACCTTGATTCAATCACTTTGGGAATTTACAAAAGATAGAAGGAGCTGTAGAGTTCATATAACTCCTGCTTTCTGTCCTGTAAAAATCCTGGATGCAGAGAAATAATAAGAGACTAGATATCAGCTTGGAAAGTAAAGACAAAGAAAACAATAAAACCAATAAAATACAATCAGTACAATTTATAATAGCTCATAAAACATCCTGTCACAGTAGCAGGTGACAGAGCATGCACAAAAACTCCTGTCTTCTGATTTTAAGTCCAGTGGTCTTTTCACTACATGACTCTTACAGCAAAATATTTTTTCTTAGGTAAAACAAAAGTAAACTTCTGTCACTCCCTGGTCTGAATTTCTAATCAGTGGAGTCCAAGACAGAGATGTTTTACTCTTTGGGGAAAATTATCCTGGAAAGAGCCAGATTTTGACTAAAGTACCATCAAGAATGTCAGATGTCTTGATGTAGGATTTGGAAAATGGATTTTCCTTAACTCCATCTCACTAAATATGTTCGTGTTAACTCACTGTTTCTCCTTGCTGACAGTTGAGGTTCCTATTGCCAAGATCTCTGCAAATGGCCTGGATCTTTGGCTGAAGGATCAATTCAAACAAGAGAGCCCCAGGCTATTTTCAAAGACAAATATGATAGGATATCTCTGATTCACTTTGGGTTGTTTGGGTTCAGCCTAAGGGTGAGGGGATTGTTCAGCTCCCACATTGAATGATCAAGTGGCTGCAGCTCTTGTTAAGGCTTTCTTGTTTGAGTAGCCCAGGTTTAGTAAGTGGCCTTCAGTCTCATTGGTAACACACAGAGCTGGGCCTGGGAGAAGGGGATCTACATGAGAAGGAAAAGTGACTGGCTGCATATAATTCCCTCTAGGAAAGGAAGCAGAGCTCCAGATGCTGGAGAAGTTCTCTGTTTCACAGAACTTACTGATATTTTATACTGTGGGTAAATAGATGCAGACTTTAAATTTATCTTACCAAGTTAAACAAAATCATGTTGCCTGTCAGTTTTCACCTGTTTGAAATTGTACAAAGTGAGAAATAAGTACAACTTCAATAAAATAAATAAAGAGCCACATGATCAGCTTCCCTTCTTAGGTGCTATGCTAAAAATCAGTCAGAGATTGCCCATGTAGGTGTCATGGGAAAGCATTACAGACATCATTGGATTGTGTTACAATATTAACTGTAGCTTACTGTAAACAATAGGAGCACTCCTCCTTTTTTTCCCTGTTCTTTGCTCAATGGTTGGGAGGCATGTAATAAACCTACCTTAGGCAATAATTCTTTGAAGAATTGAATGGACTAGGTGGTTACCAAAATGATGTTACCTCTACTTCAGTGTAAGTACCTGTAGGCTGGATATCCAATAGACACTCAGGTTACCAGAAATGAACTCAAGGCCTTCTCTCTGAAAATCTGCCATTCTCCCTCCATTAAAAACCAAAAAAAAAGTAAATTGACCTTTGCTTGTCATTCATTACCTGCTCAGACTCTTCCACCCACCATGCAGCCAAATCAATGCAATATGCTGAGCCTCTCTAACCTGGCACCTTCTCTTCATCACCCCTACATTTAATCTAGCTCAGGTGCTCACCGTTTCTCACCATAACTTTGCAGCCAGCTCCTAACAAGTTTGCCCCCTTCTAGACCATTCTCTCTAATTGCTATCAGAGAGAGATTTTTACAAATCTATCAATCAGTTCTTTCCTTGAAATGCATCAATGACTTGTCATTAGCCTCTCAATAATAAAGTCCTAACTTTCCAGCTTGGCAGTGGTACATTCTACCTCCCTCTGTAACTTAATTTAACACCATTCTTTGCCTCAAATGCATATTCAATACAGCCATACAGGTATTCTCTTTCTCTCTGCTGGCTCTCGTTCTTTAATTCTTTGAAATAGTCACCTTATTATCTCTTGGGAGAATCTTTGATAATCCACCAAAGCTACATTAGAAAACCTATGTTTTCCCAAAGCATTCTGTTCACTGCTATCATAGTAATGTTTCTTAAAGACTATTGTATTTTTGCCACTCACTCCCACAAGGCTGTAAGCTCCTTGAAGAGAGAGGGAAGATCTTATGTGCATAACTACTTCCAAACCAAAGAATGGACCTAGTGTTTGGTATGTATTCATTTCATGTTAGTTCAATGAATAAATGCACCTTAGGACAGCAGCCTGTGCCGGAATTTAAACAAGTAGACAGCCATGCAATAAAATAAGAAAGAGAGAGAGATTGCCCATTTTTCGATGACAGGTAATTTGTATAACTTTTAACAATTTCATGTGACTTTTGAGAAGCATATAATTGAACTAATACATTGGTTCTCAAACTGGAGTCTGTGGATCCCTGAGAGTTCCTGTGAGACCTTTTCAGGGACCCTCCAAGCTCAAATTATTTTTTCATGATAATACAAAGACAGTGGTTCCCAAAAGTTCTCAATTCATGGCACCCTTAGAGTCTCAATATTTTTTCCTCACAGCATTTCTAGGCTAAAGGAAATACTTAGAAATCTGTTTATTATGTAGTTCAGTCAAAAGAACTCAAGTATTTATGTCCTAAAATCTTAATAGCCATTTGAAATAATAATACAAGTAAATTGTGTATTTTTACTTTATTCTTAAATAACCACAACTATTTATTAATAGGATGTGTGTATCTGTGGGCACAACTTCTCAAACCTTGGAATCAGATGGAATACTGAAACTCTCATTTACTATTCCACATTGCTTTTTATCATAGAAAGCACTGAAAAGCTGAAAAGCAAGCTTTCAAAGATATTTTATCATAAACAACATAGAGAAATCTACCTTAAAACTGAACTGCCTTGAACTAGTACTTTGCACAACGTGCAGCAGATGTTGAATATTGCTGAGTTTCCCTGGAAATTTTAAAATATCTGGAGGTACCCTGTGAGTTTATTGGGGCACTCCAGAGGACCTAGGTGCACAGTTGGGGAAGAAGGTGCCTTCTTCACTGAGTTCAAATTTGCACTGGTGGTGCAAAATCAAGGGTAGGTAAACATTTGGCACCTTAACACAAATCAAGGCAGTGGCAGTAAATCATGCTAATAGTTATTTTCTTTACTGCCATGGACTGCAGTTTTTAGAAAATCCAATTTTATTTCACAACATCCTTGATGAAGCAGTAAAAATTATTAATTATATTAAATTCCAACAGTTTTGCACATGTCTTTTTAGTATTCTGTGTAACAAAATGGGAAGTGTGCAGAAGCACTTCTGTTGCACACTGAAGTGCAATGGGAGTCTTCAGGGAAAGTACATGAGCTATTCCATTCTTTGAGTGGAACTAGCCACTTTTTCATAGAACATTTTTGTGTACAAGAACAACTCACAAATTATGATCATTCAGGTTTGAGTATTTGGATGATATCATCTTGAAATTAAACAAAGTGAACCAGTCGCTTCAAGGAGAACAACTGATGTTATTTGTTGTCTGATAAAATTTGAGCATTCAAGCAAAAATTAGATTTTGAGAACCCTGTATTCACCACTGTAAACTTGATAGTCACCCATGACTTAAAGACTATTCTGAGATTGGCGGTAAAATTAACAAGTATGATTATTTTGATGTTAAATAACAATTTGTGTCAACATTTGGAAATTCTGCATAATTCAGTGAAACAATATTTTCCGAAGGCCAATGAATCGTGTTACAAAATCATGCGTGAGTGAAAGATGCATTCACAGCGTAAGATTGAGGGAACAAAGAAGAGATGGAACAAATAGAAACAAATAACAAGATGATAGATTTAAACCTAATCTTACCAATAATATCAAATATAAATAGTCTAAAAACCTCACTTATAAGGAAGAGATTATCCTCTTCTAAACTTGTCTTGGTATTATCTATCTAATTTTTGTCCATTGATGAGTATAAATAGATTACTCATTGTTTTTAGTTTGTATTTCCTAATTAGTAGTAAGATTGAGATGTCTTCCAAATACATGTTAGCTGTTGTCTTAGATTCGACTCTCAAGAAAGATATTTTGACACAGAAATTCACATGAATAACTTTTACTGGGGAGTGCTTTTGGTAAACAAACCTGTAAGAAAATAAATAAGACAGATGGGCACGGTGACTCACACCTGTAATTACAGCATGTTGGGAGGCTGAGGCGGGCAGGTCACCTGAGGTCAGGAGTTCAAGACCAGCCTGACCAAAATGGAGAAACCCCATCTCTACTAAAAATCCCAAATTAGTTGGGCATGGTGGCACACGCCTGTAATCCCAGCTACTTGAGAGGCTGAGGCAGGAGAATCACTTGAACCCAGGAGGTGGAGGTTGCGGTGAGCCGAGATCACACCATAGCACTCCAGCCTGGGCAACAAGAGCAAAACTCTGTCAAAAAAAAGAAAGAAAGAGAGAAAGACAGAAAGAGAGAGAAAGAGAAAGAAAAGAAAAGAAAACAAAGAAAAGAAAAGTAAAGAAAAGAAAAGAAAAAAAAAAGAAAAGAAAAGAAAAGAAAAAAGAAAAGAAAAGAAAAGTAATAAGATAGGACTGGGCATAAGAAGCTGACCTTCAATGCATTAGTAATTGATGCCTCAGCTGATTCTATGGGGAGTTATGAAAGTGAGGTAATAGTTCACTGTTTTCCTAACTAAATGAAAGTGCATCAGGCCTTTGTATTTCCATACCAGTCAGTTATAGATCACTGGCCACTTGAAGAGGCCACAGTCTTGGGCAGGGAAGTTTCCTAAAGCCGAGGGCAATTTCCAACAAGAAAATCAGCTGTGAGCCATCAGTAGACACTATTTGCCTCAGCTAGGGGATGAATGTGTTAGCTGCATAGCTTAGGCACTGCGTTAATCTATTTATTTCTTTCTGCACATACATATAATACAGAAAATAAAACAATTCTGTGAAGTAGAATTTCCCTTATGCTGCCCATTTCACCCAGCTAAATATTTTCAATTCCTTTAGCTGGTTATTGTTATATTTATGTTCAGTTATCCAAAAGAGTTCTTCCGACCTTTTTCATATGGAGAGTGCCATTAGGCCCTGCTCTATTTTCTGCATAGCCCTGTCCTCTAGGAGATAAAAACCAGGACTTTGACTATTCTGGGCTTTGCTCAGCTACCCCATATATTTAGGAAATCAATATCTTGAGGTTTATCTGTAACCAATTATTTGTCTTTTGCTCCGTTTTTTGTTTGTTTTGTTTTTGAGGAAAAATAGCCCCAGTGTTATCTTTCAACTCCTTTATTAAGTATTTTATTTCTGTTATAATGTTTGTAATTTCTATGGACCCTTTTTGTTTTGTTGTTTGTGTTCTGTGTGTATTGTATCATCCTTCTGTCTTATGAAAGCAATATTTCATCTCTTTAGCAATATGATAGTTTATGTGAAGCTTTCTTCTCCCTGAATAATCTTAGGCCCTCCTAAATTGCTGTTTTATGTTGTTTTTTAACCTCTACATTTAATTTTAGAAATTTCCAAATATCTGTTCATTGTTAACTTTCTGGTATATTTTGAAATGGCCATTAAAAAGTTAATTGAAACATGGATAGACTTGTTGATCATGTACTTAACGATATATCATCACAGATATGTTGATATATCTGGGATGTTGTGTTATAGAATCCACAATGAAGTGCTATTAGTGTTTCCTATTGGGCTAGTCATTTTCACCAATGAAGATTCTGCTTAAAGAATATAATCCTGGCTGCCAGTTTCGAGATTTGAGTGGGGAAAAAAGCTTGAAATTCTCAACATTTTAAGTGTAGCCTTTGAATTGGTTCCTTTTTTAAAATTTATTTATTTATTCTTTTTTTGAGACGGAGTCTCGCTCTGTCGCCCAGGCTGGAGTGCAGTGGCGCGATCTCGGCCCACTGCAAGCTGTGCCTCCCGGGTTCGCACCATTCTCCTGCCTCAGCCTCCGAGTCGCTGGGACTACAGGCGCCTGCCACCTCGCCCGGCTAATTTTTTGTATTTTTAGTGGAGATGGGGTTTCACCATGTTAGCCAGGATGGTCTCGATCTCCTGACCTCGTGACCCACCCACCTCGGCCTCCCAAAGTGCTGGGATTACAGGCGTGAGCCACCGCGCCCCGGCCTGGTTCCCATTTTTTTGTTTTTTCCCCGAGACAGAGTCTTGTTCTGTTGCCCAGGCTGGAGTGCAGTGGCCGGATGTCAGCTCACTGCAAGCTCCACCTCCCAGGTTCATGCCATTCTCCTGCCTCAGCCTCCCGAGTAGCTGGGTTTACAGGCGCCCACCACCACGCCCTGCTAATTTTTGTATTTTTAGTAGAGACGGGGTTTCACCGTGTTGGCCATGATGGTCTCGATCTCCTGACCTTGTGATCCGCCCTCCTCGGCCTCCCAAAGTGCTGGGATTACAGGCTTGAGCCGCCGCGCCCGGCCTAGTTCCCATTCTTTAATGTGTGGTATGCTCTCTCTCTACTAGGCTAGTGCTGGTGTCACTGATTCTATTTTCCCTCTTCAGATCTTCAATCTCTTGCTCTTCTTGGTTGAGGAGAACCAGTCACTTTATGGCACAAAGGGACATATGGTCTTGGTGAATCTACCTGTTTTTAAACATAGCCCCACCTTCAATTGACTTTCAGAGGTACCTAATGCCAGTGATTTATGTGTTTTGGGGGTTCTGTTTACTGTAGCCTTCTGTGTCCTTTTTTTGTTCTGGTAGGTTTAGATATTAGACATAACATACACACACACACACAATCCACAATAATACAATCTTTACTGCTAATGTAGTGGGCCTGGGAATACATCCAACATTTATTTTAGACAGAAGTCCTCCAAGCTTTTATATTGTTTTTTAATTTTAATGCAAATCTAATATATTATGTTTAGGTAGCATAATGTTTATCAAGTTGGACCTTGGAATTTGTTGGTTTCATTTGTGATTAGTACATGGCTATTTTGTTGGAGTTTACATTTAAAAGAATATTTGTCATTTGTTATGTGTAATTTTTATCTATCTCTCTTAATGAGTTTATTAATACTATTCAAATGCTTTATATCTTTACTCACTTACTAATCATTTAATTACAAGGTGGTTACATTTAAATCTCCAACTACAATCATGAAATTATCTATCTCTCACTATAATTCTATCAACTGCTACTTTATATTGATGCTACATTGTGGGGTACTTTGGTTCCTGATCGTTATGACCTCTTAAGTTATTATTTTGGCTTTATGTGCAAATATAGTTCATACTTGCCCTTTGTTAATTTTTCAAGTTAAATTCTATTTTTTTCTGATATTAAAATTATCTGGTTTTCTTTTGATTCATTTTTGCCTAGATACAGTTTCTCTTTCCTTTATTTCTGGTCTTTTCATGCTTTTTTGTTTTAAGCATGTGTTTTGTAATCAAAATATTGTAATCCAATATTATATTATAATTGCAAGGTATTATAATTTAGCTTTGGATTATTTTCATTGACTTACATGTATTAGAATAGACATCATATTATTTCTGCATTTTTAGTATTTTTCACTTACCATACATTTTATATTATGTTTTCTTCTTTCCTGCCTTCCTTTGGAAATATAAATTTTTTTACATGGTCAGAATATTTTATTAAACCTAGTTTCTTTCTTCTTATGGTTACTACAAATATATTACAATTCTTACTTACTATTATTTTATTTCCTCATTTCTTAATCTTATAAATATTTTTGTCTTCCCCTAAAGAGGACAAGTACCTTAGAATAATATACCACATTCCCTCAATTCCCTTCACTTAGCATTTTAGTTTCAAATTATTGTAGCCAGCATTAAATTTTACTAATTTTACTCATATTTTTGTGCTTTTTCTTACGATGTCATTCTAGATTTATTTCTCTTTTTGTCAGATTACTTTCTTTATAATATTTTCAAAGAGAATCTTTTTGCAGCAAACTCTCTGGAATTTATAGGTGTTTGAGTAGCTCTTTATTTCATGCCTGTATTAAAACATTAATTAGCTATGTATAAAATTATAGTTTTAGAATTCTTTTTCTTAAATACTTTTAAATATAATTTATTATTTTCTTACAGCAAGAGTTATAAGAAAAATCTGTACATCAGTAAGACAAGTTCGATGTTGATCTGATCTTGTTCCTTTGTAATCTTATTTTTATTCAGTAGGTTAATTTTTTAAATTTTGTATTCAATGGTGTTAAGTTTCATTATGTAGTTATTGGCTTTACGTTATCCATCTTTTTGCCCTCTTTTCAATCTTAAATCTTTTATTCTGGGAGCTTCTTAGAATATTTCTTTCTCAGCTAGTTTTCCTTTTTTAGACTACTATACAGATGATAATAACTCTGTTTCAAGTCTTCATAGCTCTTGAATTTGGTTTTTTAATTTTCCAATTTGTACCTCTTCCTGATACATTATGGATTAATTTCTCAACCTACTTTCTAGAATAAAATTTTTTTCTTCAGCCACATCTCTAATATGCTATTTAATTTAGCTATTAAACACTTTATTTCAACTATGTTTTTTCTCATCCAGGATTTTCAAATAGTTATTTAAAGAAAAAAAAAAAAAAACTTTTTGCCTTTATTTCAAATTGCTATGTGGTTTCATATCTCTTTGAAAATATATATTATATTTGGATTAAATTTGTTTTCTGTCTAATACTTTTATTCTGATCCTCTACTATAGATTGTTCAAAGTATTACCTTTATTTTATAGCAGGTAACTCATAAAATTTCTTGTTATTCGTTGTAACCTCATATTTCTCTGGAGGCATTATTACATTGGTTAATAGGGTGTCCAATGAGAGAAGTTAAACTCCAAGTCCTAACTTTTGATGTCACACAGACTTAATAGGTGTGGGGAAATATGCCTTAGAGGCTGGATGTAGTGGCTTGGTTGAGCATGGTGGCTCCTACCTGTAATCCCAGCACATTGGGAGGCCGAAGTGGTCAGATTACGTGAGGTCAGGAGTTCAAGACTAGCCTGGCCAACATGGTGTAACGCCATCTCTACTAAAAATACGAAAATTAGCTGGGCGTGGTGGCAGGCACCTGTAATCCCAACTATTTGAGAGGCTGAGACAGGAGAATCACTTGAACCCAGGAGGCAGAGGTTGCAGTGAGCTGAGATCGTGCCATTGGACTTTAGCCTGGGCAGCAGAGTGAGACTTCATCTCAATATATATATATACACCATATATATACACACGTATATATACACACATATATACATATATACACATATATATCATATATACGTATATATATCCATATCTAGGTACATATCCACACATATGTATCCATATACATATCCATATATGTATATATCCATATATACATATATATTTCCATCTCAAATAATATACAAATATATATGTGCATTACAATGGAGAATATTGGTGTTTAATCTAGGCCCACTTAACACCCTCCTAATCAGTTAATCCTGTCCCTCAGTAAAACTTCCTGTTCCATCAACCTTAGCCTGTTCTTATCTAAGAGTTGTTTTCCTCAATTGTAATAACTGAGTTCATGAATAATAGGAGTGGGAAGAAGAAATCTTCTAGCGCATCTGCAGTTCTTTGCTTCCCACTTCATGCACCTATAGATGTGCTGGAGTGCCACCTTTCAACCTGGCAGACCTGGTAAGAAGCTGCTCAATTTTTGCTTTGCAGAAATGTTGCAATGAGCAGTGATCCTGTCAGGGCAATGTTGTGGTGAGAGAAGAGCAGATAGAAAGGCTTTTTCCCAACCCAACCCCTGTTGTACCTAACCCTCATCTTCTCTGAACTGCTGCTCCCAGCTCCATCAGATTTCATTTATCTTCTCTTTCCAGGGCTTTCTCAAAGTTGCAGCATTATTTTCTCAGACTGGTCAATTTCACCACCCCTTCTTACACCAGTGTTATATTCAGAGTTGAATTTAGGAGAGGAAGAGTTGAGTCTATGCTATTTTGACATCTTGGCAGAAATGGAAACTTCCATAACACTTAAATAAGAATATCTTAGAGATATCAGAGATCAGAGCTGCTAATTGTAATCATGAGAATTGAGAGTGTCAAGTCTTTATGGAAAACTAATTCTTTTATTTGTGATTGAAATGCCTTATAAATCAAGTGGCAAATTTTAATTGAATGAATGACTGAAAGAATGCACTGTGTGTTTGCTCTTTTGCACTAGAATATGTATGTGTGATGGAGAGGGTGGGGTAAATGCTCATGCTCTTCTGCTTTCATGTATTTAGGGATATATGACTGGTCAATTCTATGTGTGACTACAAGAGATGTTGAGAAAATCAGCCTAAGCCTTGCTTTGAAAACATTCAACTACAATAAAGAGTCATCTAACATTCTAATTTTTCATAAACATAAAAGAACAAAAAGAGAAAGTACATTCTCTTGTAACATGAAAAATGTTACACAGAGAAATTACGTTTCACTCATTTAATGATCATGTATTAAGTCACATGCTAACACTACAGCAGACACTAAGATCACAAACATAAGTAAACTATAGTGAATTCATAACCTAATATGTATCTATAATTTAAATACCATCCATACAATAATAAAGATACACAAAGAAGGTGATGGGAGCCAATTGAAGGGAATCCGCAATTCCAACTACTGAAGTCAAAAAGTGGCTGAAAAGATCTCTGGGAAGAGTCATGGAGTCAGGTAAAACTCAGGGCATGGGGGGGACGATGAGTCACATGATGTGGCCAGAGTGCCGTGGCACAGAGACCAGGAAGATGGAGGACAGGAACTTCTTAGGAAGCTGGAGACATAGATGGAGTCATAGGACAAAGAAAGTTAGGTGCCATCAAGAGGAATTCATATAAAACCTCTAGCCTAAGTTATAGAAAGTCTTAAAATTTTTGTAAGATAACTTTTTCCAGATGACCTAAATATGCTGGATTGTTTTTGTATTGCATTGAGGTCAATCTCTTTGAAAGCCTGTGAAAAACACTGAAGCTATTGACGTATTCAAATAATCAGCATCTTTAAGAACTTAACATAATGGGGTGATATAAACATACACTATGCAGTCAGACATAGAATCTTGGCTGATTCATCTATTCAACAAGCTATGTGACGTTGAGCATATGGTTTAAACCCTCTGAATATCAGTTATGAAATGGTATCTTATTTCATGTGACCTTTAGGTGGTTTAAATGAGGTAGCCCAGTAGATGTGCAATAAATGTAAAATTTTGGAGAGAGGACCATTTAGAATATGGCTTATGTTATAAAATGATAATTTAAAATCAAAAGGTTGATTCTCTACTCAACAAAATTATTTATTTGTTATCATATGGCTATTATCATATGGAGGCAACTTATATCACATATTTTTAGAAATGAGTTTGACACATTGTAGATGTTCAGTAAACCCTTGTGGAATTAATGAATATATATTTTTTATAACTACCAAGTTGTTCTGGACTAGAAGGTCAATATGATGCTGCCAAGTTAAATAATATAACTTATACAATTATTTTAAAAAGTATTTTCAAGACAGTTGCGCTTCATTTTAATCCCTACAATATATTTGTTTTTGTTGTTGTTGTTGCCAGAGGACATAACGTCTTACTTTTTTGTATAACTGAGGCTGAAAGATAGAGTTTGAATTTAAATCAAGGTTTCCCTGCACCCAAGGGTATGCCCTTGCCAACAGTCTCTCACAGTGCTTCTTCCTTTTCAATATCTCAGGCCAAAGGGCCTTTTTGTGGAAACTTATTAGAATTCTTTTTGTGGTTAAGTGATCTAACAATGAAAGCCATGTTGTCCTGGTTTCCTAAATATCTGGGAGAGGAGTTATTCTGCGTGCAAAATGCATGCAGCTGTCAGAGCAATGGACTCTGGAATAGGCCAAGAATTTTACAGTTAAAGACCAGATGTGATTGAAAGTGTCGACGAAAAGCAGAGTCACAGGGTCAAGTGCTGATATTTCAGATCAATTTTTAAACCATCGCTGCTGATTAGGGCAACAGCAGTATCCATATATATTGTGGGTGAACAGAAGCTAACATAATTCATCTCAGCTTAGAAAAAATATCTGTGAGGTATTCTTGATTCATCCCTTTTTTTCCCTGCACATTTTAAAACATTTTGGAGGGGAACTGTGGGAATCTTCTTCCCCAGAACACTGGCAGGTCTTTTTTAATTCCATTAATGGAAGCTTGGTGCCAGTTCAAAATGCTTTGTTAAATATTATCCTAACTGGTGCCCCTGTTTCCAGCATTCCATTGGCAGAGTTTAGAACCCAGATCTCTGCAAACGTGTTAAAAGGTAGGAGTCATTTTTTTTCTTTCATCTGGCTATTATCTGGGAATTTCTGAACTCACAGTAGTTGCTGAATGGTGCTGTCGTGCATGAAAGAATACACGGAGGGAAGTTCCAGTTTGTTTTTTTTTTTTTTTTCAGTCACAGGAAAGAGCTGCGGTTCTGGATAATTTCCCATGCTCATTCTTTTCAAAATGAGGAATCCTGAAATTCAGCTATAGTATAAAATTACTCAAATTCCAGTTTTCTTTCCAGAAAACAGACAAAGCAGAATATATTTTGCATTGATAAGTAGGCAAAAATAATTATTTCTTCCCAATCTTGAATTTACATCGGTGTCTATGTACTATCCAATAATCTCACACAGCTTTCATCTCAATTGTGTGCACCTGGACAGAATGATATGAAAAGCTGGATTCACTAGTCCTTGGAAAGCTGAATGAGACCTGAATGATTCTCAGGAGGAAAAATCAAGCACACTAAAGGTGAATTCCTTCTATTTGTTTTATGAAAGAAATATTTCACAAGGGAAAGCATATTATATCCAGGCCATTCTTCCATTTAAGGCCACCACCAGCTTTATTCCATTGGACAAAGATGCAAAGTAATTGTTAAAACAGAAATTTTAGAAAATTACACCTATTCTTCAGTATTTGTCTAACCAATTTGCTGAGGATGTATTTTCATGTGATCTCGTCCTTTATAAGCAAATGTGAATACATAATGAACGTGAATAGCAGTTCTAATCTTACACTGGGTTCCTTGTATCAATGCCACTGGCCATGAAAAGCCTGAGCTATTGAATGTGTAATATTAATATGCAAGGTAAGGGAGACTCATGCTTCACTTGACATTAAGCCTCCACCTTTATTTGGGAAAATATTCCTTACTTGGTAGTATGGCATACCTCCCTTTCAAACAATATTTAGACAGGCGTTTTAACACAGAGAACACAGTGTCAACAAACAAGGGATCTGGGTATGCAAAACAAAACTGAGAATTTCTCAATATTCCTTTCTTACATTTTAATCAAATGACTACATATGTTTAGGTCTAATATGAGATGTAAGTATAATGCTATTGGGATGAATGGGGATCCATGGTGAGCACAGAGCCAGCACCCCAGCCTGAGGATGTCAGGACTACTTAACATAGAAGACTCATATAAGCTAGATCCTACGTGATGAATAGCAGTTTCTCCAGCAGAGAAGAAAAGGAAAGTGTGGTGGACAGAATTTGAAGATGACTTCTATGACCTTGCCTTTGTATAATTCCCTCCAATTGAGAGTGCACGAAATCTGTGTATATAATGAGATATTACTCCTGTGATCGCATTTTATCTATGGCAAAAGAAATTTTGCATATGTAAGTAAGGTCTCTAATCAGTTGAGTTAATAAAAAGGTGGATATCTCGGTGGGCCTTATCTAATCAGTTGAACATTTAAAAGGGTCTGAGCCCTTCCTGAAGTCACAGAGATTGAAGGTGTGAGATGGGCTGTGGTGGGGACCACGTGTCAAGGACCTGAAAGTAGCCTCTGAGAGCTGAGTGCAGACCTTAGACAACAGCTAGCAGTATCATGGGAACCTGGGTCCTACAGCTACAACAAGGGTGTTAATTCTGCTGAGCATCTGAAACTGCTTGGAAACAGATCTTTCCCTAGTCAAGTCTCCAGCTGACTCTGACACCTTGACTTCAGCCTTGTGGAGTACCAATCAGGGAACCCAACTCTGCCTGGCCTGGACTTCTAATCTACGTAAAATAAATGGATGTTGTTTTAGTCACTTAGCCATTGAGTGTTTTGGTTTTTTTGTTTGTTTGTTTGTTTTAAGATTCTACAGCAATAGAAAACTAAAACTGAAGAGAATCCTACAGAGAAGTAATGGCATGGACTACCTTGTAGGTGAGAAGTTACACGAGGAATGTGGGATGGCTAATGTCCCTTGCCACCAGTCGGACATCTCATGTTGAGGAATGACAGGAGATGAGATGAAAATTCAAGTTAGAGCTACATTGTGAAAGGCCTATAAGAAGGAGCATGACTGGTTGACGCCTGTAATTCCAGCACTTTGGAAGGCCAAGGCGGGTGGATCATGAGGTCAAAAGATCGAGACCATCCTGGCTAACATGTTGAAACCCCGTCTCTATTAAAAAATACAAAAAAAAACCCAAAAAAACCAAAAAACTACCTGGGCGTGGTGGTGGGTTCCTGTAGTCCCAGCTACTCGGGAGGCTGAGGCAGGAGAATGACATGAACCCAGGAGGCAAACCCGGAGCTTGCAGTGAGCCAAGATTGCGCCAGTGCACTCCAGCCTGGGCGACAGAGCAAGACTGTCTCAAAAAGAAGGAGCATGACCAGATTTTAAGCAAAGAAGAAAAATAATTAGATCTACATTTAGAAAAATAAGGGGTAGAAAAATAATTGAATTGGAGGAAGATAGCGTGGAATACAGGGAGCCCAATAAGAAAGCTATGGTAATAATCAAGGCAGGAAGTGCTGAAGGCTTAAGGTCAGGCAGAGCTATAAAAATGAGAAAGAAAGGGTATCTTCAAGGGATTCAAGGGACATTTTAGTGACCAACCTGACTTTTTGTTTTCAGTGTTATTTTAAATTCCTCTGAAAAACATAATAGAGCTGTAGATCTTCTAGCTGGCAATGAAACCTCAAGGAATCATCTGCTGATATAAATAACTCATCATAAACTGAGAAAACATCAAGTCGTTCAAATGAAAACAAGCAGGTATAAGGAAAATTACATAAGCTATATCATAAGCTATATGTGTGTGTGTGTGTATATATATATATATATAGAGAGAGAGAGAGAGAGAGAGAGTCTCACTCTGTCCCCCAGGCTGGAGTGTAGTGGTATGATCTCGGCTCACTGCAACCTCTGCCTCTCCCGGGTTCAAGCAATTCTCCTGCCTCAGCCTCCCGAGTAGCTGGGGCTACAGGCACATACCACCACACCTGGCTAATGCGAGCAATAACAAGCATTTTCATCCTTAACTCTCTGCTATATTTAAATTGAGTGTATAGAGTCTACTGTATATTTTTAATCAAACAAGAAAACATCTCACCTTTTAACATGGAATCATTTGCCAGCTTTTATTCAATTCTAACAGCTTTACAAAACGGACTCAGATTCAAAATTAAAGAACTATGTTCGGTTGTTTTTTTTTTTTTTCTAATTAACTCGGAGTTGTGATTTAATTGTACCCAGGGCCTTAACAACACTGCTGTGCTTATTGGCATAATCCCTAGAATCCAGATGCTGCATATACACACCATGATAACTCTTACTGTTATGACTTCTTGCAGCATTTTCCTTTCTTATACCTAATCTTTTAAAAAGCCAAGCTTCTTTATTTTAGGTCCTTGCCTAGATGAAACATTTGCTTTTGCACTTAAGTGCTGTCAGAAACACTATGGTTGGAACACAGCAGGGTAACCTATGTTACGGGGCTCCTTCCAGGTTTCCTTTGAAGTCACTAGGAGCAAGGTACGAAGAAGGGATACTCTCTATGTGGAAGGGAGTGATAAGGATCAACATCCTATACTAGGGTGAAAATATGTTCACTTCCGAAAATAATATGTCTTTGATTTCCATTTATATTCAATGTTTGTAAGGATCCTGGAGAAATAGCACAGGAGCTGTGCTTCGGTTCCCTGATGAATTGAGCATTTGTTGCCCTGGAGAAAGAATCCAGCCTGTGGGGGTGTCAGTGGCTGCTGAATGAAGACCAGAAAGGATGAAGAATTGCAGATCGAGCCCTAGCCCCAGTTGGATGTGATTTCAACGAAGTGTGGTATATTTTTCCTTTTTGTTTAATGGCCTCATGCTTTTCTTCCCTGTTAGGATGTGGGGCAGAGCACGTTCAACCCAGGCCTGCGCTCTCAGGATGCCTGAGAAGGGCGCAGCAGGCACCCTAGTCTAGATAGGTGGCATTTTCCTGGGGCTCCCCAAGGGCCAGTTGTGTTGTTTGTGGTTTTTCCAGGTGTTGCTAAGAAATTTCTCATTGAAACTCTCTAGAAAATTTAGAAAGGCTTCTTTTTGGTGGATCATGCTATTCCTGGGGATGACTACAGGATTTATAAGAGGAATCAACATTTTGGACCAGGTTCCAATATGAAGCAACACAATCAGCTATAATCTGGCCTAACTCTAACAGAATATTACATCACCATTAACTTGGGAATTTCATGTTTACATGTTTGGGCTTAATCATATTTAACCCCATCTATTTGGCCACACATGGGAAAAGCTCCCATTCACTTCCCTGCAAGTGCAGTCTGCAAAAGGAGCTGTGTTCAACGTCCGTGTTGCCTTTGAGTCCACGTGCCTTTAAGGCAATTACAACATCTTTCCCCAATTCTGACCTTAGCACTGAGACAGTTCTGCCAAGATCCCACAAGCTACAGTCCCCTGGGCTGCTTGCTGAGATCCTGTAAAGTCATTCCCCTGGCACAGCTACAGAAAGAGCCACACAGCCACACCCAGGACACAAGCAGGCCCAGAGTGTTCCCTCTCTGCCCATTGTCCCAAGCCATCAAAAGAGAACACATGAAATCTAGAATCCTCAAAGAGAAGAATAAGGGAGGAGAACCACGGCACAAATGGGCAATGTTTTGTTCATCCATTAATGTCCCACATTGCGTCATCTTTTGGAAGCCATATTCACTCCTCCCTCACCCCCACCCTCTGTTTGTTGACATATAGTTTTATGATTTCCTGTGTCACAGAACTTACTACACTGCATTGTGCTTACACATCTTTCTCCTCTACTGGACTTTCATCTTCTTGAAGACAGTGATTGTCCTCATTTGTCTAATCAAGCCACATTAATTGAGTGCCTGCTGTATACCAGAAATTTTTCTAGGTATTGGAGGCACAGTTGTGAATAAGGCAGGCAGGGTATCCACTCTAGAAGAACTCAATTCTGGTGAGGGGGACAAATATATAGGCATTTTTTTCTGAATAATTTTATATTCCCAGATTCTAACACAATGCTGATCATATAGTCAGAGTATAAATATATATATTAATTTTTTAATAAGTGAATGAACTTATAATACAAGATATTTACAAGATAAGGTGCCTTTTAACTATAGACTAAGTGCTTTCCATTTTTTCTGCAATACTATATGGAAGTATTAGCCTCTTCACACCTCTCTGCAGGCTACTGGAGGACCCACTAAACTGGTTCATAGAAGCGTCACAAGGTTTAGGACAATCCACAGGGATGGCTGTGGTGCTTACCTTTCACCCTGCCCATTAGGCATATCTGAGAGGGTTGTATGCCCCTATGACCAGGCTGAAGCAAGTGGCATATGAGTGTCACCATGAACGACATGGGAATGACAAAGCCCACAGGGAAGCCCCATCTGTCACTCTTTCACCTTGCTGGGTTTCTAACATTTGAGATCTGAGTCCCAACAGAATGTTTCCATATTCTGTATGCCAGCCCACCTAACAGAACTTGAGGTTCTGCATTAATTGAGTCCTTTCATTAGGCGTGATTCATCTTACAATCTTTCAGAATCCACATGCCATCACTTCCTGTCACAGTGAATATCTATGTGCTGCCAGTGTCTTCTTTTGAAATCTACCTCTTGCTTTCTCCAAGTGACCCAGGTGGGGCTGTTAATAGCCATATGGCTTCCTTGTCATAGGTTTGGTGGGCATGGAGGGGATGCTGACTTAAGAAGTCTTTTTCAGGACTCACGTAGCCTACGAGCCAGGTCAACCAGGCCCATCTCTGACTTCTGATTTTACCCCATGCTTTCCTCTCTCCACTTTTTTGTTTCAATGTTTCCTTTTCAGGGAATACTCACTCCCTTCACTCCACTGCATGCAGTCCCTTATGCAGCAGAGAGGAATAGTTACTACTTTCATGCTTGTACGTGAGTGGGGAAGTCACGTGCACACACCAAGCAAAATAATGGGTTGATGCCTGCCTTTAGGAACAGGGAATACTTACCTCGGTGGTAGTTGATTCTTTGTATAGCAAAAGAGCCTACCAGGTTGTTCTGTTAAAAGTTGAGGCCACTAGCCAGGCCCGGTGGTTCACACCTGTAGTCCCAGCACTTTGGGAGGCTGAAACAGGTGGATCACCTGAGGTCAGGAGTTCGAGACCAGCCTGGCCAACATGGCGAAACCCTGTCTCTACTAGAAATACAAAATTAGCAGAACATGGTGTCGTGCACCCGTAATCTCAGCTACTCAGGAGGCTAAGGCAAGAGGATCGCTTGAACCTGGGAGGTGGAGGTTGCAGTGAGCCAAGATTGTGCCAGTGCACTCCAGCCTGGGTGACAGACACTCCATCTCAAAAAAAAAAAAAAAAAAAATTGAGGCCACTGAGTCTGGTCTGGGAGGAGAGTATTAAAAACATGAGAAACCAAATTGTTTTGCATTTAAAATGGGATACAAATCTAGGACTTAGCTGCTGAGAAGTAGAGAAAAAACGTTGAGTCCAAGGGAAGAAGTTTCTGAAAGACAAGGGAAAGATGTAGCAGGAACGCCTAGTTCTTCACCAACATTTATTCTCACCTTCCTTTGTAGTAAAGGAGATTGGGATAAACAAGTGGCCACCTGTGTTGGTACTACATTTCCCAGACTCCTTGAGGTTAGTTTGGTCTTATGACTGGCTTCTCTCCCAGGGAATGTGAGCAAAAGTAGGGTGTGCCACTTCTAAGCCAGAGCCATAGACAGTAAGCATTATATTCCCCTTTTATGCTGGATGTAACCACTGGAGTGTGCCAGCCTTGGCCATGTAAACAATACAAGACCCAGAGACCAGCAAAGCAACAACTCACTGACAGCCAGGTCCCTGAATGATTATATAGAGCAGAGCCAAAACCTAGCCTGGAAACCTTATTTCAGACTGCTATGTGAAAAAGAAAGTTTTTTAGTTCTTTGAGTCATAACATCAGTAGATGTTTTATTGTTTATTACATCAGCCTTCTCTTACTCTAACTGTGGCCCCAGATATATGGGGGATATATTTATTAGTCAGTTCTCGCACTGATATAAAGAAATACCCGAAACTGGGTAATTTATAAAGAAAAGAGGTTTAATTGGCTCATGGTTCTGCTGGTCGTACAGGCTTCTGCCTCTGCGAGGCCTCGGGAAACTTATAATCATGGCAGAGGCTAAGGGGAAGTAAGCACGTCTTTGCATCGCCAGGAGGAGAGAAGGGGTAAGGGGGAGGTGCTACACACTATTAAAGAAGCAGATCTCAGAGAACTCTATCACAAGAAGAGCAAGGGGGAAGTCCACCCCCATGATTCAATCACTTCTCACCAGGCCCCTCCTTCAACGCTGGGAATTACAATTCGGCATGAGATTTGGGTGGGGACATAGAACCAAACCATATCAATATATGGTATAAAATCTAAGATGTTGCCACTTCTGTGCCATGTTGCAACTCTTCTTAAAATCTGAATGTTGAACAGCTTTATATCAGTGGGCTCTTCAGAAACTGAGAACCACATTGATGTAGGGCTGGAAAAAAAATTGCTTGAGAAGATGAGACACAGAAGACACTGAGAACTCAGTGGAAGCGAGACATTATAGGTAATGGTGATCAAAGGACACATAGACCCTTAAAGACCTCTGAGGTACGCTGAGGAAGGGTGCTAGACCTTGTACTGTATGCAAGATGGGGATTCAAGCCCGTTTTCTTAAATACTTGAAAAATAGCCTCAGAATGTTGGGAGATGAGATCAGACAGATGATAGACACTTAAGTTACATCCTTCCCTGTCGTTTAAATCCTCCTTGCATTTCAGCATTCAATTCAAATATCACTTCCTTCAAAAAGTGGTACAAAATGTGGCATCTGGACTCTTGGATCATCATCAAAGGGGATACTTTAGGTTTTCTACCAAGTTCTATGGACAGGAGGCCTGGTATCTAATGGGCAGTCCTACACAGCAAATACGACATTCAGCTTTACATCATTATAAATTAAAAATGCAATGTATAAAAAGAGTCTTTGGTAAGGATAGGTTGGTTTATGAAGTACCATCATGGCCTATCATCAGAAGGTCTCAAAATGGCCATGCCTTTATCTTATTATTTTCTCTCAGTAGAAATTTGAACTTCCATTGTACTAGTGGGTATGATAAGTACCTCCCATCTGAGGGTGTACGAGCCTAAATCAATGTCAGAATGATGATCTCAAATTCCTAGAGCCTCTACCATAGATGTGAAATTCTAAATACAAAGTTTCTGGGTTTTTTCCCCCTTTCAGGAAAGAACTCCCATTTCACTTTCTTCAGCAGTGGAATAAGTGGCTCAACACAGCAACTACGATGAAAACTCCATTTCCAAATACATTCCATGGTTTATTTGTGGAGGGAAATGTTCTTTACCTTTTGAACTTTCAGATAGCTGGCAAAGTAAATGGGCAAGCCTTTTTGTTGTTGTTGTTAATTAAACAGGAAAAAATATCACACCCTGGCTTGGCTAGTAACCAAAGTCAGGGGTTTCTGAAGAATCACTTCACAGATGGGAGGCTGGGTGACAGATACAAAGACCAGGCATAGTGCTCATAAAGGTGACACTCTTGGTATCTTCCTAGAAACCAACAGAAGCCAGGCCTTCTGGAAGGGAGTGATGAGGAGGAGTGTAAACGATTCATTTACTCTGTGTATCATAACCTTGCACCTTATTGACTATAAATCAGAATCGTTTGAAAAATCACCACATCCCTTTTCTGTCTGGGCCTGTGAAATTACTTCCTTTAATCCAGCAGAGAGATGCCTGTGGTTTCAGAGCTCTGGGATGTTCCATTCCATGTGCCACATGCATGTGGTTAGTTAATGACCTGGGTGTCTACTGAGGTTTGTGACCACGGATTGTTGCAAAGCTCTACCTGACTCCATTCTTCTCCTGGAGAAGATGAGAACATTCTTACCATATTAGTCATGCCTAGCCCCCACTTTTTTTGAATACACAGGAAATATTTCTCTCCAACAGCACATAATTTGGCCAATAGCAGCTTCCTAGGTTCAGAGCAATTTCACCACCTATCATGAGTTCTCCAAGATAAAGTTTGTAGTAACACAGTTTTAGCGGTGGAAATGTCACCAAGTTGCATAAACTCAAGACATGCTTTGGCATTCAGTCCCTCTGCAAATATTTATTGAACAGAGTTCATTGGGGTCAATAGGATGAACTGGATAGCAGTTATTTCTCCTCCCTAGAATTTCCCCATGACACACACCAAGTCACATAGGCACTATTTTGTTCTTAAAGGAGTATTTTAATATTGAATTATGGGCAGCAGTGCAAGCAGAACCACTCTTCTTATGTTAAAGAGATGAAGATTAGAACGGCCACAAAGCTGGACATGAGATCCAGATGCCTGCTATTTGGGGGCTGAAATGTACCCCCTTGGCATCAGGACAAACAACTGCCGAAGCCAAGCTCCCAGTGCTAATGAATTTGCAAACAAGATCGTGTGCAGTCTTCCTAATTAATATTTTGTCATTTGGAACCTGACTATAGCTTGCCAGGCAGGAAATCCAAGTCTGAAGCTGTCTGCATAATTCAAAAGAGCCAGTTAAAAAAACAGAAGGTAGAGGAAAGAGTTGTCATAGTCTACACAAAGCCAGTCAGTTTGTTACTGGGTAAAAATTGGTGAGTCATCTGTGACGGTCAGTTTTAGGTGTCAACTTGGCCAGGCTATGGTACCCAGTTATTTAGGCAAACACTCATCGAGGTGTTGCTATAAAGGTATTTGGTAGATGTGATGCTATAAAGGTATTTGGTAGATGTGATGGTAGTCATCTACACTCAAGTTGACTTTATGTGAATGAAATTATCCTGAATTTTCTGGGTGGAACTGATCCAGTCAGTTGAAAGGCCTTAAGAACAGCACTGAAGTCTCTCTGAAGAAGAAGTTCTACCTGTGGACTGGAGCATCAACTCCTGCTCAGGAGTTTCAAGCTTGCTCTATGGATTTAGAACTTGGAAATTTGTTTTGTTCACTATTGTATCCCTAGTACAGGCCCAATAGGCAATCCATTAATATCTATTGAATGGGTGAATACATGAGCTTAATTCCATGGTAAAGTCAGCCAAGTATGTGAGTTAGTATTATTTAGATCAAACACTTGACTTCCTAAATTTTAATTTTCTGTCAGGTTCCCCCTCACTTCCCCCCTCAACACACAGATACTCTCTCAAATATACTCACTTGTGAGCAAACCTTGTTCAGTCTTTCTCCCCCTCCACTTTTCTGCACAGTGGTCATATTGGCCACATTTTCTCTATTGAGAACCTCTCTTCTTTCATAATTCTGTGCTGCTCGTCCAGCAAACTCCATCTCTACAGTTATCTTTTCTATGAATTATTCTAAGATTTCCTTAATAGAAGTTGTCTTGGTATCTCCTGAAAACCTCAAAGCATGTGTCATCTCTGCTGTTCATGTGAACACGTAGCATTGGTTGCCTCCTTCTACAACTACATATCTAATAGATTGGTGCAAAAGTAATTGCAGCTTTTGCATTAAAAGTAGTGGCAAAACTGTAATGACTTTTGCACCAACCTAATAAATGCCAATGCATTCTGAGGAGATAATCTGTGCCTTATGCATTCCTGACTCCCTGCAGCAGCTGGCACAGTGCTCCATAATGGTAGATTTCTAATTCATATTTGTTGGAGAAATGAGTAGATATATATCCTTAGTTACCTGCTTTTTCAATGAAATGAAGGAAGAAGAGTAAAAAGAATCAAAATGCTGAAAAAACTGAGAAACAGAGAGAGGAGAGCAAAGCAACACAAGGCTTTCATACTGTGACCTGCTCAGCCTCATCTCCTTAGCCTATCACCTCGTGTACCAGAGTGAGGGCACAGCAAGGAATAAGATCCAATGTCTTTTTAGACAAATGGGGTTTCCATTCTAAGAAAGTATTCTGTTTTTGTCTGTAAAAATTATAAATGGGAAGAAATAGGAAAGAAAGAACCAAATTTGCGTTTACTTTTCTTATCCATACTTGTTTTGCATCATAGCATTTATCACCATCTATGGTATATTTATTGATACATTGTCTTTCCTACTGGAATATAAGATCTTTGGAAGTGAAGATTTAGTATATGCCTAGAACAATATCTGGAATAAATAAGGGCTCACTACATATTTTGAATGAATGAATAAAACTCTTTAATCAAAGCAGTTAGTCATATCAGTGTTTGTTTTGCCAAATTTGTTGGCTTTCTCAAAAGGAGTTAATATTCTGAATAAGTCTGATTGAAAACTGTTACTCAGTCACAACCCATTTTTCTAAGTATACAGTCAAACCCCTTAGATACTTCAGTTGCAGGGCCATGAGGCAGGATCATACTGGCTCCTACATGTATAGACACAGATGTAGTGTCTTCCATATTTTCAGACTTTGACCAACTATTCCTAGGAAAATTTTTAAAGGTTTTTTTTTGTTTCGGAAAGCAATTAGCAAAATAACTTTAAGCCAAATTCTGGAGATGGATTGTGCTTGAAGGTTGCATAATGTGAAAGTACTTAATGCCACTGAACTGTTCACTTAAAAATGGCTAGAATGGTAAATTTTAATAATGTATATTTTACTGACATTAAAAAATAAGAAATAAAATTAATTAAACAAATTTAAACCCATTTGTCTTATGACTTGAGCTGTTTTTCTCCTGTGTAAAATAACTAGCTAAAAATTCAGACAGTAAGATTCTCTCATCAAAGGGAGCAAGAAGCAAATCTCCCTTGCTTCCCTCTCCCTATGCTGGAATTCATGTGCCTTTCCCCAGTTTGACCCCAGCCTGAGATATAGACATGTTATTGAGCAATGACTTGAATTTTCAAAACAACATAATAAGATTCTACAATTACAGCCCCTATATTGCACCCGTTTATTTTCCAAAGCCTCTTGAACAGAGAGTACTGCTTCATATCATGTTTATGTTCAATAACACGAGTGTATAGTAGACTTTGAAGCAGTCCATAATTTTATACTGAAGGTTGCCATCTGAGGGAATCTCAGCATTCTTCTACTGTTATTTATTAGTTCCTACATTTATTGCTTTTTCAAAACTCAGAAATAATGGTGAAATTTAAAAGAGCTTAATTAAACTTCAGATGTGTGGTTCTGATAAGCCTGGCACAGAGCCATGGCATTCCAAGATTCTCAAATAGCATAATCTAATTAATTTTTTTTCTAGAACACAGAGGTCATAAACACAGAGTAATCTGAAACACTTAGTGTCCTGCCAGCTGGCATCTTCTCATTTCCAGTTTCCCTGCACTGTAATTTTGCTGCCATTTGTGAAAAACTGTGGATTTCTCCACTTTGGTAGATTGTATTAAGTTACATCCTATTCAGTTGAGGTATTTTTTAATGAACTAATTACATGTTAGTTAATAACAGAACATTGCTTCAACAGTCAACTGTTGAATATCACTTTTAAAGAAATTACTTCAATCTTACAGTAGGAATGTCTGGGAACAGGATTGACCCATGAAAATAGCATGATTGCTAGCAGTGAATTATTGAGTTACAAATGCATGTATGAGTACTGGATATCATTATTATTAGCAATAACAGCATCAACAACAAAGACATCTATGAAATTCAAATTTTAGTTTTTCCTGCCAAAATAATGTTTTCCATTAATGTTGTCCATGCTTCATTTTAATCAGTGCATAATAACTGAAAGACAGTGAGATATACTAGGTGGGCCCATTGCAAGACTCCAATCCAATGTTCTGGCTATAAGGGTGATAGAGGTGATTGCCCTCTACGCTGTTCACTTTTAAAGTTTGCTCCTAATTCTTCAACATCTAATTCTAGATCTGATGAATAACCATCTCTTCACAGTGTCCAGATGAGTGATGATTTCTTAGACACTGATCCTCTCCCCTTTATGGCCACATTGATCTTTCCCGATGTGCTGGTTCTGGATCTGTTTGTCTTCAGATCCATTTCTCACCCTCCCCTACTCTGCTTTGCTTTGCAGAGCCGGATTTCCCAGGCTCCTATATCACTGACTTTTCCCTGGACTCATCCTATGAGAAAGAAACACTGGTAGGAAGTTGCAGGGTAGAAGAAATGGAAGGAAGGCCAGGCCACTTCTCTTCCCGCCTCTCATGACTTCTTTGGGCAGCACCTATGTCTCTCCCACCCACCTAGCAGGCCCTCCCACACTTCATATGTCCAGCTCAGAGGTGGTAGCGTCTTCCTGCCACTGAAAATGTCTGAGTTGTTTCATTGTCCCATTACGTTTCCTAGCTCTTCTATCACCAGTGTAGCCAATTCCCTGCATTAAAGTCCTACTGTTCTAGATATTCAATGGCTTTTATTTCCTGGCAGACTATGACTGAGATTTCAGACTAAAAGTCAGTCTCTTAAGGCTATATCCATTTTTCTTTCATTTCAGATGCTTATTTATCATTTCTTGGTTACACATTTTTGACGTAGAATTCCATAGAGTATTTTTCTTCCTCTTTTAAAGAACACTTTGGATTTAGGAGGAGAGAGAAAAGTATAATGGGTAGATGAGCAGCTATTAATAAGGTACTATAATTTCTGCCTAACTTTCTATACTGGGGTTCACTGTTTCCACACAGCAGGGCACACATTTTTGTTGAGGTCGCATACACCCAGGGACATGATGTCATTTTGCACATTGTGTTACAAACAGGTTTAATAATGCATTGTTGCGTCTTAAATCCTGCAATGAAATGCTCTGCTCCTGCAGCCAAACTCAGGATCCATCTGGTAGACCTGTTAGTCAACGACCCCAAGAGCTCAGCATATTTCTCCCTGTTGAAATAGAACAGAAATGACTCTTACAGACTTAAGGCTCAGTTTTAAAACACAGCCATGATGTCATCAGTGTCGTGAGGTTTTCTCTTTGTGTCTCTTCTTTCTCTACCATTTTTTCTTTCTTTCTCCTCCTCCTCCTTATTCCTCTGATTCTCAACCCTTACCTGAGATCAAGTAGCTGAAAAACATTACATATATATGCTAAAAAATATTGGAATTTTTTGTAGACCAAGCAATTTGAAACTTTGTCTATCGCTGTCCACCTGAGGGCTTAGCAGTTACAGAGAAGGATGCATCATTGAGACAACTTGGTCCATTGTGGGATACACACGAGTTTTAAAGTGCCAAAAATCTACTCTTGGTAAATCTCATTAATTGCTGGTCACCACTTTTCCAATCTAAAAACTATATTGTTCTTGCTGCTGCCAACAATATCTTAGCCATGGTCAATATTTCCTGAATTCTCCATAAAAGTGTTGGCATCTCTTTTGCTGCTTGTGTTTTTCTTCTTCACTGGTTTCACTGAAAAATCTGACACTGTTCAAAGTCCTTCACAAATGTTACTTTCTCTGAAAGTATCCCAGATCCTCCAGGGAAAGAAAATAGAATAATCACATGCATACAACTGACCCTAAATCAATAGTGTATAGCTAGATGTATGTCATCTTAACGGAAAAGAAGCACAAGAGAAAAGAAACAAATTTGGGACCTAGGAAGTAGATGAATTCATGGTAAATGACTTGGATACCCAAGAAATGGAATGACTAAGACGGCAGTAGGGAAAACTAAAAATCAGCCCAGATTTATGGCACATGATCCCCAAAGGCACAATATTTGGTCTTATCATGATACCTTGAGAAGTGAGAGTGAAGGAGAGTAGATAAAGAAGATTGATTCAAAGTATTTTTTTAAGAAATGGACAGATCGTCAGTTCCCTAGTTCACTATGCCAGGCTGTCCTTCCCCAGTTTATTGTCTAAAACATATGAAACACCAGGCCTCAAGCGGCAGCAGGCATATTTGATAGTGTGGGTGTCTTAATGAAAAAAGTCATTTTATGCATACTGAAAGTAAACACCCCTAGCTCTCTTGTCCACTTTGCTCCCAGAACATTAGCTGCCAGGCAAGAAGTAAAAAAATATCTTCCACGGGAAATATTTCTTTGCTAAAAGAAAGATATAAACGTATTGACGGCAGAGATTTCCTATTAAAATTGTCCAGCCAAATCACTCTATAGTGAAATTGACAATTTACAGTCCCCATTCATGCACTCAGAACATTAAATCAGCTTAAGAGTGTCTTGCCCTTAAGTATAAAATTTGCCAGACCTTTGAGGAAAACTTCCAAAGTGGTATATCTAGAATAGAAAAGAAACCTTTTCCCCTTGTGCACACACATCACACAAAACAACTTGGTTGAGACAAAAATTTGCAGAGAGAAGAAAACTTCAGAAACTCCAGAAGCTTTTATTAATATCATCAGGGAGATAAAAATTAATGTAATCATGTAATAAGAACCAGAGATTTTGTTTGAACAAAAGAAGCAAAAGAGAAAGGAAGAAGTTGTAAATAGAAGAGAAAGATATGAATGTAAGAGGAACCATACAAGTGGTCTAAAATTCAAAAAGCAAGAGGTCTAAAAGGAAACGAGAAAAATAAAGCATCAGTGAAATTATTCGAGAAAAATTTCCGTAATGGAAAGATAGATTGAAACAGTTTACCAACTACCTAGAAAAATAAATAAAAGTAGACTCATACTGAGGAAACTCATTGTGAAATTTCAACAAAGAAAAGATGCTGAAAGTTTCCAAAGATGAAAAAACAATTAGGTCACATACGAAGGACTGGGAATCAGAAAGACTCCGGACTTCCCAGCAACTCTGAAAAGAAGAAATAAATAAAACAACACCTCAAAATTCTGAAGGAAAATTATTTTCGATCTAGATATACGAACCCTGACAAACTATCAATTAAGTGTGAGGGTAAAATAAAGAGATTGTCAGATCTGCAAATGTCTGAAAAATTTATCTCTCCATTTTTCTCTTGCAGAAAACTACTGGATCTTGTGGTCATTCGAAGAAGATGGGTCACTAAAAGAAGATGTGAGATGCAAGCACTAGGGAACCGAAGACCAGACAAAGGCAAAAGGAACCCTCAGGTTGTCTGTGCAAAGAGACCCCAAGATAGAGCTATGTCCCAGGCAAGGAACAATCAGAAGTTTGAGCAGCTCAAAAGACTTTGGGAGAAAACCTGGAAGATGAAATTAAATGGCAATCTAATGATCCTGAATTTTTAAAGAAAAGATTGAGACAGTTAATATAGCATTTTGGGTTGAATTAGTAATAAGTACATACATAATAAAGTAAATTTAAAGATAAAAATACATTAATTGTAGGGAAAATACAAAGATGTACAGGAAAGGAAAAGTAACCATATTTTATATGACTCAGCAGGGAACACAGTTTTCATAGCCACAGTAGCAGAATATTAGCTTTAACCAAAAACACCACTTTATTATATTGGGAGGATGAAGAATGAAAGGATACGTGTACATGGAGAAAAAATGGCCCTAAATTGTCATCTTCCATAAGGGAAAGTCAATAGATAAAGCCTAAAACTGGAAAATTAACAAATAGCAATATAATGATGCCATGTAGAGACATGGAAATGAATAGTATGATAACCAGCTAAAAAGGTGACAATGACTGTGCTGGAGAAAGAAACACTGTAGAACAAGAGCTGCAAAATGCTAGGCTTTTAAAAAAAAATTTATAAATCTTACAGAATTGTTTGATTTTATATGATGTATAACATTGCTCCAAAAAAAACCACCGTCAGGCAAATTTAATTGTTCATTCCTCTTTCACCATAGTGCATTGCTCAATTAGGGGCCCAGCTATCATGCCTGGATAAGGCTGCCTGGGTCTATCTCCTAAAAGATTGTGGGCTTGTTTAGGGCAAGTGTGTTTCCTTGCCTAGCATGATGCCTGACACAGAGTTGGCATTCAAAAAATACTTATGAAAAGATTGTTGTGGAATTCTTGGCCCTAATTCTACCATATGGCATTATGGAAATCAAGTCTAATTCCTCTTTCAAATGAAAAAGTTCAAATATTTTAATGCAGTTACCATACCTGCTCTTGAAGCTTCTCTTTGCTAAAAATTCCCAATATGTCCATAATTTGTGAGTCATTTTAAAAGTCCACTCACTGTCTTGGCATAGACTTCCAGCTAGTTCTGATTAGTCTTCATCTCTTACAAGTACTCAAGAAAATATTTAAATGTGTGGTCTGACCTGTGCAGAACAAGTGGACCTCCCACCTCCCTAAATCTAAATACTCTATGTCTTCTGATACAAACTGAAATCATGTTACATTTTCTGTAAACCAAATTTCCTTGTTACCACATATTTAGCTTATAGTCACCTATAAATCCTCAAGTCTTTTTCTAATTGATTTCTGGCAAGCCTCCTTTCTGCCATTTTCTATGTGTACAGTTGATTCTAAGATTCAGACATAAGACTGTGTATTTTTCCTCTTTATATAATGTTAGACCATCATGCCAATTCATAGAGAATCTTGTTCTTATTAAGATCTTGTGAATTCGTATAATAATCCTTTCCAACTTCCCATGACCTGGCAATTTGATTTTCACACCTTTATAAGCTAACTCAAGTCATTAGTAAATATTTTAACCAGGTTAAAGAGGAGGATTGAGGCCTTTGGCACAACATTAAAGACTTTCCATTGGGTTGGCAGCCTCTGTTAATGAGAATTCCCAAGACTGACCATTCAACCAGTTACAAAGTCGCCTAACTCTTTATGCCATTCAGATAATAAGTATTCACTTTGGCTATAAAGAAATTGTGAAAATCCTTGTCAAATACCTCTACCAAGTAAACTATAACAAAAACAATTTATTGGGTATGTGCCAGGCATACACAAATAATGTCAATTTACATATTAAAGCTCATTAAGCCATTACAACAACTCCTATATTGTATTTCTCTGATGTGCCAAATTAGTAATATTGTCTTTTTGCTACGTGTATTTATCAAATGGTCTAAGTAAACAAGTATTGTGTCTTTATACCTTCTCTTGGAGAGAAGCTATTAAATATTCCCATAAAATCTTGTAATTAAGAAACAATTTCAGTATTTTTCACACAAGGCTTCCTAAATTAATTTATTATATAACTTTTCTCAAAGATCACATGTTATTCAAAAGAATACAGTTGGGAAACATTATACTGATCCTTTTCCAGCTTTTCCAGACGTTTTCACAGACTTTCTGTGTACCTCATTTCTTCAGGACTTTGGCTGTAATTGTTTTATTCCATCGGAATAGAAAGAGGAATGCCTCTATCTCTTCCCACCTTCATGGGTCTATAAACTCTACCCATTCTTCCTAACTTAAGTGCCATATTCTAAAAAGATCATGATTATTTTCAACAGAGGAATTTATTTCTGATATGAAAAAAAAAGTCTAGATTTTGATATCTTCCATGAGGTGCTGTCACACAGAACCTCATATATTGTTTCTGTCACAGAAGTCCCTCTGTGAGATTCAGAGCTCTTTAAAGTCAAAGACTGCCTCTTATTCCTATTTTTTATTCAGAGTTTTTCCTATTATAATAACATATTTATAGTCGATGTTTAATAAAATCTGTGGATTAGTCCAGAACTTAAATCTACTGACACCTACGGCTGTCACTGTAGTTGCTCTGTAGGAGGTCTTGTTGGGGATAAAATGGAATTGTGTACTTCCTAATACATCCATGCACATACAGAGTCCTGACTGGGAGAAATTACATATCTGAGGAGCAATCCATCCCAGTAGGATGTTAACCTTCTCAACTTCTGAATCTAGAAGTAGACTTAGAGACTTGAAAATTGGAGTCCGAGAGTTGAAGATATGTTGCTGTCATCTGACAAAAAGAAACAAAAAACAAAAACCATTCAATTGGCAATGATAGAGAATATCACATAACCTTGAACATAAAAACAAATGAGCCAAGACATTGAGGTGCTTGGTCTTTCAAGTTATTTGTTCACTTCAATGGATGAGCTGAGAGCTCTGGTCCCATGATTGCTCATAAACATTATTACAATCAGTTCATGGAGATTATTTTGGCTACAAGAGTCACAAGCCCAGAGATAGAAGAGGAATCACATCCGTGAGCTATTTTAATAATAAATTGTTTGCTTGCCTTTCAGCTGAGATTGGTTGGATTTGGCCTCATTTTAGAATTAGCAAACATCTCAAACTGGTTTTCAAATGCTTTTGATCTTCTATAACCAAAGTATGTTTAGCTAAGCACTATTCCCTTAATTTATAAAACCCACACGTACTTTATAGGAAATGTTGCTCACATTGTTTTGACTCATTTACATATTAAATCATCAAAATATTGTTTGGGAAGGGTGTTTTGATGTCCAAGATTTTTCAAGCATTTTATAGGCTGGTTTTCTTAAAAACAGGAAGCTACATTTTGCCAAGAATAAACAAACTGAAAGCTCAAGAGGCAGGAGGTTGTTGGAAAACTCCAAACCCACACGGTTGAGTGGGTTCTAAACTTGGCAACACACCTTTCCCCATCTTTTTGTTTAATGTGGTTCCTTGTCTTCCTCCCAAAACCAAATCCCTAAAGCCACACTGGGATGCAGGATAAAAGCACAAACAGGAAGAGAAAATAAACAACAAATGGAGGGAAATTTTAACCCAGGGGCTTCCTTCAGAGAGGCAGTGGCATCATGCACCAGGAAACTGAGGCACCACAGGTTAGTTTTTTCAAGATCCCCATGCAAATTTAGGTCAAAACCAAGCAAAAAAGAGGTAACTCTTCTTGCTCACTGTCTTATCCCTTGACCCTTACCCATCACCCCTCCCAATTGCAGAAAGCATACACAGTTTATACCCCTCATTCAAAAGATGAGCCTCTTCTAAATCTTACATCAGTTGTGAATCATCAAGCTATGCTGCTTCCAGAAGCCAGAAAGCACCTCAGCTTATGTTTTTGCCTCTGCCAAAGCAAAGGGCCCAGCCCAGTTTTGAATCTGCTCAAGTCCTGCGAAAGTTTGCAATGGTGTGTGTGGGAGATGGCAGTGTGGGTGGGCAACACTGAACAACCCTGTACCATACCACAGGAAAAACGTTTTTGGCTCCACTCATCATCTTTTCCAAGCACTGGCGGATTCCTTTGCCTGGTGCTTTGGTTCCCAGAGGTAGGCATCTCTGAAATTTAGGTTCACTTCCAAATCTTCTGAACAAAATGCAAAGCACTCCCTGGCCTGCATTTCTGAGGCAGCTGATGCCAGGAACTTATCTGCATTTTTTCCCTTTTATATCCTAATTCTGAATTTAGTTTTGTTTTTACATTTGGCCTTAGAAGCCAAGGAAAGGGGGAGGGCAGAATCCAACAAAAAAGTCATTTAACCCAAGCTAACCCACATTAAAAAGAAATAATCATTTTGGTAAAGCTTTTAGATTCGCATTGCATGGCATTTCTGAGTAATATGACCATGACGCTGAAAAACACTTAGTATTTTACTTATCCTATCCTTTACTCCAAATCAAACTAATACTAATTTTTTAAAAAAACCATAAGACACGTAATTCATTTCTTCTCTCGAGTTGTCTCTGAGCCAGTCAAAAATTCCACCACATTTAAAATGATCAAATATGTATATGGAATTTTCATTGGAAATTTAAGGAACATGGTTATACTCAGTTTAATTACTAGAGCATACTTTCCACCTGTTGCCACTTATGACAAACTCAATCCACCCCAGTACTAAAATTATTGGGTTATTTATACCCCACTTCTTGGGGAAACTAAAGAGTCAAGATAACAGCATGCAAATATATTTTGTTCTTTGTAGTTTTTCACAAACAAGGAATATATTCTCCTTTCTCTAAAAGCATTTAAGAGCTAAGGACAAAACTAAATGCTACACATGTATCAGAGAAAGTCTAAAGACTTTTTAAAAGCTATTAAAATGCCTCTGAAATGGATAAAGTTTGTATTCCCTTCATCTTACTTTTCTTCCCTCCCTTTAAATGAGGCATAACCCTCTAAGTTAAGTCCATTTCTATATTGGAAAAGTAATAACTTAACAGTTCACCAGGTATGTACAGAGAGACAATTGCAGTCTGGGGAGTTTAGGCTAATAAAAAGCTACAGTTTGGCAGAGTAGAAACAGACAAAGGCCATATACAGGGAGTAGAAACTACGCTGAAGGATAAGCCATAATTTGTTGAATGGGGATCTGTGTAGGAAGAGAATTCTGTGATTAGAACCCATCTAGACTAAAAACAAACAAATGAACAAGTAAAACAATATGAAAAAACAAAAAACAGGAACATAGAACTTTAGCCGGGGCGGAGCAAGATGGCTGAAAAGGAACAGCTCTAGTCTCCAGCTCCCAGTGCCAGTGACACAGAAGATGGATGATTTCTGCATTTTCATCTGAGGTACCAGGTTCATCTCACTAGGGAGTGTTGGACAATTGGTGCTGGTCAGCTGCTGCAGTCCAACCAGCAAGAGCTGAAGCAGGGCAAGGCATTGCCTCACCTGGGAAGCCCAAGGGGGAACCCAATCCCTTTTCCTAGCCAGGGGAACTGAGACACACAACACCTGGAAAATCGGGTAACTCCTACCCCAATACTGTGCTTTACCAAGGGTCTTAGCAAAGGGTACAGCAGGAGATTATATCCCACACCTGGTCAGGAGGGTCCCACACCCACGGAGCCTCCCTCATTGCTAGCACAGCAGTCTGCCATCTAACGGCAAGGCAGCAGCGAGGCTGGGGGAGGGGCGCCCTCCATTGCTGAGGCTTAAGTAGGTAAATAAAGCCCCTGGGAAGCTCAAACTGGGTGGAGCCCACAGCAACTCAAGGAGGACTGCCTCTCTCTGTAGACTCCACCTCTGGGGACAGGGCACAGCTAAACAACAACAACAAAAAGCAGCAGAAACCTCTGCAGACGCAAACGACCTTGTCTGACAGCTTTGAAGAGAGCAGTGGCTCTCCCAACACGGAGGTTGAGATCTAAGAACGGACAGACTGCCTGCTCAAGTGGGTCCCTGACCCCTGAGTAGCCTAACTGGGAGACATCCCTGACTAGGGGCAGACTGACACCCCACACCTCACGCGGTGGGGTACACCCCTGAGAGGAAGCTTCCAAAGCAAGAATCAGACAGGTACACTCGCTGTTCAACAATATTCTATCTTCTGCAGCCT
>NW_012103243.1:879916-906907 GCF_000951045.1 Mandrillus leucophaeus
GTAACCTGCACATTATGCACATGTACCCTAGAACTTAAAGTATAATAATAAAAAAAAAGAAAGAAAGAAAAAACAAAAAACAAAGCTGCCGGTATGGACCAGCACTTGATAATCACTAAGATTCCCTCTAACTCTCACATGATTCTCAGGTTCCTTTTCTAGGGATTTTTATTTTGTAATTAAATGTCTGATGTTTACACCAAGTGTGTATCTGTCTGGGCAGATCTGTAATGTAGAGGTTGTGGTGAGCAGGAGGGACTATCAATTTTGCAGTGGCACTTCCAAGACCATACTAATCATCATCTATGATTAGCTAGATTATTTGGGTGAAAATGTGCTCTGAAAATAAAATGTGTTCTTTTAAAATCATAAATTTTAGTGATAAATTCAAATCTTAACAAGCAAAATTGTGAATATGGCACATGTACATTTTTTTGTTAATGTATGAAACCATGCTTTCTTATATTACTGAAAACATTCTGTGTGTAGATAAAAATAAAACCCTTTCTCCTCTAATTATTATCTACTACAGAAAGCTATCACCTCAGAAAGAGTTTATCTCTCTGCGCCAATTTTTCCTAAGTTCTCTTTTTCTGTCTACAGTATGATTCTATTAATCACTAAAGCTAAATACCTTGAAATTGTCTATGACACCCTTCTTCCACTTTCTCTTCCAGCACATCCATTCACCCTACAAGTGCTGTCAGCTTGTGTTTTTCAGTGTGTCTGACAGCTATTCTTTCCTTCCTAATTGCTACTCCTGGCCTCCTCACTCAGCCCTAATCTCAAGCCTCACCTCTTGTGTGTGTTTCCTGACTGGGATCCCTATTTTCACTTTGTCTCCATCCAGTCAAACTGAAACATCATAGCCAAATGAAACTTTTCTGATGTCTCTTTGCATGATTAATGCAGAGTTCTGAACTCTTCATAGTTAATTCATAAATATGTTCTATAAGTGATTATCAATCCTTGACTCAAGAGCCTTTAATAACTATTCTATTTCCCATTAAGGAAAATCTGAAGCCTTCATCCAGTGTTAAATGCCGTCAATTATCTGGTCCCTTTTGTTATTTCTAAACCTCATGTCCCATGCTTCCTTCTTTGAAAATGCCACTCTGGTCAAATCAGTCTATCCATCACTCCCCAAACAAATCATCCACAATCCCCTCTCCACATCTTGGTTTACTCAATATCCTATGCCTAAAAGCTCTTCACTTTCTCTTCCTGTACTTCCCACACTACAGCCTGATGGGTGCTTTCTTCGCCAGACCATAGCATTTAACAGTCACTTAACATATGGTTTTTGAACTGTTGTCTATCTTTTGTTTCTCAAACTGTATTTAATTAATAAGAATGTTGATAATTCATTTTCTATAATCACCTTTTTATTAATTAAACATGTTATCTACTCCATTTAAGAAACACAACCTTTGCCACAAATAAACTAGAGAACTACCATGCAAGAAGCATCTAATGTCAGATTCTCTGCTGAGGACTTTAGACCCAACATCACTTATCATTCTCACAGCAACCCTGAGGGAATCAAGATACCTTCCATTTAACAATCAAGGGAGTAGAGACTTAGCAAACTTAGGAAAACTTACAAAAAGCACAATATAGGAAGTGCCACTACCAGAATTTATTCAAAGAGTTGCAGAGACAATTGCATGAAATAACGCACAGGTCTGAAATGGAATACACTCTTAATACATGCTGTGTAATATTACTGTGGCTGGAGAATATTTTGAGTGGTGTACTTCATTTTCTCCAGGGGAATAAAAGGCAGGGTGCTAGCCAAAGTAACCAAAAGTCTTTCTGGACTTTTCCCCCAAAAGTTTATGGTCTTAAGAGATCTTAGATAATTTGTGGGAAGATAATGTGGGAAATTCCTGAGGAGAGGAAGAACACATCAAAGGAGTAGCAGAGAGAGTAGACTTTTTGTTCCCCACCTTCCCGCATTAGAAGATGATAGCTGAGCTAGAGGAATGAGGGGATAGGAAGATCTAAAAGAACGACCATAAAAATTTTGGTAAATGTTGAGGCTGTGAAGACCCAGAATCTGTCTTCTAGAAGCACTGGAAAAGACCATTAGACACCCCAAAATTAATAACCCATAAATTACCTCTTGATTTCCCTCCCAACTAGTTCTCCCTCTAGCCTTTTTCCCAGGAAAATACTTCTTTCCTTGAAGACATTTAGACTCCTCTTTTTAGCTCCCATCCCACATCCAATCAATTGCATCATCCTTTCAATTCTACCTTCAGAATCGGGCTAGCTTTTGCTGACTTCAAACAGTGATCCAAGCCTGCATCATTTCAATAGCCTGCTTTTGTCCCTTTCTTTATTTATTTCAGTAGCCTCCTTTCATTTCTTTCCTTAATTATTTCTGTAGCTTGCTGGGAGGCTTCCTTGCTCCTTCCCTTGTCTTGTCTCTCTATGACTTATTCTCTGCCCAGCAATCAGAAGGAATCTGTTAAAACATGAGTGAGACCACACCATCCCCCTCCTCGAAACACCCGAGAGGCTACCATATCGCCCTGAATAAAAGTCTGTGTAATGGCCTTGGAGGCACCATGTCATCGTCTCCTACACTGGCTCCTCAACCTCATCTCTTAATGTCAACCTCCTTTACTGTACCCCGGCTATTTTGGCCTTCTCATCATTCTTCAGGCACACCAGCGCACTCCTATCTCCAGTCCTTTCTATGTGTTCCCTTTATCTGGAACTTTCACCCCCAGACATAAGCAAAACTCACTCCTTCGTTCATTCAGTGATGTCTTGAATGTTACTTTGTGATAGAGCCCTGTGAATCCAATCTATTGGAAATAGTGACTCCTTCTCCCACCTATTGCTAAGGTGATTGTATAATTTATTGTCCACACTGAGAACTTTCAAGAATAAATTGAGTGTTATTAATATTCATACCAGGGCAGGAAATATAGACTATTTTTTGGCTTCCCTATTGTTGCTTTCCACTTCACTTACTGTATCACCACCTGGTTTATTAAGCATTTAGTTGTTGATTTTCTGTTTTTTGCCTTTGGATTGTGTGCTGTATGAAAAAGAAGGCTTCATTTCACTCACTGATTTACCCCTAGAGCCTCAATAATAGCCACTTAATAAATATATATTGAAGGAATGAATGAGTGGACTGATTAGTAGTAAGACTCTGGAGAGAAAGGGTTGAGTGGACAGATAGAAAGATGGATAGCCTGAAGAATAATTCTCAAAAGATGACATAGAAACACAAAAAGTTAAGAGTCTAAGTAGGCCACATTATACAGGGCTATAAATGTCTGTGGCAGCTTAAAGGACGCCACAGATTATTTTACACTCCTCCCATGGAGGCTCCTCCCTTTGAATCTGAATGTAGTGAACAGTCTTTATGATGGCCTTCCTATGCTTACCTCTTGGCATTCACACCCCTGGGTAACACCCTTCCCTTAAGAGTGAGACTGATCAGTGATGTTCTTCCAACCATTAGAACACAGCAAAAATGATTCCATTTTGTAGGACTGCAACACTGGACTTGCTAGCAGACACCTTCCTTTGCTATCTTTGATGAAGTAAGCAGCCATGTTGGGGAGGTTTACAGGACAGACAACTGAGGATGACTTCTGGTCAACAGCCAGCAAGAAATCTAGTTCTTCTGTCCAGCAGCCCACAAGAACCTGAATTCTGCCAACTACCATATGAGCTTGGAAACAACTCCTTCCCTAGTCTGACCTTTAGATGAGAACTCAGCCTTGGACACGACTTGGGTGGTAAGCTTGCAGAGGACTTAGCCAAGCCACGCCTGGAATCATGATCCACAAAACCTGTGAGACAATAATTCTCTGTTATCTGAAGCTGTTAAATTTGTGATGATACTGTTAGACAGCAATAGATAACTAAGATACTCAGTGACGTCTGTGACTATTCCGACACATAGAATATAAAAGTAATTCTGAGCCAGTTTCTCAAGCCAGGCTTTCAGAGACTGGAAGCCCTTACTTTATGTCTCTGGAATCTCTCTCTCTCTCTCCCTGTCTCTGTCTCTCTCTCTCTCTCTCTCTCACACACTCACACACACACACACACACACACACACACACACACATCCCTGAGCCACTGTGTACAAGACATCTCCCACTGAAACTGCTATGCTGGAGAAGCTACATGTGGATTAACAGTTACAGCTTAGCCATCACCTCCTCGAAGTTCAAATATCCTTATATAGCTATTCTTACTTCCTGAGATTTTTTATGTTCATGAACTTCATCTTCAAAAGTGGGACTACGCTAGATCTTTAAAGTGAGAATGCTAATGCTGGTTCAAATGTATTTTACTTATAATTTTAGCAAATATCGGCAATTCCAGTGTGACTGAAGCAACTTGTATTTCTTTTTTTTTTTTTTTTTTTTTTTTTTTTTTGAGACGGAGTCTTGCTCTGTCGCCCAAGCTAGAGTGCAGTGGCGCGATCCTGGCTCACTGCAAGCTCTGCCTCCCGGGTTCACGCCATTCTCCTGCCCCAGCCACCCGAGTAGCTGGGACTACAGGCACCCGCCACCTCGCCCGGCTCATTTTTTGTATTTTTAGTAGAGACAGGGTTTCACCGTGGTCTCGATCTCCTGACCTTGTGATTCGCCCGCCTCAGTCTCCCAAAGTGCTGGGATTACAGGCGTGAGCCACCGCGCCCGGCCTGCAACTTGTATTTCTAATAGCATTGCGTGAAAGATATCACCAACACTAGCATTTATCACTTTTTTTAGTTCTTGCTAGACTGGTTGGTAAAAAATTATATTTTCTTTGTTTCCTTCAATTTTATTTCCCTGTTTACCAGAAGGCTTGAAAATCACTTTGTTGATCACTTGGGTTTTCTTTTCTATAAAATTCTTATTAATATCTTCTGGTTTTTTTAAAAAAAGAATCAGTTTATGAGACTATGCATTATAGCTATTAAATTTTTTATTATTAATTTTTTGTGTTGTATTGTTTTTCTAAATCTATCATGATTTATATACTTTGCTCTACATGATTTTAATATTATAAAGTCAAAATATTACCCTAATTCTTTCATAACTTCTGAGTTTTCTGTCATGGTCTCAATTATTTCCATATCTTAAAGTAAACAAGTCATCTCCTATATTTTCTCCTAACATCTTTTATTGTTCTATTTGTTTAAATTTAGATATTTCTTCCATCTGGACTTATTCTTGTATGAAGTAGGGGTCCAGCATAATTTTATTATAGAAAAAGCCAGTTATACTAGCTCTGTTTCTTAAATAAAGCACGATTTTTCTATTGTACTGAAAATGCCATCCTTCTCACATGTTAAAATCACATATATAGTCTGGGATCTATCACTGGACTTTCCATTTGGTTCTCTAATTTATTTTTCTATTTATGTGTAAATATAATGGTAATTTGATTAAAGTATAGACAAAAATTAAATGTAGCTTAAACTGTTGAGTTATTCAATCAAACTTTAAAGTTCCTTTTTTATCCTTCTGATACTCTTATTACTTCTGTATTTAGGTCTCCAGACCAAACTTCAAGTTCTCTTACTTTTTCCTTCAATATTTCCACCCCTGTGTATTTTTTCAGACTACTTATTTAAGTCGCAGTAGTGATCATTCTCATCTTCATGGACTATATTATTTGAGTTCAAAAATCACTGGATTTTGGATTTTTGTTGTTGTAATCTGCTTTGAACTTTCCTGAATATTCTCCTTTATTTGTTCATTTTCTGTTTTCTCCAGCAGTTCTGATCTAGCTGTGTTTTTCACGTGACTGTTTCCCCTCTCTCTGGTCTCCAAATTACTTCAGGAACAGTACCTTTTTCAGACCAACAGGATTAGACTCAGAGGTGGCAATAACCACTCCTCCCATGGGTAGGCACCATGGTATCACACAAGTCATTGACCCCTGTGGAGAGACTGAATGAAATCCTGTGTGCTGTCCAGCCTCCTCAGCCAAAGAGACTCATACTCACATACCTCACAGGCAGCAAGAACTTCACCTTCCTTTCAGATGTTCCTCAGTTCTTTAGCAGCTGGAGAAAACACCACACTCCTGTAAGCCATTGTCACCTTTCCTTCCAACACCTCTGTGTCCGAAATCTCACCATAATTCACACCAATTGCTTCTGATCCTCACTGCAGAGCTCTCTGATGAAAGGCCCTAGCTTCTGTCAAAACCAAACAGAAGGAAGTATCAGATCTCTTCTTCAGGACTCTATGAACCTCAGAAACCATTCTTTCCCCAACTGTCTGCCAGCCTACTACATGCAGAAGTTAATTAGGTATGGACATGTGGATTAGCTGGTGATATAAGTAGAGAAGAGTTGAGGTCCTTAAGCCCCAACCCTCCCTGAATTCTAACTAGGAAGTTAGGTTTCGATGGTTGAATTTAAAGGGCCTGAGAGACATCCTAGTGGAAATTTTGAGTAGGAAATTAGATATACTACGTGTTTTTCACTGAATGTTTACATCCCCTCAAAATTCATATGTTGAAGCCCTAATCCCCAAAGTGATAGTATTTGAAGATGGAACTTTTGGAGATAATAGATCAGGAGGGAGACTCCATTAAGGGATTAGTGCCCTTATAGGAAAATATACTATAGAGCTTTTTTTTTCTCTCTCTCTCTTTCTCTCTCCCATGTAAGGATACAGTGAGAAGGCAGCCATTGACAAGCCAGGAGGCAGGCCCTCACCAGACACAGGATCTTCTGGCACCTTGATCTCAGACTTCCCAGCAGCCATAACTGTGAGAAATAAGTGATTGTTGTTCAAGACACCCAGTCTGCAGCATTTGTAATAGCAGCTCACATTAAGACATCAGCACTCAGTTGAGGGATCTAAACTTGAGAAAATTCATGATAATTGAAGTCATAGATTCATCTACAGAGTACAGCATAGAGTAAGAAGAAGAGACCCTGAATTTGGTTTTGAGTAATACCGATGTTTAAAAATCCAATAAGGGCCTGTTGCTTAAAATAGGATGTCAAGAAAGAACAGCCAGGATAGGATGAAAAATGAAAGCATGATGAGTTACAGAAGCCAGGGAAGATGAGTGTTTCCAGAAGGAGGACATGTTCAACTGTGTCAATGACAGTGTCAAGCTCCGTGGAGAGGTCAGCTAATGAGAAAAGTAAAAAATGTGCGTCAGATTTAATAACAGTTCATACAGGTGACCTTACCAAGAGTTGTTTCAAAGGACCCAAAAAGAGTGAAAACAGATAATAAATTTAAACAACTTCAAATATTTTATAGAAATTTATGTTTGAGATCTATGATTAGAGGCTACATAAAATCACAAGTCAAGGAAGTCATAAATGGGTTATTAAAACTGGAGCCAGAGGTTTGACCTGTCATTTAGCTCTTTTCTTTTCCAGTTGCTCACATATTTAACTATCTCAGGCATGACCCTATGATGTACACTAGCTTTGTCCAATTTTTTTTTTCTAAATTTGGGACTTTGGATAGAATGACTTGGGCAAAAATATAATTTGATTATTTGACTATTTTTAGTTAGGCAAAGTAAGCAATTTTAAGAGCTTTGTTTTTTCTCATTTTCTCCCTTTAAGCTCTTTTATTTCTTTACCCTTTCAATAAACCTCCTTGTGTTTATGGTTAAGGGAATGAGTCACTCCCACAGTAGAAGTGGGTGCTGAAAGATTTCACATTGTTTTTCTCTACACAGGACTAAAACAACCAACAAATTTCAGACAGTTTATTGGAACAGTTGGTCAACACAGAGATAAAATTCATCAAACCAGTCATACGTAGATTCATGCAAGTCATTTGAATAAAAGAATAATCAGTCAGAATGGTTCAAGAAGATGGCACTGCTTCCTCTAAAAGGATAACACTCTAGTATTCAAAGAAAAGCAACAACTGAAGTTTCGTAATATTCAGAGATTAACATAGGCCCAGTATTTGGAGATTAATCAGTCTAACAGATAGACTCTAATGTCTTCTTTTTCCAGTGAAATCAAAATATGCAGCTCTATGTTGGTGTTGAATTTATTTTGCTGAAGTTTCTGACAGAAATTATGTTTATTTAATACTTTAGAGTAATAATAATCACAGACCCAAGTCTTTACTTCATGTTTCTCAACGGAAGCACATCAACACTGTAGGGATGTCAGAAAGCAAAAAGAAAAAAAAAATTCACAGGCAGGAAAGTCATTCAGTGTTAGTAACAATATTTTAAGGAATAATGATAGACCAGCACCATTGCTTTGTCTACTGGGTTTTCGCATAATGGCACTAACAACAGCAATAGTGAGCAAAGAAGGGTGATTCTGCTGCTGCAGAGGCTTGCCTGGAGATGAGTTCAGGAAAGGCAAAATCAACTTTGCAAGATGATAGGATTGACTCAGCACCAATTTGAGAATAAAAAATGCAAGTAGCTAAGCTTTGAGCTCTCCGTCAGAAGCACGGGTTTTGTCTGAACCACTAAAGGAATTGGTGATCTTTTACTGTGTCTGTATGCCATCAAAAAAAGCAGTTTTAGAAATGCATACTATGAAATTGGATAGGAGTATGTGAAAGCAGAATGGAATCAAATGATAGGAGTCACTTGGAAATCAAAATGGCCAGAATGAGAGCCACTGGAGACCATTTGGCTTTCAGTACCCAGTAATTTGCTGAAGTAATGTTTTGAGGTGATTGTCCAGCTCTCTACCATTGCCTTCCCTGAGAAAGAAAAGTCTCGGACAAGGTTTGGGTTTCAGTGTCTGTGCTGGGACCTTGGGATCATCCAGCTGTTTCTGATTGGTCTAAGTCTAGAGTCTATTGGATGCTGAAAAACAACTGAATTCTCACATTGAAGAGCTCAATTTAGAAGCATTGAGAAATCACAGTCAGACAATGGTGAGTACTTAAATTAAAGGAATACACGTATGTTTATACAGAGAAGAACATACAGAGGTAAGAGACTGACATCTTGGTCATTTGCTACTGATGAGTGGGGAGAGAGATTCTGCAGATAAAAGCAATGGGTTGGGCATACAGAGAGAAACAAAATTAAAGAACTTGTGACCATAAACAGAGATAGATGCAAAAGATCCCCAAAGGCCTTTTTATTTCGGGTTCACTGTATTTCCATAAGATGCCATTTTAGTTTTCATTATATTCCTCTTAGTTTTTCTTGATTAGGACATTACCTTGTGACAAAAATAACACTAATAGCTACCATTTATTTACTTAATGTTTACCACATCCCTATGCATTTGCATGAATTGTTTCATTTAACTCCCCCAACATCATTATTATTACCCATTTATAGATGAGACAGCTGTGGCATTGGTCCAATTAGCAAGTGAAGGAATTAAGATTCAATGCCAGTCATCTGACTCTAAGGTTAACCCTCTTAATCACTAGCTGTGTGCTTCTGTGAACCTCAAGTTTCACTTTCATCTATAATGTGGGAATAATGTTACTGACCATACAAGTTATACAGATGCAATATGATAATACACGTAAAGGCTTTTGGTAAATTTTATAATTCTACAACATCTTGTTTTGCTTTGGTTTATTCCAGGTTTAACAATTCATTTATTTTTACCATTCACCTGTTAAGCCACCTCTCCAAAATGTTTACAGATATTTATTAAGCACACATATGCAGTATATTGAAATGTGATATAGATACATTTGAGGCACTTATCATAGGCATATATAATGGAGAAGATAACTGTGTACATCTTATTTATCATCAATATTACTACTCTTCCAGCGTTAAGATGATGATGATGATGAAGAAGGATACACTCATTACCAAACCAAAGTTGCAACAATATGGGTTCCATTTATTACACACTATTAAAATTGTTGAAGTTTAAATTTCACAGTGATATGATAAATCTCTAGAAGTACTAGCTTTTGAATTGATGCCAAAATATTACCATTCCTCCAGTGCATTGGAACTAATTAGTATATGTGAAACTACACAATTAAAAAGATATTCTGTCTTTGTTTTGAATTGCCTAAGTTTTAGCTTTAATTTTATAGCTGCTCTGTCAGAAAAAAACTACACTGAAAGATATTTCTTTCCAATAAGTTTGTACTTTATTTTCCTGAAATCTATTTTAAAAGCATAGAGTCTGAGCAAAGAGAAATGGATTAGTGTCATGACTCTTTGAAAGTCCTGATAGACCATTCTGGGGATGAGAGTGCTCATGACCCAGTATTTCATTTCTATGGTCAGTACTGGGTAAACACTAAAAATCATTTTTCCTTGGAAACTACCATTTCTAGGTACCATGCTGCTCCTATCTCTTCTGACAACACATTGTTTATATGGTTACAATTTTGCTGACTTAGTTATACCACGTGTAGTTAGAGTATATTCTGGTGTTGTATCTTTGCAACTATATCAAGAGCCTATATGCTAGTCTCCCTGATTGAATCTGGTTTGCAAAGGTCCTCCACCACACACTTACAGTTACCTAAGTTACTATTACGACTCCATAGATACACTATTTAGAAATGTATAACCTAGGCTAAATTGTCCTCAGCTTTGACCCACCAACGAATACATCAGCTAGAATGTTTTTGGTTACAAGGAAAAGGAAAATTCAAACTGTTTTAACAATATAATTATTGCTTCGTGTAAGCTGTAGCCTAGTTTTCAGGCACAGTGTGTTTCAGACATTAACCATGTTTTTCTGTTATATCTTCATTTATGTGCTTCTCTGATAGCTGACTTCATCCTTAGACTGGCTTCCTTTATGGTTAACAAAGTGCTACAGCAGCTCCAGGTCTCACCTCTGCAAAACATACAGTTCAGAACAATTCCTTTATAACCAAAGTCTTGACCATTTGTTGTTAAGTTGAATTGTGTTGGCCTTGGATTCCTGAACATTTATGAGCCAATCATTGTGGTCCCAAAGGGGTTGAGACAATATTGATCAGGCTACTGTAATTGAGCTCACCCCTGGAAAAGGAAGTGGAAATCAAGGCTACAAAAATTACAATGGAGGGTGCAGGTGTAATCATTGTTGGGAAGTCAGCTACAGTCTAGTCTTTGGTTATACCACATTTACTTATATCATGTTTCTGCACATACGCTTCCAAAAAATGTATTACGTAAATTACATGAGCCCTCTCCAAAAACACAGACAAGCCAAATTCTCACCTAGTGAATCCATAACTAGACATAACAGTAATCCTAGACTCCAAGAGTCTGGTAGTCTAGGATTACTTGGAGTCTGGGATTACTACATAATCCTATACTATCTATTACTACATAATAGGTAGTCTCCCTCATCAGACCCAGCTAGTCTCCTCACCAGACCCTTCTTGTAGACTGCTTCAAATACTCTCAGCCTCACTTGCCTCTTCTTTTCTGCTACTATCACCATACCATATGTAAGTAGAGTTCAACCAACTTCATGTAGGTGGCACCTGGCACCAACTCACATCACCTCCTGCCTTGTGGCATCTCTTTTGATCCTGGGGTGTCAGATACCATAGAGCTTCACTTGGCGCCAATATTTGCACAGGCCAGAGGTACAAAAGTATAGAATCCCAAAGGGTAAACTTTCAAGTGTTGGAACACAAGAGTTAATAAAAAACTCTTCCTTCTGTCTCCCTTCACCCTTCTACCTCACCTATGTACTATCCTAAGGCACACTTTTATCTGACTTCACAGAGGACGGTCCTGTGAGATAAGCACTTAGCACTTAAGCACTTGGCAGCAGCCAACCCAATAATGTAACCTTATTACTGGCTCTCTCTTCTTACCTGATGCAATTACCTTTCTTCTCAATCTAGCTTCTGTTGTTTGCACACCTTTATAAATTATAGCACATATGCTTCTGCCTCATTTTCTCCCTTCTGGGAAACACAGGCCAAGATAATATGTAATAGATCCCCAAAGAATCCCTTAACAAACGTTAGTAGAGAACTGGATAAATGAAACAAAATTTTCACTTGGAAAAGAGATCAGAGAGAAACACACAGAAATCACTAGTACATGGCACATATTATAGTCTTCTGGCCATAAATAACAAGGACAACCTGCCCTGGCAATGGAAGGCACTCCTTGGTCGACTAATAAGAAGGCCCCTGGTTCTACGCAATGAATGGATTTTCCTTGTCCATTGTCTCCCACGGAGATAAACTTTGGAAATGATGCAATTTCTGGAGCTGACCACTTGAGCAGCCCACTTCCTGTTGATGTGATTCCTGGATCCTTGGGATTATCTTAAGGTTTGAGAAATACAGGCTCTTTTTGGCCAGTCATAGGGATTTTTGGCAGTACAGCTCACTTAAAAATTTGGTAGGCTGCTGGTCTATTTGCTTTGGGTCTACGTCCTTGTGATCAATTCCATGGGCTAGCATCAAGGCCAACTCCCTTGTCGGTTCAGAGTTTTATGAATCTGGGCATTTTTGTCTTTCTTGAGTATATCTCTGTCCTCAGCCTACCTCACAGCCCCTTATTTGATGGTTTCAACCATATTCTTGGACTGTGCCTTGAAGAAACTTGAAAAAAATACTTTTATGGACAGAGGTCCTAATAGTATTTAGGATGCCCCTAAACACTATACCCTTATCTTTGTTTTCCCAGTATGACTGTTTCCTTTGTTTGGCAAAAATACACTTAGCAAGGGAAGCTTGGAAGAAGCCTGGTCTCATTCATTTCCTGCTTAATTCCCCAACTCCCTGCATCTGTTGTTGCCAATCTTGGCTTGAGGTGGAGAATATGACATTTCTATCCCTACAAGATTCCATATTGGATTAGTGAACTCTCTAGCAATATGTATCTTTAACTAGTCTTTTTCTCTTACACTTCATACCAAATCTATAAGGCAGTCTGTCAGCTCTACCTTAAAAACATTTCCTACATTGGAAACCTTCTTGCCCCATCTATTGCCAGTCCGTAGATGGTACAATCAATCCACCACTATCTCTGCTGTTAATACCATAGTAGTCTCCTAACTTGGTCTTGCATTTCCTCTCTTATCCCCTCTCAAACGGTCATGTGCCAATCATCAACCAGAGCCATCTTTCTAAGATTTCAATGAAATTATGTCATTCCTCTGCTTGAACCTCTCCAGTGGACCCCATCACAATATAAACAAATTCTAATATCTATAACTTCATTTAAATTCCCATGTGGTCTGGTGCATCTCCTCTGATCCTATACCCCAAAGCTCACTGTGCTTCTGCCATCCTAAACATCTAGTTTGTTATTCTTTGAAATACCAGGCACACTCCAGCCTTGAGGAATTTATGCTTGCTGAAATTTCTGCCCAGAAAGTTTCCCTCAGATGTCCTAGTCATCCTATCTATAATAGCAGCACACATCATTTTCTATCCCCCTTTTCTGCTTTATTTATCCTTAACAACTTGTCACTACCTATTTTGGGTAATTTTTTTTTAGTAGTATATGTGTATGAATTAGAATGTAAGATCCATGGATGGGTATGTCCACTGATGAGGACAGTGCTTGGCAAAGTAGACGCTCAACACGTACTTTGTCAGACATGCCACCTTAAGCCTAGACTTGTCTCTTTTTTACAGGATCTTTCTGCAGGTGGAGGAAATGACCTATCAAGTTGTCTAAAGCTACACCTTCATCAAGTCTGAATAGCAACACATAAAAGCCACAACCTAGACACCTTTCTTGCTTGCACATAACAAGGATTGCCAACTTCCTACTCTGGAATAAAAGGGGCCCTCACTGCTCTCCTTCCTATCTCCCCTACTCAGAAAATTCCACAATGAAATGTCTGGTCTTGCATTTCATTGAAATGTGGTGAGTGCCCGTTTCTGGCATCAATCAATTGATCAATCGATAGATCGATAGATATCTGTTAGAATGCTTTGGGAGGCAACCAACAGAAAGTCTAACTCAAATTGAATTAAATAAGGAAATTTATTCATGGAAGTTTTACTAGAAAAGAAGAAAGAAAATCTTCCAAACATGTATAAGCTCTAGAAATAATTTGCTCTGAGCTTCTACTCTACTTCCTCCATCATATTCTGTAGTCTCTACACCCACCCCAGGTGTTACTTCTATTTCAGGCTGACTGCTCTTAAATTAGTAGTTACTGATTAGTTACAGCAATAAATTAGCTGCAGTAGTTCCAGGCTCCAAATATGCACATTATGCAATCTGGTATTTTTAATCCTACAGGAATTCTTAAAGAAAATATAATAAATTATTTACTCCTCTGCACAAGATATGACATGATTTGGCTACCGCTATTGCTGTAAGTTCCTTGTTTTCTGCCAGGCCAATTTGTTAGCTTGGTGTAAAATTTCAGACCTTTCAAATTGTTTAAAATCTTTCCCTTCAAATCTGTTCTATTCCCAGTCTTCCTTATTTTGCTTAATATTTTTTCAATTGCTCAGGTCAAAGACTTCATGTCATACTTTCTTTGTCTCTCTGTCTCTGTCTCTCTCATCCCCCCACCACCACTTCATCATCTACTTGTTTGACCTCCAGCTATACAGCATCTGAGCACTTCCAAATACTTTTTTACTGCTACCACCCCACATAAAACACTACTATTTCTCTTATAACACATTATTTTAGTGGTTTCCCATTTAGCATCCCAGCTTCTGCTCTTGTCCCACTATTATCTATTCTTAACCACAGCTAGAATGATGCTGTTAAAATATGAGTCAGTCTAGGTCACTCCTTTACTAGAAAACTTCTAATGGCTCCCACCTCAGCACTTTTGCATCAGGTGCTCTGCCTGCCTGAAAAGCTCTTTCCACAGACAGCCACATGGCTTGCTCTCTTTATCTCTTTTAATGTGAGACCTTTTCTGACCACCCTATTTAAAATTTAAGTCTCCTCAACTCCAGCATTTCCTATCTGTTTCCCCTGCTTTACTTCTTCCCTTAACACTTATTACTTTCTAACTTACCAAAGAATTTATTTTATTTTCTGAATTCTCCAAATAGACAAAAAGATTGACAAGAGAAGGGGCTACACACACAGACACACACACACACACACACACACACACTTTCACATACATGACATACATGGATCACGGTATCCTAGTATCAGGGAAGTCAACAGAAGAAGGAATTTCAAGTAAGAACAAATTATCAATAGTGTCAGATATTTTGGAGAAAGCGAGTATGATAGGCTGATAAATGTCCAAAAAGAAGGTGTTGGTGACCTTATAGTAAACAGCTTCTGTAAAGTGAATGAGGAAATAAAATGAGTAAGGTGTCTGTAAGAAGGCAAGAGAGAATGAGATCCAGGACAAACCATGAGATATTTGTCTTTAAAAGAAGTTACCTCTCTTCCATTACAATGGGGGAGGGGGAGAGAGAGAGAGAGAGAGAGAGAGAGATGATAGGAGTGGTCTATTAAACCCTGAGATTGGTGGGTAGAGACTGAGGAAGAGCCCACCCTAGTTCACCCACCTTCCCTGGAAAGTAGGAAATTGGGAAGTCAGGTTATCTTTTGGAAAGGGGAGATAATAGGAGGTAAATAAATTTGAGGAACATGTATATTTTAAATGGCCACTATGCAGAATGGAAGAGGAATTTGAAGGAAAACATAAGGATGGTTGAATTATTCTGTGCGGCATTGCTTTATTGTTTTGTTTTCCTTTTGAAAAAAGGCTATTGTTGAAGATGAGTTAATCTTTAGTAATGGTGGCTCAGTCTTCACCATGCACATTGTGGGAAACAGGGTCTTGAGAAGTGAATTATGAAACTAATTTCGTGAGCACCCATGGAGCCATTGGTATATGTGTAGATAGAGGTGTAGATGGGCATATGTGTATGTGTGATGTGTAGGTATTCTTTCATACATCTAACCTTGCACATCCCACACTTTCCTATGAACACCCTCAACTAGTCTTTGCTACGCCCAATATGTACTTTCATTCATCCATCAGCAAACAAACATTTCAAGCTCTTACATAGAGCTATCTGTCTTTACCATCTATCTGGGGAAAAGCTCCATTTTGGCTGCCTACACAGCACTTTGTGCAATTATCCAATATGTTATAGAATATTGGTCCTATGATTACATTCATATACATGGAAATGGAAAAGAGGTGGTGATAATTAAAAAGATGACTGAGACAAATGGAAACTTTTAGGTGTTCTGAGGCTGCGGGTCTCTACCTGTATATGCTCATTAGCAAATGCATGTGGTCAAATGCAAAAAAAAAAAAAAAAAAAAAAGATGAAACGAAGCCTCTGAAAATGTGTCCCATTAGGAATAAGGAAGGGGTAGTCATGCAGGCTTAGAGGATTTCAGATTCAGGCTTATAGTCTGAATAAGAAATGAGAAAAGGGCAGCAGGTTTTTCTTTCTTCCTTAGAACACTTTGATTCTGATCCCTTACATTTTTGAAATTCTCCAAACCTTATCTGAGCTGCTTCTGCCATTGTCTGTTTCCTCTCCATGTACCAGACAAATCCTCCAGCTGCCTGACAAAGCCTTAGGGTTCTCAATTCAATGGCAGACTATTGCCCGTGAAAGGGGAAAACCCTGCGTCTTCAACTTGAGGATTTCGCAGGAGCATTTGTACACGTGCACTGAACCAAAAGAGCTCGATTTAGCTGCTGAGTTTACAGCCACTGTGGCTATCCTTTCCCCAACCTCAGCCCAAACCATGTATGAGGCCAACCACAATTAGTTGTTTCTATAAACTGGGAAGACTCAGCTTGTAATTTAGACAGGAATGTCCATCTAAAAGGAATTATTCTATGCTACTTTTTGTGCCTATCCTGATTCTGCTGCGCTTTTCCTCTAAATTTACAGGTACTTACATTTTGGAAGGTCAAGCAGGAAGAACTTTTCTCTGGGAAGAGTCTGCATGCTTCCACTTCACCTCTAAGTTGTTTGAACAAAATGACTAAAAATAAGGACAACAAATTCCATGGTTAGATTTCAGTCAAATTACCATTAATTTTACTCATATAATTTAATTTATGAAATGGTATAGTTTATTCCAAGTTATTTTATAAAGAGAAAGGATAGAAGTAATATTAGACCAGATAAAAATGAAATAACTACTCACTGATGCAAAATGGTCTAGTTAATGTAGTGTCAGAGTTGTTCTTCCTTGGTAGACAAGGGACAAGAAATAAGATGAGAGCACTCATGAGCATATAAATCTGTCTTTTCTACCCTCATAACTACTTTCCAACCTGGAACACCTTTAAGAGAGAAACAGAGTGCTACAAATAATTATGCTCAAGCAACCTATATAAACAGGGACAATCACGGGCACACTAAGGCATATTGTTTCCCTACCTCTCTAGGTCTGGGCCCTCTGTATCCAAGGCTTTGCTCCTGGTCCATGGTGGCATTCTTCCCACCCTGTCTTCCATGGCAGAACCTCTTTCCTGGTGGCTAAACTAACTTGGGCTACTGTTCAGCTTCCTAAAAGAAATAAATTTATCTGCTTTGGCAAATGTAATGTTGGTCACCTTAACACATTTATCAACCCATGAAGATCTGCTGATACTAGCATGTTACTTTCAAATTTATTACTTATATATTTTACACAAAATAGGGAGTTCAGTACACAGACATAGTATGCAAAAAAGTTTCCTGCATTCTTCCATGTCAATGCTTCCAAACGGTATTGAGAAGGATCAGATGAATGGATCTTTCTCCCATATGCTCTAAAGTATCAATAATTTTTAGAAAAAAAAATGAAATTAGGCAGGTATTTAGAATCAAATGGTGCACAAAATACTTCACTTATTTTATTTATTTGACTGGTTGACTCAATGGGCACTTAATAAGCACTTCCTATGCATCAAGTACTCACTCTGCCAGAACTCTCAGTATTAAAATATATATATATTTATAAATATATATATATATATATATAGTGTGTTATAAATATGGTCAGGTCAGGCATGTAAATCAGAAATTACAGTTCAGCATAAGTGCCATGCAATGGTATGTACAGAATGCGTGGAGGGTCCTTGAAATTAATGGAAGATGGAAGGAGTGTAACACCTAGTGGGGCTGGTGGGGCTCTCAGGGACCCTAGAGTTGGTGATATGTAAACCGACCCTTAAAGGTACCAAGGCAGTTAATTAGCTTGAGGAAAGGGATCATTCCAAGGGATAGTGAAAGCGGGAGGCTAGGTAATACTGTTAGAATCTTAACAAGAGTGACTATGGAAAAAGTACTCCGGGGAAGTGGTGGAAAATTGGGGTGGGGTGGAGACATAAATTTGAAAAAAAAAAAAAAAAGAAAAGAAAATACAAACTTCTGAGAAAACAAATCCAGAGAACATGTTAGTACATCTTGGCTATGCTTCTATAATACCTGCAGATAAACAGGATGAGACAGGCTATAGAAGTAGTAGTATTACATCATTTTGTAGATATAAAAACTGAAAGTTAGAGGGGGAGGGGTTTTCTAACTTCGTGAAGTAAAAATTATGCTCATGTTCATGAGCTAAATTATGCTCTATAGGAAAACTGAGGAATAAAGAAGATAAGTTCATTTTGGTTTACACAACCAAAACCAACTATTTTCTAAGTAGTCAGCCTCTGAAATTATATATATATAATTTATATATATAATTTATATATATATAATTTATATATATAATTTATATATATAATTTATATATATAATTTATATATATAATTTATATATATAATTTATATATATATATATCTTACTTGGGGAGCATATCATCTGTCTTGACTTTCTCTAGCCTAATAAAACCTGAATAACTGACAAAACTCTACTTCATTTTGCAACATCTAGATTCAGAATAAATGCACATACCACTGCAGTTTAAAACGTTTTACCTCCCAAATGCAAACATGTTCAGTATCTCCTGTAAAAATATGACCTTGAGTTTTTAATTGTTGACTTGAAGACTTAGGATATTTCATATTGGCAGCAATTGAAAGAATGCTATTCATGTTAACCACAAGAGGCTTAAGAGAGTGAGCTAACTGCTGCATCCGCATTCTTGGAGCTGTCTGATAACAAAAGAGGCTGTTCCGCTGCTTGATGGCAGCAGGGATCTGAGGGCTCTGGCTGTTTCACAGAGACTGTCAGGCAGAGAGGTGGGTCATGGGGCAGGGCTGGAGCTTCTGGACTCACCCACATCTTCTGACTTCGAGAACGAGGAACTCAGCGCCCACAGAGAATGAGATCAGCTGCTTTTAAGGACAGTCTGGTTGTCAGGCTCAATGAACACCCACATTAGACATCCCTGGACAGGCAAGGAAAAGGACATGTGGTTCCTATGTTGTCTCTGAAATACTGACTCCACAGGGACACTCGTAGACATATTTTCCCAAAGGCCTTCCAAGGGAAAGAAGGGCTGCTTGTTTTCCACAAGTTCGGTTAGTTTCAGGACACTACAACTTCCAAATAAAGTTACCTTCCTCTGAATTCGAATTTGTTCTAAGGCACTGGGTTTCATATGTTCTTCAGACATTAAAAGTGTCTCCTCTAAGAGCACCACACTTTTTGTTCAGACAATTAAAGAAAAATACTTTAATGAATTATTAATGGATTATTTTATTCTTTAAAGACCTCTAGGCTTTCAGAAATTATATCTTTGAACATAATCTGTGTGTCCTGAGTTCCATACTATTCATGTACTCATGAGTATCCATGATTCTTCAGATTTTGAGATACAGTATTCTTGTTGTGGCTGCAAAATGAAAGAAAAGCATAGCCTACCTTTTTTTTCCTCTATACTACATCAAAAAGCTTAGTTTATAGAGTCCCCCATGTTTTATTGAACACCATTTTAATTAAAGTGGTCAAAGCAATTTGTATCATGAGGACACAACAAAAATTTAGATGACCATGAATCATGTCACTTATCTGTGACATTACCTTTAAGCATAGATTTAAATCTATCTTTGGAGGTTGATCTTCAAAAATCCAACATAGAAAACATATACCCTTAACCTCGCTGACTGAACACTCACTAATGTTATAACCAAGTTTAATAATTTTATGAAGATAAAGTCTATCTTTGTGAAAGTGTCATGAAATTTATCATCATTAATATTAGACTGTCATTAATGCAAAATGAAAAGTTTTCATTTTAGGGCAATTTCACAGAAAAAGGAAAGAAATTTAACCTCTTTATTTTCTGTCTGAATTTGTATGTCCAGAATCCCTGCTCTGTTTTTGGTGATCCTAATTTTATTGACTCTGACTAGCACCTAGGATGATTCACACCTACCTTTTGCCTCAGCAGCCTTTTGAACACCTTTGTACTGAAGATCAGTCCTTGGAAAGTAGCCTGTCTCCCAAACCACTGGTAGTTATGGAAACCTGACTTACATGCACACTTTGGGGCTTACTTGCTCTTGCTCTCAACCCACTTGGCCTGAGATACCAGCAGACGTTCGATTGACAGTTGCAGTTTACATGTCTCAAGACTAATATTATTGCTATATAGATGGAATTATTAATCCCATCTGTATTACAAATAGCATTTAGTTGATTTATATTTGAATCTCTAATGACATAGATGAATTACATACCTCACCGTTATGATAAAAATTTTTAACTTACTTCTTATCAATAAAGCGATATCTTTTAATGGTTATGTTAAGGATTAAATTAAAATATATGTTTTTTACACATGAAGTTAGAGTTAGGGTTAGGGTTAAAGGATCTATTTAACAATAGGAAACTTTATGGCATATTAGATACAAGATACACAAATTATAAAAGATAGCTATCTCATCTGAACTTAAATACTTAATGCAAGTACCTTGTATTTTTAATTAATTCCCTTTTAATTATTTGCCTATATTGTCTCAAATATATTGTCAGCTGCTAGAAGACAGAGACTGTACCCTATACTTCTTGTTCTTCACCTTGCACTTAACCAAGTACCTGCTCAGAGTGTGCACTCAGCATCTTGTATATGATGTGCTTTATATTTACAGTTTCTGATTATAACAAAAGTCAGCTGGGAAAGCAGGTATTATGATCTTTTTAGAGACTCAGTGGGAGAGGTTACGTGATTGCCTGGAGTCACATAATGTGTGTGTGATGAAGCCAGGATTCAAAAAGGTCTGTGTATATCTCAAGGACTGACAGACCTCATGTGCCCCAGTAGGCACTCTTACCCCCAGTAACTTGAACCACCAGTTGGGATGAGGCTGGAATACTGAGAAATTTGTTTAAATACTTTCAACTTTAAATATTGAATTTTCTTTCATTATGAATTCCTCGAGACTATGGATACAGTTCAATCCTTGTGCATCTGGTTTATGATTAAAATGAACTAAAATCTTAAAAAGTCATTAATACAATTTCTATCAATGAATCAGCATAGCAGAGATTATATTAAAACTTCTTAAACAGCTACGTTAAAATGTTAAAGAGAAATCAGAAGGCACTTGCTATGTATATTATTAGCACCTCTTATAAACACTGTGTATAAACATGTTAAGAGAGATAGATTGGAAAGCAATTAAAATTATAATTTACTCAGCTTCAGAATCTTGCTCTACACACGAATGCAAAGATCAAATCCATTTTCTTAATGTTGGATTTGGAGTTGACAACTGCAGTAGCATATGTACATTCACATGTGTAGGTTAAAAACTATATCGCTATACACCAGCACTTTTATTCTTTTCTAAACAGTCAAGCTTCTGTTTCTTTTGGTCTTAAAGCTTTGACACTCATTCTATCTTGAATTTCCATCTGTACAAACAGAATTTTTCTGTTTAGCCATGGTTAGGGATTCCTAGTGCCAAGTCCAAAACTCTACAGCATGTTTGTCTAAACAACAGCTGTGCACGATGCCATCTTTCAGCAATAGTTTGTTCGCCATAAACTTATAATTATCTGCAGGTTATCAAATGTCCTCTTGGAGCAGCGCTACCCTGGAAGCACATGCACTAGCTAATTGCTTCTGAATTCTCTGCTCACTGTTTCCTTTACCCATCTGGAGGATCTTGTGGGAGTACAAAAACAAAGCCCCTGGCTTCCCAGCAAGACCGTCAACACATCCTCTAGTTGGAGGTCACAAACTGGTCACCCTAGTGTGAATCTGGCTCCCAGATGGTTTTTGTTTAGTGGGTACAGCATTAGAATTTTCTTGGCCCTCACTGAAGACAATTGGTTCTGTCCCCTAGATACTCAGGAAAATCAACTGGAAGCTTTTCATAAATATTTATGACTGATCTGGAATAGGATCTGGGCATCTGAATATTTTTCAATGTTTCCAGGAGATTTTTTTAACCATTTCACCTTTTATCTTAGATTCAGAGGGTACACATGTAAGTTTGTGATATGGTTATATTGCTTGATGCGGAGGTTTGAGATACAAAAGATCCCATCACACAGGTAGTGAGCATGGTACACAACAGCTAGTTTTTCTATGCTCACTCTCCTCCCATCCCCTCTAGTAGTCCCCAGTGTTTATTCTTCTTATCTTCATGTCCATGAGTGCCAAATATTAAACCCCCACTTATAAGTGAGAAGATGCAGTATTTGGTTTCCCCTTCGTAAGTTAATTTGCTTAGGATGACAACCTCTAACTGAATTTGTATTGCTGGAAAGGACATGATTTCATTCTTTATATGGCTGCATGGTATTCCATGATGTACATGTACCACATGTTTTTTATCCAGTCCCATCGATGGACACATAGGTTGATTTCATATCTTTGCTATGGTGAATAGTGCTGCAATGAATGTACAAGTGCATGTGTGATTTTTCATAGAATGACTTGTTTTCTTTGGATATACACACGGTAAAGGGATTGCTGGATCAAATGGTAGTTCTGTTTTTAGTTCTTAGAGAAATTTCCAAACTGCTTTCCACAGTGGATTAACTAATTTACATTCCCACCAATAGTACAGAAGCATTCTCTTTCCTTCTCCAGGAGATTTTAATGCCAGTCATGATTGAGAACCACTGAAGTCTACATTTAGAAATGGATATCATCATCAACAAGGGATTCTGATATAAACAACAAGATAAAACTGAAAAATCTAAGGATGAAGACAGGTGCAGAAGCCACCCTGGCCCAGACTAATGATAGCTGAATAATTCCACATGGGGCATCTGGAAGAATCAAGAGAGAGAGACAGGGCATTATTTAGAACCAGATACTCAGAGGCAATGTCTTAAGGGTGAGAACAAACAACAGAGCTGGACTTTCTCTGAGTCTGACTGACAGTGTCAAGGAATATATGGCCAGTTCTCTACATTGGAGATAGCACCAGGAAAGAAAAGATCCCAGAACCAAGTGAAATGGAGTAGGACATTTACTGAAGAATAGAAAACCAGAATTAGGGAAGCAGAGACAAGACAAGGACCCAGTGGCAAGAAAAAAAGGCCAAAAAGGTAAGGAATCGGGTTGATGGAAGAAGTGACTCAGGACTGAGGTGTAAATGATAAGGGTTTGATCATGCCGTGTATGTATTCTAGGAGTGGTTGTTGCCACTTAAAAATGGATATAATTTGTGTAAAAAATCTACAATCAGAATCAAGACAACAAATCTGTTGCAGTGGTTTAATATAAGCAGCAACAAAGATGAACAGAACATCTGCTTCTATCAGAGACCTTTGTCTTCTGAATAGCTGCTCTTGAGACTCGTGTACTATGTATCTGTAGTGGCAATTAATGAAGGCAACATGGAATAAGCAGCAAGATTGCCAGTCAATGGACAATGTAGCATCAGAAGTTAGATGCTGAGTCAGAAGGACGAAGTCACTCCATTGGAATCACCATACCCAAGTTTAGACCTGAGCAATACCATGAAGTCTTTCTGATGAAGAAAAGGGACCTGATTTGTTGGTTATTATTCCTATTGTTATATGGTCACATTAGTTATCTATTGTAGCACAACAAATCACCCCCAAAGCTTTGTACTTAAAATTTTTTAAAAAGTATATGGCACAGAATCTTTGAGGATTAAGGATCCAGGAGTGGCTTAGCCAGTGCTTCTGACTTCGGGGTATCTCATATGGTTGCTTTCAAAGGTTTTGGCTAAGTCTGAAGTCATCCAAAGGCTTGAATGGGATAAAAGATCTGCTCCTCAGCTTATTGCTGGCAGAGGCCTCAGTGCCCATCATGAGGGTCTCTCCATAGGGTTGCTCAAGACATGGCAGCTGGCTTCCCCTAGAGAGAGAGACGGAGAAAGAAAAAGCATAACTAAGACAGATCTTTTATAACTTAACCTCTAAAGTAACCTACCATCACCCTTGCCATATTATGTTTGTCATAGGCCAACATTGGTACAATGAGGGAGGAGTGATATACATACCAGGGTATAAATAACAGGAGGTGGGAGTTCATCTCAGAGACTGGCTACCACATTGGTTATTGCTGTTATCTTTATTTTACAATTTCCTTGGTGTCTCAAAAACATCCACATTATAGAAATGAAGATACTCGGATTCTGAAAGACTTTGAACAAGGTCATGTTGCTGGTAAGTTGTTCTTAGTTGCTGGGGTTTTCTTGGTCATGGTGGCTTGGAACTCACTGACCATTCATAAATCTTCCTTTATTACTCAGTGGAAGTTCTACAAAACTGCAGTAGAATAAGAAAGACATGGACTGGAAGGTTTTCTCAATCTGCTTTAGCCTGGCCAGCATACCTGGCTTACGCCCATTTACTTATAAGAAAATTTCCTTGGGCAATAAGGAAGCAGCTTGATTAAATCTTTTGTCCATGCCATAAATAAAAACTATTCTGTTGTCTCTACTGATTCTCAGAATAAGGTCTCCGGGTTTAAAACCTCACACAGTCTTCTATCTGAATGAAATTTACAAATACGATTTAATGCTGTTTAAGCTCTGAGGAGGCTAAATTATGCATGTATAGGTCATTAGAATTATAAAGGTATAATTATAGGATGACAAAATTTAGGAGCAGAAATGTATTTAGAAAATTGATGAGAGGTGGAGAGAGGAAAATGGCAAGAAAAGGAAATATAAAATATAAGAAAAGGCATGCTTAAGGGGAATAATGATGCAAACAATTGCTTCAAGTGACACATGTTAGCGACCACCCCCTACATACACACCCCCTGCACTTTGGAGTGAAGCCTCAGGCTGCTCCTGCCTGTCTTCTGTATTTGATCCTTATTTTATGAACATGTTCTTTACAAATAACCTCTTTGATTCCATTTTTTTAATTAAATGAGACATAGCATAAAATTTTTTAAATGCCCTCAGTCATTTTAATCCCTTCTCATGGGAATTTGTGTGCATCCTGCCTCTAGATATTTTATACAAATATAAGAGATTTTGTATTTCTTGTTTTGATATTCTGTATCAGAAAATAATTTTTCCTTCTTTTTCTGCAAATGATAATCTATTATACATATAATTCTACATGTTAACTTTTTAAATCAATATTTCTTGGAGATCTTTATGTGAGTACAAGACAAAAAGTTTCCTTGTTCTTTTAAAACAGATGAATAGTATTCCATGTGGGTCATTTAAAATCTTTTGCTATATAACCACTGACTCAAGGTATGACCTTATACACATGCCATTTTATAAACAATGGTGAGTAGAAGCATAGGGTAAATTCTTAGAAGCAGAATTGTGGGTCAAGTGGTATGTGCATTTATAATCTTGGTAGATTTTGCCAGATTGTCTTCTTAGAGTAGGCACTACTTTCTGTGTCCACCAGCACTGTGTGAAAGTGTCTATCCATTCACAATCTTGCCAGCACAGCATGTTCTCAAACATTTGAGTCCTTTCCATGCTGATAAGTAAAAATGGTATCTCAATTTTTATGTAGTGTTTACTTATATATATTGCCATTTTTTCACTGAGTTGCTGATCTTTTTCTTGCTGATTTGTTGGAACATTTAATATATAAAAAATTAGGTAGGGCATGGTGGCTCACACCTGTAATCCCAGCACTTTGGGAGGCCAAGGCAAGTGGATCACTTGGGGTCAGGAGTTCAAGACCAGCCTGGCCAACATGGCAAAACCCCATATCTACTAAAAATACAAAAATTAGCCTGGAGTGGTGGCATGCACCTGTAATCCCAGCTACTTGGGAGGCAGAGGCACGAGAATCACTCAAACTCAGGAGACGGAGGTTGCAGTGAGTTGAGATCACACCACTGCATTCCAGCCTGGGTAACAGAGAGAGGTTTTCTCAAAAATAATAATAATAATAATAATAATAATTAATTAATTAATAAATTAGCCCTTTGCCTGTGAAATGAGTTTTAATCATTTTCCCTTCATTCATACGTCTTCTGACTAATGACTTCTGAGGTCTGTGGCTGCCTTAGTCAGCTGTGGTTGCTATATCAAAATATCATAAACTAGGTGACTTATAAAGAACAGAAATTTATTTCTCACAGCTCTGGAGGCTGGGAAGTCCAAGATCAATGCTTCAGCAGATTCTGTATCTGGTGAGGATCTGCTTCTTGGTTCATTGGACAGGGCAATAGAGGCAAGAGAGCTTTCCAGGTTATCTTTTTTAAGGGCACTAATCTCATTCATTAGGATTTTGCCCTCATGACCTAATCACCTCCTGAAGACCCCACCTCCAAATACAATCACACTAGGGATTAAGTTTCAACATATGAACAGTGTGGGACACCATTCCCCTATAGTATGGTGTGCTACTTCTATCTATAGCAATAGCACACCGTTTATTAGCCATTTGCAAATTGCCTTTCTTGCAACTACATAGAATCGAGAAAGATAAATCCTCAAATCAAACCCACAAAAAGCAAACCCTTGCTCAAACTACAACGTGCTCTCAAAAAAAAGTGATGGAAATGTTTTAAAACCCAAAAACTATTTTAAATAAGTAACAGTCACTTTTCTTGTTTTGTCTGTTGGTGATCCATGAGTGTAGATGCCTTCTTTAATCCATTTTTGGCTGATCACTTGCCAATAAGGAAGAAAATAAGAAAGTAAGCAAAGCAAGAAAGCAAGAAAAGTAAGAAGAAAGGAAGGAAGGAAGGGAAAGAAAGAAGAAAAAAGAGAGAGAGAGAAAGAAAGAAGGAGAGAAAGAAAGAAAGAAAGAAAGAAAGAAAGAAAGAAAGAAAGAAAGAAAGAAAGAAAGA
>NW_012103243.1:906977-918641 GCF_000951045.1 Mandrillus leucophaeus
AAAGAAAGAAAGAAAGAAAGAAAGGAAAGGAAAGAAAGAGGGAGGGAAAGAAGAAAGGAAAGAGAGAGAGAAAGAAAGAAGAAAGAAAAAGAAAGAAAGAAAAAGAAAGAAGGAAGGAAAAGAAGGAAGGAAAGAGAGAGAGAAAGAAAGAAAAAAAGAAGAAAGAAGAAAGAAAGAAAGAAAGAGAAAGAAAGAAAAGAAAAGCGAGCAATCATACCTTCCACTCTGAAGGTGTGGTGTGAACAAATGAATCAGTCAGATTTGGGGGTAAGAGAGTGCCAGGATTTATGGCCAAGGCTCTCCTCACCTAGGCAACAGTTGGTAGGCAGCATTTGTGGCAGCGGCTAAAAGCTGTTCCAGGGCTTGGCTGGGACAGTATCTGCTGAATAACTAGGCCAGTCCTAGAGCCAAGATCCACAGCTCAGCTGCTGTTGCTGCTGCTGAAGAAGGCTCAGAGATCGCTTTTGCTGAGTCAAATCTCTCTTTGGGGATTTAGAAAACAAATGAGGCTCACAAAAGTAGAAATTCTTCTGGGCAATTTTTTGGAAAACAATGCGGTTGATCTTTTTGCTATTTTGTTTTTATATAATTCAGTTAAAGGTAGAGACCCCATCTTCATGATAAACACAAAACTAACTCACCCTGGAAGCAACTTCCCTAGTTTTAGGCAAAATAAGTGAGACTAGAGAAATGACAAATTGAGAGAAAAAAAATAGTAAGGAAGAACAAATACATATAGACATATATTTTAAAATGAAACACAGATGCACACAATTTTCTATGCCAGCTAGTCTGTGTGTATAAATAGGAGGAGCTCAAGGTAAACTACCAAGAAAATGACTCATCTGGGCAAGAATAAGGGAAGAGATCAAGTGTTCCCGAATTATTAGTAACTTGAAATTGCACCCTTATTCAGAGAACTTTCAAAGCAGCATTCTCCAAGCATTGACCTCTGATGAATGCATGAACCAGCAATGACTTTAGGTAACAGAACCAGGATATTCCATGGAATGTTTAATATGTCTAGCCCACATACATTTGTTTTAAGATGTAGAAAATACCTTAACTATTTCATCAAGTGCCTTAACTTTATGAAATATGTATATTTGAAATAAGAACTATATGTATTTGAAAAAGAAATTCTCACTACCTGAACAAATATTCATTGAGTACCTACTATGTGTGAGGCACCATGCCAGGCTGTTGGCAGGAATGCAAATGGTGTCAGTAATGGCTAGTCTCTTTCAGATATTCCTAGTCTAAAAAGCCATATGTAAGGCACAAACATGGAGAAAGAGGAAGAGGAGGAGCTGGAGGAGGAAGAAAGGCAGAAGGAGAAGGAAGGGAAACAAGAGGGGATGTTGAAGTTCTGTTACTTACCACCCAGAGATGACACTACATTTTAACTAACACAATTCAGACTTCACTGTCCTTGAGACCAGAGCCAAAGTCAAGGCATAGTATAGAGACACAGTCTGAGACACTGGATCAAACTTGCTCATAGGTGTATAAATATGATTTGTCTACAATAACGAACAAAAGTTCATTATTGTCTTCTCCTAGTCTTTAACTCTTATTAATCTGATGAACAGAAAACCATGATGACTTTCCAATCTAAAAAAAATGACGTTTATGATAATATATGTGTCTGTCTAAGGGTAGCTTTTTTCTGAATATGTGACTGGTGGCCAGACATTTTGTACAAAGCACTAGCTGGCACCTCAGGGTTTCTGCTTACTTGAATTAGAAGTTACCTTGGGCCTTTGTTGCCCCATGGCTTCTGTTTTCATATAGTTTCTGATGCCTCATCTCTTCTATTTATTGCCTTTGACCTATGATTCTCTTGGTTTCTCCGTGACTCTACCACCTGCTGACTTCTGCTCCTACCAAACTTCTCAAGGAGGGTTGGCTCAGCCATTTACTTTATAGTATAGAAGAGATATTTCAGGGAATATGGGGGCCTCTGGCCAAAATATGTATTGCTGCCTTTGTGTTAGGTGCATCGTTGGCCCAATCATCTAATTACTTGTGATCAAGACAGTAAAGTCATGGGGCAATAAGCATATGTGGAAGGAGCCCAGTGGCAGTTTCTCAAAACAGAGCTATGAGCATGACAGATTTCACAGATCACAGGTGCCTTCTTGGTATTTTTGCTAAGAAACAGCTTACTTTACTATTTAATCAAGTGGCTGCCTGGGCTCTAACTTTAATTATAGACCTTTTTATGTAATGTCACTTACTTGGAATAAAGTGTGACTTTTGACTAAATTGTAGAATTATAGCATTAAAAAGGGACCACGAAGTTCACTTCTTTCATTTTTATAAATGAGTCATTGGACACTTTGAAGTCTAAGTGAATTTATCTAGTTCACCTCTGGGAGTAAAACCATAATCTGTACATTCCCTTGACAACGCCCTTTCTCGTGCACACTCTCCATTGTGCATGCTCTCCAGCTAACTTGTCAGTTACAATAAAGGGCAGTGCATTTAATATCATAAGGACATGCTGCCATTGCAGACATTTTACAAAAATATTTCATCTCCAGTGCCCAACCATTCTTGAATGGATAAGTAAAATGTGGTATTACAGTGGATACTTTTCATTAATGAAAAAGGAATGGAGTGATGATACATGCAGCAACATAGATGAGCCTCAAAATCAATACACTGATTGAAAGAAGCCAGACATTTAAAAAGCTATATAGTGTATGATTCCAGTTCTCTGAACTGGAAAATGCAAATCTATAGAGACAGAAAGTAGATGAGTGGTTGCCTGGGACTGGTGGTAGGAAGAAGTGACTGCAATGAGCACCAGGGCTCTCGTGAGGATGATGAAAAGGTTATAAAATTGGATTGTAGTGATGCTTGCCCAACTTTGTATATGTATTAAATATCACTGAATCGGTCATTTACAAGAGAATCGTATAATATGTAAATTATATCTCAATAAAGCTGCTAAAATAACAAAAAATAAAAGTAGCTTTATACATATTTTACACTAAGCTTTCCCAATTTTTTTCTAGTTTTAATCAATCAGTCAATTACAACACAACAATTTTAGTACCAATAAAAGTTGGATCTAAACAGAGCAACACGCCAACACAAGCAAAATAATCTCTCATTGCCAAGGATAGAATAATATGTGGCTGAGAACTTTTTGGTTTGCCATGAACCATAAACATGGACTTCAAATGACAGAGGTCTGGACTCATTTATTTCCCTGATTATGAAACTGCCTCCTTTAGTTGTGGTGAATTGAGTGGCCTATTGATCCTGGGGGACATCAAAACAAAATTCATCAAAAGCAAATTATGACAGATACATTTAGAACAGGGGAAGGGAACAAGTAGGAGAATAACCTGAAAACACTAGATACATGTGGGTAGTAACATATACTACAAATTGTTATTAGTTGATGAACGTGACTACACGTAAATGTAGATCTCTAAATTGAAACCGGGTTTTTTTTGCAATTTGACAGAGGAAGATTATACTTCCCTAAAAGAAAAGTGAATTTTAGATATTTAAAAGATGTGTGGTTAAAACAGAATACTTTTACTGAATTAACAGGGAAATTCAGTAAATTTCCTGAATTTACTGGGAAAGTTTTAATTTTAAATTCAATAAAAATTAGCCTTTTTATCTTTTTTAGTGAATATTATTTTTGTAAGCCTTGAATCTGGCATTCTTCAAACCTGGCATCGGACATCCCCTGGATTTGCAAAAGAGCAGCTAGTCTGTAGACAGGCCGGTTTCTACACTTACCCAAGCTACTGAAAGCTCCTCAATCGGTGAAAATATCAACTTCTTATGGAGATGAATTTAGTTTGGAAAATTCTCTTTTAGTCATAGCAGTGGTATTAAATCATCTAAACTGTTTCTAATTTATATTTAATCTCTAGGATTTAAGGCATTCATTTACCATCAGAAGGATTTAACTAATTCCTCTATCTGTCCTTTACCCATTACGTGGCTTCATGACCTCTTCAAAAGCACATTGACTTCACAAGTCCAGAATCTATCAGAACCACCAACAATGCTGGGTTCAAAATGCAGTAGACACTAGAAATTGTTCCTGGAATAAATGAGGCATGGAGAAAAATTTAATAGGTTTGTTTCTTTGAATGTCCTCTGTGATAGCTTTTCAGACCAAACAATAGTCCCTAAAGTTTTATTCTAAACCAGGGTCTCTCAATCTCTGCACTATCCACATTTTAGTCCAGATAATTCTTTGTTGTAGGGAACTGCCTTCTATACAATAGAATGTTTTGCAACATCCGTGGCTTGTACCCACTAGATGCCAGACACATCCACTGCCCTGAAGCGATGACAGCAAAATATGTTTCTAGATGTTGGCAATTATCTCCTGGGGGAGCAAAATTTGTCCCTATTTGAGAACCACTGGTCTCAACAGTTTGGATGATAGTAGTGTCTGGAAATCAGGAGAGAACTGGGACAATATTCCTAATCATACCAAGAGCATTTTTACCCATGGAATTACGTAATCTTTCTATAGTTACTTAGTTAAATTGATTAGAAATGAGAATAAGGTTAAGGCATTCTCCTTAAAATAACCTCAGCACTCTGTTTAATACATCTGATGCATTATTGCATTTAATCCTTGCAATAACTTTATGTACCCAACTTGCAAGATGAAGGAGAGATTTGACAATAAAATATCTACCAAAGATCCAAAGGCAATCCACAAATTTAACACCAGTTCTTCTTAAGTAAAGTAGATGCTCTTGATCACTTCATTACCCTTTTAAAGTCCTATTAGACAGACTCTATTGCAGTCATAGACTACTCCTAATTCTAGATGCAATTCCTGGTCATAAGGGACCCTGATTAAGAGTATGGATGACTCAGCGTCAATGCATTCCCATTACAGGAAAAACATTTCAAGGGCTGTGATTTACTGAAGGTGAGTCATTAGAGTCATAAAAAAAGAACAAACTCTGTATTTTACAGTGACACAAAATGAATGTCTACGATTACTCCATCTCAGATGACACTCCAGTTTATGGAGCCTATCAGAAGAGTAACATTGGAAGAGGATGGTAGGATAACAGCGGGACTTTCTCCAGGAAAAGGTGAAACAGAATCAAAAGGAAAGGGAGTGCTGTCACCTTCACATTTGACACTCATAGGCTGTGCTAAAGAAAACATTTCTGGAATATTTTTAACCTTATTAAGGAAAGTGGACCCTGCTGGGTCACATGGACAAGCTTCCAATCCAATAAGAGTCAGAAATGCAAAAGAAAAATACCCTGGGAAAATTTTCTCCTGCTTACATGTAACAGAGACTATAGTGCATTCCCCTGTCCAGCCTATAATTAAGATGAAAGGCATGTGCCCCTCCAATTTGCCATCCACTGGCATGGTTAACATTCCATCCTGGCTGCAGTGGCCTGATTCGTCTAATGCAACACATTTTTTCAGGAAAGAAAAAAAAAAGTAAAACACACATTTTACTCTTAAGTGTTTCATAGGATGAGCTATTTCAGTTTCAACTATTTTTAACTATGTTAAAAGAAAACATTTTTGAATTGACCATTTCTTACAAGAACACAAATATAAGGCTGCCTGTCTTCAAAGTCTAGCTGTCTTGTTTGCTTAAGATGCTGCCTGTTTTGTTGCTGCCATTGCCTGTGACAGGTCAGGCTAAAAAGGTTTGGACAGTGTGGTATGTGCCCAGAAGGCCAGATATTTTCCTCAGCCTCTTGGGGTATCAAAACTTGGCCAAAAACCTTTGAGAAGAAGGCTGTTTGTGAAAACTCTAATACTTTTGAATTCCACCCAGACTGAAAATGGCATGAGAACAGTCTTTTTTCACAGAAAAGCCTCTTTTCCTACCTCTCCTTAAGCCCTTATAGCCCAAGCAGTCAAAGAATAATAAAGCATATCTGGACTGTGATCTCAATCTTGATCTACATAAACACATACAGAACGTTTTCAAAAATGTATATAAATTCTACACAATTATATATATGCATTCATAATTTATATATTTCTGGAATTTATACAGATACATCTACTCATACATATATAAATGTCTGGATTCTGCTTTTGATCTTCTAGAAAGACTATCAGTGAATGGTCACTTATAATGTAACATTTTTGAATAGATTTCATTTCACTTAGAGACTGATATTATTTGAAATATAATTATACCATAATTCCTCACATTACAGTGATATGGAATGAAAGCACACACTCATAGACCATTTTGTGTCTATAGAAGTCACCTTTTGGAAGGTTCAGAAACTATGGGTCTGACCAAATTAAGTCATTTCCTCAGTAGCCACATTTTATCACCCCAAGGAGAATTCACATCAATGAATAAATGAATCATTTCATGTCTTCCCAGCTGAAAAATTCAGACCCAAGTTTTAAAGTTTGGACTCTCATCGAAGGTGTGGAATAAGTAGATGAATCTGCTTCATGCATGTTAACATCATTTTCACTAATTGCAGGCCCAGTAAGACATCTTGCAGATGTGTCCAATCCTGCACCTAAACTTAATATCTAGGGCCTTTTTACCAAACTCCTATTTTTTTTCAGGTCAATATGCAAGTTTCCTAGCACAATATATGAGTTTCCTAGCACCACCCAGTTAGCTAGTCATTCAGCTACATTTTAGCCTCTCTTTAAAAGTTCTCTCCTGCCAGCACTGGATCACCCCACTCAGCTCACCCCTGAATGAGTCATGAGGCTTTTGATCACTCACATCATCTAAGGTTCTGCAAAGCCTGTGGTTCTGTGGTCCTGCTCAAAGACCACCAAACAGAATTACTCTGCCATGAGTTGCTAAGAGTTCCCAGACCCAATTCTTCCAAAGACGTATCCAGTGGCTGTTCATTAATCAGTGTTCTCACTGCTCAATCCTACCTCTTTATAATTCTGACTGGTGAAATATAAAACAGGAAGGAGAGAAAGAAGGATTTATTTCACATCAAGATATGTTTTATAAATGCAACATATTATTCCCAAAATGACTACAGTCCTGATACAGGTGAGGTCTGCTTTTATAAAGTTAATTATTTAAGAAATAAGAGAGAATAAAAGAAAATACGACAAAGTTATCCATTCCTTTTAGTGATCAGTAAACTAGAATAGTTATTTGTCATGGCAGTTATTAAGCGTGAGCCATTGCTGAAGAAAGGAAAGAAGTTATACCTTGCCTAATGTTTAACGTTAGTCAGGGTTAGTACTGGGACAATAGAGGGGCTCAGGCTAACACAATAAACAATAAGCAACAAGGAAACTTGTTCTGAAATCCAGTAAATCCCTTCTGCACATGGTGTGCACTACTACTCCTACTGGCTCTACCACAAACTACTGAAAGATAATTCTTTTTTGTTTAGGCGTATCACTTCTAAAGTATGCAAAGCTGTTAACTTACAACAAGAGGCGATTGATGTTCTCACTGCCTCATGTAGATAAGATTCAAACTCAAAAAGATTCCTATTAAGATGAATGGTGTCTATGCTGGTTTAATTCCAGCATAGCAAACTGCTTTTATGCAACTGGACTCGGGTGGCCTGTCTTAGAATTCTTCCCCCCAATCCCCTTGGAGCGTACAGCCACCCAACCACAGTAAAAGTACAATTGCAACAGGAATGAGAAGAAAGATGATCAATGATCAAAGAGAGGACTTCCTAATGCTTCAGAGAACAGACCTTCCTCTAAGTATTCCATCAGCGGCCAAACCCTCCTCTTGGCAGGAATGCTAGAGAGGACACCGGAACAATTGATGGTGCCTGTATGTGATAAACTTTAAGATTTCTTTCAACCTTGCAATGTTATGAAATGGCCTTATTCCAAATGACCATTCAACTTTAGGAGAAAATTATGGTCTCTGAATTAATTCAAAAGAAAGTTCCAAAATTGTGCCAGGCACAGCTGGATGTTATTAAAAAAAATAAAGAGTGGAATCTGTCTTGAAATGTCATTTGACCAACTCATCATTATCATCATCATCATTACATCATTGTTACCACCACAACTATAAAAGTGAAGGGTCTGAGATTTTTCCTCCCTTTTCCATGTGTTTCTCTGAAATTTATTTTTCTGTAGAGTAATCTACCTGCTTAATATTAGAATTTATTTTCACTGTTGAAATAAAAATTAACCAGACTGAAGCAGTTGATAGCATTTAGAGATGTTGAGTTTTGGAGCAGGAAATCCAGAAAAAAACAAACAGCAAAAAAAATCCAAACAAAGATAATTAAAAGCCGATTTTCCTCAGTAGAAAATGCCATTGACTTTTATTCTGATGCTGGAAACACACAAGGCAAATTTTTCCACACTGTATACCACTGTACTTGGAATATTGTCTTAAGAAAAGAGACATTGGAGAGTTGGCAGAATGAAGAAATGAAAATACAAATAGGAACCACCTCTGGAATGTGACTATTGTGAAAATGAGAGGACATTCATTGCTGTATATTGTTTATACTTGTTGCCGTTTATTGTCTCACTGGAATACAAGGATGACAACCCAGTTATCACAGTTTTGTGCCTAGCAGTGTGTACAACTCTTAGCACAGAGCAAGTGTATTGCAGGTAAGATGTGCTTGTCAAGGAGCAAAGAGACATTGGTGTTTGTCCTCAGAATGGCTGAATATATTTTGAAACAGGCAAGATTTTTGATGAAACTAGAGATTTTTTAAAAAGGGGGGATAAATGAGGTTACCAAAAGAGGTATAAAAAAGCAAGAAGTTCAAGCAACCAAAGGAGTTCTAAGAACAAGATGAATTTAAAATAGATCATTCCAACCTGGGACAAGACCCATCAGGGCTGGCAGTTAGTAATTTGGGGGAGGGGAGAGACATGGGGGTGGAGTTGGGGTGGAGGATGAAATTTACCCAGGGCATGCCAAGATGAGGTTGCTACCAGATATCTGTCCACAGAAGCTCAGTGCCAGGAAAGAGAATGCCTGTCAGAGTCTGGGAACCAGGAGAAATGCACAGATCCTGGAAAGTAGGTCATACCATGATTCAGGCTGGAGGGGCTGAGCAGGAGATCAGTCATGGAATGAGCAAAGGTGGGTGACCAGAGAGTCAGGAATGAAACATGGTGTTGGTGGACCTGCACGAGCAAAATCAGGACCTCACTCTCCACCTGCCACCAGTGCTCAGTGCTGCTGTTTCTCTACCAGCCAGAGCCTGAGCAGACCCTCAGTTGAATGAATTTTGTATGATTTCACCAAATAGACATATGACCAAAATTATCTGAAATGTTTCATATGCTGTGTTCATTATTCATTGAACAAATAAGCATTGAGTTCCCACTATATGCTAAGAACTGTGCTGGGTGCTGAGACCAAAAACAGGAGAAAATCCTGGCTTTGATCCACTTAGTAATGCCTGTACATGTAAATCAGTCTGCAAGCAGCAAGCTATGGAGAAAACTGTGTCATAAATATTTTTAAAGGTTGCTTTTTTTAGTTGCTCAAGAACTAGTCAAATAATTTAGGAGATGAATTTGGCAGTGAATTTAGCAGCTTAGAAGTAGCAGAACTCAATAAAATGCAAAACATCACATGATCTATAGAAACCAGGGGATGAAAAGCAGTAGGAGCAAAATCATTCCTCCATTATTTGGGAGGGAAAAAAAGAATGAAAGAAACCCAACCTTCGCTGGTAGAAACTGGAAAGTGACATCTTCTTTACTGAGTCATTTACATAAGGGATAGATGAAGCTAGAAGCTGTTTGGGTTTTGTTATTATTCATCCATAATGACAGACTTTAGTCGAGTGAAAATTTTTTTTAAAGCATCATTTAGAGCTAAGCAGAGGATTAAGTACCATCATTATTGGTTCATATATGATTCTGAAGGCAAAACAAGGTAGTGGTCAGGAACACAGACTTCGGAGAGAGGCTGCCTGGATCTACATCCTCATTTCATCTGTTCACTAGTTTTAGAACCTGAGCAAGTGCCTTTAATTCTTTATAACTTTCTCATCCACAAAAGGTGAATTGTAACAGACTCCACCTCTCATAACTGTCGGAAGGATTAAATAGATTAATGTATGTAATGTGCTTAGGATACTCTTTGTCATGTGTTTAGTACTTCAAAGTGTAGCTATTACTGTGTATTGGGTACCCTATGAGCTGGGAACATAACTAAGTACCCTGGGAGCATAACTATGAACAAGGAAGACACAGTCTTTGTCAAGAAGCTCACATTCTAGTGGAGACACAATTACACCCTATGATAATTGATAGGAAGTATGGGCAGGGATAGAGGAGGGCAGAAGAGTCTAAATAATTCTCTAGGGAAGTCAGAGAAGATCTCTGAGGGAGTTACGTGTACCTTGAAACTGAAGGATGAGAAGACAACAGTGAGAACAGGGGAAGGTGGAGTGTTTGGTTCAAAGGAATGAGCTTGGTGGGCCCTGAGAGTTGATGGAAGGTTGAGAGTGACTGGTGTACATGAGCAAAGGGAAGACAGGGCTGTGCTGCCAAGATCCTCCCAGAGCTGGGAGACACATTTGAAACCTTTGAAGTTTGTTGTGTCATAATGAAGGGTGCAGTAGGTTTCTAATCCAACACAATCGTTCTCAATCTTGCATCCAATCACTAAGGAAGTCTGACTGCCACCTCCTGAACTCAGGGCTACCCCTTGTCTAGAAACCTTCTGGAATATTTCCCTTGGCCCACATGCTTGTTCTCTTCCAAGGAAACAAGTCTACACACAGCAGCAAGAAGGACTTCTAAATAGGCAAATCACTCCTATTTAAAACCCTCCAGTGGCTTCCCATCTCACTTAAAAAAAAAAAAAAAATGCAAACTCCTTCTTATGGTCTTTAAGGCACTACAGGATCTGGTCATTGCTTACCTCTCCTAAATCTTCCCTCACAATCTTCCCCTCATTTACTAAAGCTCAGCCACATTCTGTTGCCTGCAAAGCGAATGCTCATGTCAGGTCTATTATACTTTGCTGTGCCTGCTGCCTGAAATATAATTCTCCTAGATATTGCGCATGGCTTGCACTTTCTCATTAATGTCCATGGTTAAGTGTAGTCACCTAACCACTGAGCCCCAAGTGACCGCCCACCCCTACCGCCCAGTCACTCTCTACACTGTACCTTGATAATTTTCCCTTCATTGAACTTACAACTAACTGAGACAATCTTGTTTAATTAACTATTTTTGACCAGAAAACCCCTATTAGAATGTAAGCTCCAAGAGAGTTAGTGCTTTATATGTCATATTGACTGCTATACCTCCATTGTATTAGGGTACATAACACAGCAGCATATTTAAAGCATATGCTAAATGTCAAATGAAGGACACTGACCCAGCCTAGTTCTAGTTGCATGACTTCAACAAGTCATTTAGCATCTTACAAACTTGCTTTCTTCCATGTAAAACAGGAAAAACTGTAACTTTTCTCTCCAGCATAATGTATCAAATGTCATGCAGATTCACTAAGATTATATAGGCTAAACTGATTTCTAAACTACAAAGCACTATGTAACTATTTGAAAACTGCAAACTATGCTCAGAAAACACTGTTACTTAATGTTACAGTATAAATGTTGCATTATAAATTGGGAAACATGACTGATATTAGGATGAATAGAATTAAGATTATTAGGAAAGCAGAGAATTTATATTATTTTGGCCTATATTTTAATAAGAATATTAAATATA
>NW_012103243.1:921315-926155 GCF_000951045.1 Mandrillus leucophaeus
CTGGGGAAGGGGTGACTGTGGGCTCAGCTTCAGCAGACTTAAATGTTCCTGCCTACCAGCTCTGAAGAGAGCAGTGGATCTCTCAGCACAGCACTTGAGCTCGGCTAAAGGACAGACTGCCTCCTCAATTGGGTCCCTGACGCCTGTGCCTCCTGATGAGGAGACATCTCCCAGCAGGGAGTCAACAGACACCTTATTCAGGAGAGCTCTGGCTGGCATCTGGCAGGTGCCCCTCTGGGACAAAGCTTCCAGAAGAAGGGGCAGGCAGCAATCTTTGCTGTTCTGCAGCCTCCACCGGTGATACCCAGGCAAACAGGTTCTAGAGTGCACCCCCCAACAAACTCCAGCAGACCTGCAGAAGAGGGACTTGACTGTTAGAAGGAAAACTAACAAACAGAAAGCAATACCATCAACATCAACAAAAGAGACAACCATGCAAAAACCCCATCCAAAGGTCACCAACAGCAAAAACCAAGGGTAGATAAATCCACGAAGATGAGGAAAAACCGGCACAAAAAGGCTGAAAGTTTCAAAACCAGAATACCTCTTCTACAAAGGATCACAACTCCTCACCAGCAAGGGAACAAAACTGGAGGGAGAATGAGTTTGACAAATTGACAGAAGTAGCTTCAGAAGGTAGGTAATAACAAACTCCTCTGAGCTAAAAGGGCAGGTTCTAACCCAATGCAAGGAAGCTAAGAGACTTGATAAAAGGTTAGAGGAATTGCTAATGAGAATAATCAGTTTAGAGAAGAACATAAATGAGCTGATGGAGCTGAAAAACACAGTATGAGGACTTTGTGAAGCATAAACAAATATCAATAGTCAAATCGATCAACTGAAAGAAGGGATATCAGAGATTGAAGATCAACTTAATGAAATAAAGCATGAAGGCAAGATTAGATAAAAAAGAATGAAAAGGAATAAACAAAGCCTCCAAGAAATATGGGACTGTGAGAAAAGACTAAACCTACGTTTGACTGGAGTACCAGAAGGAGATGGAGAAAATGGAAACAAGCTGGAAAACGTACTTCAGGATATTGTCCAGGAGAACTTCCCCAACCTAACAAGGCAGGCCAACATGCAAATTCAGAAAATACAGAGAACACCACAAAGACACCCCTCAAGAACAGCAACCCCAAGACATAATCGTCAGATTCACCAAGGTTGAAATAAAGGAAAAAATGTTCAGAGAAGCCAAGGAGTAATGTCAGGTTACCCACAAAGGGAAACTTATCAGACTAACAGCAGATCTCTCTGCAGAAACCTTACAAGCCACAAGAGAATGGGAACCAAAATTCAACATTCTTAAAGAAAAGAGTTTCAACATATAATTTCATATCTAGCCAAACTAAGCTTCATAAGTGAAGGAGAAATAAAATTCTTTACAGACAAGCAAATGCTGAGGGATTTTGTCACCACCAGGCCTGCCTTACAAGAGCTCCTGCAGGAAGCAGTAAGTATGGAAAGGAAAAACCAGTACCAGCCACTGCAAAAACAACCCAAAATGTAAAGACCATTCACACTATGGAGAAACTGTATCAACTAATGGGCAAAGTAACTAGCTAGCATCATAATGACAGATTCAAATTCACACATAACAATATTAACCTTAAATGTAAGTGGGCTAAATGCCCTCGTTAAAAGTTACAGACTGGCAAATTGGATAAAGTGTCAAGACCCATCAGTGTGCTGTATTCAGGAGACCCATCTCATGTCCAAAGACATACATAGGTTCAAAATAAAGGGATTAAGGAAGATTTACCAATCAAATGGAAAGCAAACAAACAAACAAACAAAAAAAAAACAAACCAAGTGCTGCAATCTTAGTCTCACTTTAAACCAACAAAGATCAAAAAACACAAAGAAGGGCATTACATGACGGTAAAGGGATCAATGCAACAAGAAGAGCTAACTATCCTAAATATATATGCACCCAATACAGGAGCATCCAGATTCATAAAGCAAGTTCTTAGAGACCTACAAAAAGACTCAGACTACTACATAATAATAATAGGAGATTTTAATACCCCCACTGTCAATATTAGACAGATCAATGAGACAGAAAATTAACAAGGATATTCAGGATGTGAACTCAGCTTTGGACCAAGTAGACCTAATAGACATCTACAGAACTCTCTACCCCCAATCAACAGAATATACATTCTTCTCAGCACCACATCACACTTATTCTAAAATCAATCACATAATTGGAAGTAAAACACTCCTCAGCAAGTGCAGAAGAACAAAAATCATAACAAACAGTCTCTCAGACCACAATGCAAACAAATTAGAACTCTGGATTAAGAAACTCACTCAAAACCACAAAATCACACGAAAACTGAACAACCTGCTCCTGGATGACTACTGGGTAAATAACAAAATTAGGGCAGAAATAAATAAGTTATTTGAAACCAATGAGAACAAAGACACAATGTACCAGAAGCTCTGGGACACAGCTAGAGCAGTGCTTAGAGGGAAATATATAGTACTAAATGCCCACAAGACAAATTGGCAAAGATCTAAAATCGACACCCTAACACCACAACTGAAAGAACTAGAGAGGCAAGAGCAAACAAATTCAAAAGCTAGCAGAGGACAAGACATAACTAAGATTAGAGCAGAACTGAAGGAGATAGAGACATGAAAAAACGCTGCAAAAAAATCAATGAATCCAGGAGCTGGTTTTTTGAAAAGATTAAAAAAATAGATACACCACTAGCTACACTAATAAAGAAGGAAGGAGAGAAGAATCAAATAGACACAATAACAAAATGATAAAAGGGAGATCACCACTGATCCCATAGAAATACAAACTACCATCAGAGAATACTATAAACAACTCTATGTGAATAAACTAGAAAGTCTAAAAGAAATGGATAAATTTCTGGATACATACACCCTCCCAAGACTAAACCAGGAATAAGTCAAATCCCCTAATAAACCAAAAACAAGCTCTGAAATTGAGGCAGTTTTTAATAGCCTACTAACCAAAAAAAAACCCAGGACCAGACAGGTTCACAGTCAAATTCTACCAGAGGTACAAAGAAGAGCTGGTACAATTCCTTCTGAAACTATTCCAAACAAGAGAAAAAGAGGGACCCCTCCCTAACTCATTTTATGAGGCCAGCATCATCAAGATACCAAAATCAGGAAGTGACACAACAAAGAAAGAAAATTTCAGGCCCATATCCCTGATGAACATTGATACAAAAATCCTCAATAAAATACTGCAAACTGAAACCAGCAGCACATCAAAAATCTTATCCACCACGATCAAGTCAGCTTCATTCCTGGGATGCAAGTCTAGTTGAACATATGCAGATCTATAAACGTCATCCATTACATAATCAAAACCAATGACAAGAACCACGTGATTATCTCAATAGATGCAGAAAAGGCCTTCAATAAAATTCAACATCCCTTCATACTAAAAAACACTGAATAAACTAGGTATTGATGGAACATATACTTAATGTTGGAAGTATTGATGGAGCATAATACTTAGTTTATTATCTCAAAATAATAAGAGCTATTTATAACAAATCAACAGCCAATATCATACTGAATGGGCAAAAGCTGGAAGCATTCCCTTTGAAAATCAGCACAAGACAAGGATGACCTCTCTCACCACTCCTATTCAACATAGTTTTGGAAGTTATGGCCAGGGCAATCAGGCAAGAGAAAGAAAGAAAGGTATTCAAATAGGAAGAGAGGAAGTCAAATTATCTCTGTTTGCAGATGACATGATTGTATATTTAGAAAACCGCATCATCTCACCCCAAAAACTCCTTAAGCTGATAAGCAACTTCAGCAAAGTCTCAGGATACAAAATCCGTGTGCAAAAATCACAAGCATTTCTATACACCAATAATAGACAGAGAGCCAAATCATGAGCAAACTCCCATTCACAACTGCTGCAAAGAGAATAAAATACATAGGAACACAACTTACAAGCAATGTGAAGGCCCTCTTCAAAGAGAACTACAAAGCACTGCTCAAGGAAATAAGAGAGGATACAAACAAATGGAAAAATATTCCATGCTCATGGATACGAAGAATTAATATTGTGAAAATGGCCATATTGCCCAAAGCAATTTATAGATTTAATGCTATTCCCATCAAGCTATAATTGACTTCCTTCACAGAATTAGAAAAAACTACTTTAAATTTCATATGGAACCAAAACAGAGCCCATATAGCCAAGACAATCCTAAGCAAAAAGAACAAAGCTGGAGGCATCACGCTACCTGAGTTCAAACTATACTACAAGGCTACAGTAACCAATACAGCATGGCACTGGTACCAAACCAGATATATAGACCAAGGAAACAGAACAGAGTCCTCAAAAACAACACCACACATCTACAACCACCTGATCTTTGACAAACCTGACAAAACAAGCAATGGGGAAAGGATTCCCTGTTTAATAAATGGTGCTGGGAAAACTGGCTAGCCATATGCAGAAAACTGAAACTGGACCCCTTCCTTACACCTTATACAAAAATCAACTCAGGATGGATTAAAGATTTAAATGTAAGACCTAAAACCATAAAAACCATAGAATAAAACCTAGGCAATACCATCTAGGTCACAGGCATGGCAATGACTTCATGACAAAAATGCAAAAAATAATTGCAACAAAAGCCAAAAATGACAAATGGGATCTAAGTAAACTAAAGAGCTTCTGCACAGCAAAGGAAACTACCATCAGAGTAAACAGTCAACCTACAGAATGGGAGAAAATTTTTACAATCAATCCATCTGACAAAGGAATCTACAAGGAACTTAAACAAATTTACAAGAAAGAAACAAACAACCCCATCAAAAAGTGGGCAAA
>NW_012103243.1:926205-928298 GCF_000951045.1 Mandrillus leucophaeus
AAAGGAATCTACAAGGAACTTAAACAAATTTACAAGAAAGAAACAAACAACCCCATCAAAAAGTGGGCAAAGGATATGAACAGACCCTTCTCAAAAGAAGACATTTATGAAGCCAACAAACATATGAAAAAAAGCTCATCATCATTGGTCATTAAGGAAATGCAAATCAAAACCACAATGAGATACCATATCATGCCAGTTAGATGGCAATCATTAAAAAGTCAGGAAGCAACTGATGCTGGAGAGGATGTGGAGAAATAGTAACACTTTTACACTGTTGGTGGGAGTGTAAATTAGTTCAACCATTGTGGAGGACAGTGTGGCGATTCTTCAAGGATCTAGAACTAGAAATATCATTTGACCCAGCAATCTCATTACTGGGTATATATACCCAAAGGATTATAAATCATTCTACTGTAAAGACATATGCACATGTACGTTTATTGTAGCACTATTCACAATAGCAAAGACTTGGAACCAACCCAAACGCCCATCAGTGTTAGACAGGATAAAGAAAATGTGGCACATATACACCATGGAATACTCTGCAACCATAAAAAAGAATGAGTTTTATCTTTTGCAGGGACATGAATTAAGCTGGAAACCATCATTCTCAGCAAGCTAACACAGGAACAGAACACCAAACACTGCATGTTCTCACTCATAAATGGGAGTTGAAAAATGAGACCATACGGGCACAGAGAGGGGAAGATCACACATTGGGGCCTGTCAGGGGTTGCTGGGGCAAGGTGAGGGCTAGCATTAGGAGAAATACCTAATGTAGATGACGGGTTGATGGGTGCAGCAAACCACCATGGCACATGTATACCTATGTAAGAAACCTGCACATTCCACACATGTATCCCAGAGCTTAAAGTATAATAATATTAATAAAATTATTTTCATCTTTGGTACTCTGCAATTTCATCACAGTGTCCCTATTCACGAATTTCTTTCTACTTATACTGTTTGCTATAAATTGGGGTTATTTTGTCTGAAAATTCATGCTTTAATCAAGTCAGGAAAATTATGTCATTGTTTCTCCTTTGTTCTCCCCTTCTGAGACAAATGAGATCTGTTAGACGTTCTCATTCTAGTCTTCATACCTTGAATGTTTCTTATGCTTTCATCTGTGCATCTCCATAATTCTGAATAATTTTTTTCACATCTATTCTCCAATTTACTTACTTTTCTATTCTGCTGGCCTACTTAACCCATCCATGAAGTTTTCAACTATGTGAATATTTTTCATTTCTTAAAAATTATATTTGGTGCTCTTTCAGATTTTTCTGATAATCTTTTTACAATCTTTTGTTTCATGTTTATCTTGTAATTTCAAATTTTATTTCTTTAAGCAATTTGTACAAAATTATTTTTGACTCTGCCTCTGGAATCTTCAGGTCTAAATCTATTGTTTATTGTTTCTGGTAATTCTCGCTTACAGTGGCTTATTTCCTCATATGTTCAGTGGTGCTGAACTGTGAGCTCATATTTATTTGGTCTTATTATACGGTAATCAGGAGCACTTAATGAGGGAATGTTTTCTTTTTGAGACTACCTTTTCTCTTCATAACTATTTGCTTGTGTTGGGAATCAGTGGATGTTATTGACCTGAGGCCACTTTAACTTCCTGTTAGAATCCTATTAATTTCTAATGTTCTTTGTTTCAACTCTCCGACCATGCTACTGGTCTAAAGTTCAACATTCTGACATCGACATTTGCTCTCAGAATAAGCTCACTTTGCATTTGCTGCTTGTTTATTAAGTTACTTTGGGTGGGTATTGAGAGAAAATTATCCCTGAGTCTCTCACATTTCTACACATCTTCTGAATACAGGCATTGGCAGTTTTTGTTCTGAACTATTTTCTCTAGGATGTTTGCATAGCAAACAGTCCTGGAAGCTAAACATAATAACTCCCTTTAGGGAAGTTAGAAGATTTATCCAGGGTCGGGCATGGTGGTTCATGCCTGTAATCTCAGCAGTTTGAAAGGCCAATGAGGGCAAATTGCTTGAGGCCAGGAGTTTGAGACCAGCCTGAGCAACATGGCAAAACCCCATCTCTACTAAAAATACAAAAATTAGCCAGGTGTA
>NW_012103243.1:928348-931488 GCF_000951045.1 Mandrillus leucophaeus
TTTTCTCTTCATAACTATTTGCTTGTGTTGGGAATCAGTGGATGTTATTGACCTGAGGCCACTTTAACTTCCTGTTAGAATCCTATTAATTTCTAATGTTCTTTGTTTCAACTCTCCGACCATGCTACTGGTCTAAAGTTCAACATTCTGACATCGACATTTGCTCTCAGAATAAGCTCACTTTGCATTTGCTGCTTGTTTATTAAGTTACTTTGGGTAGGTATTGAGAGAAAATTATCCCTGAGTCTCTCACATTTCTACACATCTTCTGAATACAGGCATTGGCAGTTTTTGTTCTGAACTATTTTCTCTAGGATGTTTGCATAGCAAACAGTCCTGGAAGCTAAACATAATAACTCCCTTTAGGGAAGTTAGAAGATTTATCCAGGGTTGGGCATGGGTTCACGCCTGTAATCCCAGCACTTTGAAAGGCCAATGAGGGCAAATTGCTTGAGGCCAGGAGTTTGAGACCAGCCTGAGCAACATGGCAAAACCCCATCTCTACTAAAAATACAAAAATTAGCCAGGTGTAATGGCATGCACCTGTAATCCCAGCTACTTGGGAGGCTGAGGCATGAGAATCACATGAACCCAGGAAGCAGAGGTTGCAGAGAGCCGAGATCGTGCTACTGTACTCCAGTCTGGATGATAGAGTGACATGGATAGGACGAATCAATATTGTGAAAATGGCCATACTGCCCAAAGTAATTTGTAGATTCAATGCTATTCCCATCAAGCTATCATTGACTTCCTTCACTCTGTGTCAAAAAATAAATAAATAAATAAGGAAAAAGAAGGAAGAAGAGGAAAGAAGAAGAAGAAGAAAAGAAGAAGAAGAAGAAGAAGAAGAAGAAGAAGAAGAAGAAGAAGAAGAAGAAGAAGAAGAAGAAGACGACGACGACGACGACAACGACGACGACGAAGACGACTTATCCAGAATAAAAACCATAATTTCTCCCTCTAGGGCAAAAGTTGAACAAGTTTGATGGCAGCTGTTTTAAAAGATTGGGCTTTTCCAATCTGGGCATTCCTCAGATGTGACATAAACCCACTGTGAGCACAGATTTCCCCTGGACTGCTCTATACACCATAGGGCTAGGGGACAAAGAAGAATTTACAACAACATGAAGCTTATGATGTCTGCTGTGCTGTGAGTAATAATGTGCATCATCTCTGACCCAGGTGTCTCAAGTCTTCTATTAGCATCCCTGAAACTATGGCACAGTACTTGTTACCTTGAAACAGTAAAATCCGAGATTCTTCACAGTTCTTCACAGTTGAAAGCATACTTGAAGATTCCTCTTATTTTCTAGCAATTTATCAAAAGGTATGATTAGTTATTTTATAGCAGAAGGTCCTTTTGGAGTATCTATTTCAGCATCCTGCCAGAGGTAAATAAAATACTAAAACCATATAAAATGATAACATTTCCATAACACATCAGACTTAATAAAACAACTAATTAATTATGAGCCCGTTTACTCATTTCAGCTATTGTGTCACAGTGGAGTAGCATCATACTTACACTTAACTTATGAGATTCAACTATATGTGTTTGGTCAAAGAGAAAAGCCAGTCTAGACAGCGCAAGTGATTTTGCTAACTGTTCCAAGCTTAACAAGCCCAGCCCCCAGAGTGAGCCTGAGACATTTGAATGTACAGTTCCCTCAGTTGTTCTCATTCCCATAGGCCAACCCTCTTCTAGTGGGATTTTTGTGGTTAAAGAGACAAAGTTTTCACAAAGCAATAGACCTTCACCTGACAACTGGACATAGAGATTCATAAACCTGAATTAACAAACAGTTATGTAAAAATTTCTGTTCTCTGAACCTTGACAATTATACCTTACTATCAACAAAAGTTAAAAACTAAATGTGGGTAAGGCTTTGTTTTCATATGACTGAAGTTGGCAAAACAACAAAGATGATGGAATTTAATTATTATTATTATGCATGTAGAGATGTTCTGTTTATGGGCTGGTGATGCCTGGCTGAGTAATAAAGACATACACAATTTGTAAATTATTATGTATATGTCTCATAAATATTTATTTTCCTTCCTCTGTTTTAGCAAAATCACTACATTGTTATAAACAGGATTTTCACAGTTTGTTTTAATATAATATTGTTCTAGCACAAAGTGAAATGTAAATACGTACAAAGTATATAAAAAGTAAATTAAAAAAATTAGTTATTTATATATGTTTTGTTATTCTGCTAAAATATTAATACAAGCATTATAATTAAGAGGCAAGATATAAATTATAATTCATGTTTACCTAAAAAGTAAATCAGAATATTTAAATTAAGGTAAAATGGTTGAAAATTTTAATTCTTTTTAGTTTTTTCTGATAAAAAGACTGCTCACCATTCTGGTATGCAATGTTCATCTAGCTGCTTATGTAAAGAATTGATACTACATTCGACAGACGTTATATGTAGACCTGCATCTTACAAATTTAAGAGTAAAATGTTTGATAGTGTGAGCATGTCTCTCAACTACTGTGTCCAACTAACTGTTGCAAATACCACACTAATTCTTAAAAATCTTCAGAACCATGAATTAAGACACCAAGATAAGCAAGAGCACAGATGTGGCGGCGGGTCGGGGGGATAGCGACAGGAGACAGATAAATTCTTAGGCAGACAAGGAAAGGTCCTAGTGAAACCTGACCTGCAAACCAAGGACGGTTTAAAAGTTGAAAACTGAGTTGCCAGTTCCAGACAGAGTCTACGACCAGAGTGAGAACTTCCATTTTTATCTTAACCACTGTTTCTCATTTGGTTCCTTCTGAATGATGCTTTTAACCAACTGAATGGTACTTCTTCCAAGACAACCCATGGACTAATCAGCACACACGCCCCATTCCAAGCCCACAAAAACCCAAGACTCAGCCTCACAGATGACTGCCTGCTTTCTAGACCCCTCTTGTTGCTGAGAGTTTTTTTTCTGTCATTCAATAAAATTCTACACTGCCTTACTCACTCTCCAGTGTCCACATACCTTATTCCTCTTGGTCGCAGGACAAGAACCCAGAACTCACCAAACTGTGGTAGCAAAAGAGCTCCTGCTTGCTGAGCTGCAGAGAGTGGGAGTAAAAGCTGTAACATTCCCTCACACTTGTGAAACAATAGGAGAAA
>NW_012103243.1:932038-948406 GCF_000951045.1 Mandrillus leucophaeus
TTGAGACAGAGTCTGGCTCTGTCTCCCAGGCTGGAGTGCAGTGGCGCAATCTCGGCTCACTGAAAGCTCCACCTCCCGGCTAATTTTTATTTTTATTTTTATTTTTATTTTTTGGTATTTTTTAGTAGAGACAGGATTTCACCATCGTGATCCGCCCGCCTCGGCCTCCCAAAGTGTTGGGATTACAAGCGTGAGCCACCACGCCCGGCCAGAGTCTGTGACAATGGAACATGCCCTGAGGGCTTGGAGCCTTCTCAGGTTGGGTCTGTCTCCTGCAGTCTCCCTAGTAATATTCTAAGCCACCCACTCCCCTAACACTCTGGGCCAACCCAGCTTTCCCTCAACCCTGCCTTGTGACCCCACTTGGCTTGGGAAGGGTGTGGGTGGAGGACTGGGAAGGGAGGGTGCAGTCATGCTTGCGTGCCCAGAGGTAGCCACCCCTGCGATAGACTACAACCAGACAGAGACCATGTCTCCCTGAAAGTAAGCTTCTTACCCATCTTTGATCCAGGTAACCGGCAATTTCAGGTGCAAAGTTTCAACAGTCCTTGTGGGGCTGCCAATCCGCCTTGAGTGTGGGGAGTGGCAACTCCCCAGAGAAAGAGAAAGGCGGAGCTCAACTTCTTCAGATCCCGCCCCTGGTCTGGGTTCTGCACATGCGTTCAGTGGCTGGACTGGTAGAAGGGGAAACCCAGTGGCTGTCAGATCCAGTGTGTGAGAGACTCACTGAGGTCAGAGCCTCCCAGACAGTAGTGTGGGGCTGTACTCCCAACTCCAGTCGCCCTACCAAGCACTCCCTCACCTGGCTCCATGCCCTTGGGGGGAATCCTCTCTTCTTTCTTCTATTTTTTTCTGGGTCTGGCTTGTGTTTGTCTCTTTTGGCCAGCTCCAGGAATTGAGCCACAAAATGTACATGGTGTAATTTCAGTGAATTTGCATGCAAGTTAAATGCTCTGATGTTTGTATTTGAAACTGGTGTTGCACAATATAAAGAACAATAAGATTCATGCTAGTCATTTTAAATTTCCTTACTTAGAACAGCATTAAAGAACAGATAAAAACAGCATAACAAGAGAAGGGACCCTGGAAGAAGGAAAAACATTTCATATGTTTATTTCATAGCATTTTATCTGCTTTTTGTAAAAGGAACATTTGTATTTTTCTCTGAGCTATCCAGATTATGTAGCCCACCTTGGTTATGTATCACACAGTTCTAGTACTGAACTCTGGATTCCCAGTGATGGAAGTAGTCATGTGTTTTTAAAACATGTATTTACTCTTTTGTGTGATATTCAGGAAGGTGTCTGAAACACAGGGCCCAGGCCAGGGGCTCCTCTTTCCCAGGTCCAAGCAGAGAACTGAAAAAAGCCCCTAAACACAAACCAGCTCTGATTCCTGAGCCACAGCGAAAGTCAGTAACTTATTCCAGTGCTGAAGGAGAATCTAACTGTGTTGATCATATTATGAGAGAGTAGAAACATGCACCAATCAAGACAAAATGCAAATTGTAATTTTTAAATTTTTCTTCTGACTTAGAGGGGTGAGTGGACTCCATTGTAGAAAACCTTATTTGTCTGCATTTGACATTGGTAGGATTTTTGGACCAATATGTATGTATAAACACAGCCACTAAAGTTTTATTACATTGAGGTTTTTTGCTTCTTTTTTATGATTTTATTTTGGAGATTAGTAAGATTGGCACTTCTCAAAAGATGTATATAATATCTCCATTTATATTCTCCATGGAATAGCATAGTGACTTTTATTAAACACTCAGAATTTAATATAAATTCATTGAGTTTATTTAAAGTTGACTTACTTTGGTGATTGGAATAATAATACACTTCAATTCTGAAAAGTTTTTAATTTTAGAACAACTTGTCTCTTACTAGATGAACTCAAATATTTCTAAATAATTGAAGTTGTATATGTCACAAACAATTGTGAATTTTATTTTTATCTCAACCTCATACCACCCCTCCCCACCTCCCAAAAAAGTCTCCAAAAAAAAAATCACAAGTGGAAAAACAGCCCATATAAGAAAGCAATTGAGTCTTCGAGTTACAAGACTCCATGGGTAATTATGGAGCCCTGGAAATTAAATTCAACTCCCCTCACTCTAAAAGTGTCTCTGACACTTTTTAACTGGCATTGCTGCAGTCAAATAACAGTTAAATAATAAGACATATTGTTGATTCAGTTTTTATAATATGGTATTGTTCTTTCCTTAACTTCTTCATTAATATAGGGGGGAAAAAACGCCTTCTACCACTTCCTTTCATTGCTTGAAATCATAATCTCACACTTCCCCACATATGTTTCAGCCACCTTGGCCCTCAGGATTCCTTTTGAGTTTACCATTTTAGGACTCCGGGAGATGTGTGAAAGGTCCAGGCCCTACCCTTCTGCTCATCTACTCCAATTCCAAACAGCATGGACAAAGAGGCTCCTTTCTAGAATGGTGACTTGGCAACACCTTATTTCAAAATACTCTTATCCCTGGGTAGATACAGGACTATGCCCTACCTTCAACCATCATTTCAATGCCCTGCCCAACAGAGTAGTGCTTTACTAGTTCAGACTCAAGTTCCTACTCTGTCTTGCATCAGCCGTTGTTGTCAGAGAAACTTCGCTTCCCCCTTGTATTCCCATCAGAGAAATAATGGAAGGCGTTTTGCTGCTTGGCCATTTGCACTCCAACTTTTCACAAGTTCTTAAGGGAAATAGGAGCAAATGATGGATGACATATTAAAGGAGACGGATGATGAGTAAATGAGAATGTCAGCTAGATTTTCATACTCTACAGGGCATGGTAAATGTAGTGTTTTGTTTGCATTTTTTTAAAACAGCGTATCCATCTGTTGAGGCTCAGAAATTGATGCATGAGCTTCCAGGCACCATGCTGGTGTTTCTGAGGTCAGGTTGATGAAATTGAATGGAACTTCAGATTTAGTGTTAAGAGCCATGAGGGCCAAACTTGCACTCTTTAAATCTGTCACATTTAGCAAGTATCAGCAGGAAAATGAACTTTCCATTGTCTCGTTGAGACAATTAACTTGTTTTCATTGTCCCAGAGTACTTTCCTCCCTCCATCCAGCCAAACCCTATCTACATTTTAGTCTCTTCCCCCAAGAAAACCTCCCCAGAACACTGCAGCCCAGAGAAATCTTCCCCTCTTCTACACTTCCATCATTTGTTTTCTACAATACTTAATACAAATTAATCTTCAGTGCTTTGTTTCAAGTCTTATATTATTATTATTATCTTATATTCTTATTATTATCATTTAGGTTGCTTGATACTTTTAACTGTTTAACTTTTAACATATTTGTGAGTTGCCTCCTCAATCAAAGTATTAGTGCCTCAAAGGAATTAAAGAGCTCTACCACAGTACTTCAATAACTTATCCTTTTGTCATATTAATATATTTTATATTTATTTGTTTATTTCTAACTCTCCTTACTAGAATGTAATCTCTAAGAAGGCAATAACTTTGTATTTATCTCTGCAACTTTAGAAGCAGGTCCAGCAAGTGTGTGAGAGACTCATGGAGGGCAGAGCCTCCCAGACAGTAGTGTGGGGCTGTACTCCCAGCTCCAATCTCCCTGCCAAGCACTAGTGCCTAGCAAATTATAAGTGCTCAATAGATGTGTTGGATGCATGAATGAATAAATGAGTGAATAACTAACTTGTGTCTTCTTCTTGAATTTAAATTGTAACATTTTTAGCATTTGCCTTAACAAAGCTAACATAAGCAAAACCTACATGGAGGTTAAAAGTTCAGTGTTTGTAGTCATAAAGGTATGGATTCAAATCCTCTTCATTGTTTACTTCATTTTCTAGCTATCTGATATTTGTCAAACCACTAAACTTCTCTGCCTCAGACTCATCTCCTTTCAAATGAGGATAACAACATCTGCTTCATAAAGTTGATGTATTAAATAAGATATGGTTAATAAAATTCTTGACATGTAATAAGTGCTTAATGATTCATTGCACAAACCTGTATTGACTGCTTACAACGCTGAGGGCACAGTGGTAGGAAAAAATATAGTATTCAATTAATGCTGCTATGTATTGTATGTAGCTACTCACTGGCAACAAGTGTCTTCCTGAACATTCCTATTCAGATGGGGCATTCAAACATGGGTCCATAATTTTATGCTAGAATCAGCACAGAGACCAGAAGTAGCAGAGATGCATTTCCTGGCATCAACTGGATGAACTGAGAAATCAGGGGTGGTAAGTAGAGGTTACAATATGCTCGTGTACCCAAGCAGATCAAGTGTTAGAACCAATAAATATGGGTAATTAATATATTAAAGGAAAGTGTCAGGAAAAGCAAATACAGGACAAAAAGTAAAGACCAGGAGATAAGAATATGAATATTAGCCCAGGATGACAATGTGGCCCCCTCCATAGGTGACTCTTGTATAGACAGAACTTCCTTATCAGATGCAATTGAAATTTCTCAATTTAAAAAAATCAGCTGAAGTGACAAATCTGTAAAAATTATACATATATATGTTGAAATTTTATTTTCACTAAAATATGAATGTACCCATCTTTGAAGTAGGACCAAGGTCTTTCATTTGCATAGAGATCTATTATGGTCTGTTGCCCTGATTATTCTTTCTCGTATAAACCACACACCACATTCATAATGTAGGGGCTATAATTTTGAGTTTCACATTCTTCAAAGTGAACCAAGAATTTAAGACAATTACAAAATAACATGAGTATAAAAATGTTTTAAGATTTTTAAAAATTTCTTTTCCAAGCTTTGTTTCACCCACACCAACTGGATAGACACATTTTAGCCCCCAGACGTCATCAAGTCTTTTGGAAACATTCAGTTCATATTTTACAGAACAATTCTCTATCTTTGTGCACTATATTGACTGTTGCGTGACAGCAGTGGGGTAGAAGTGTGGGGTGGGGTGTGTACTAGAAGGTAGTCGACTGGCTGTGAACATTCAGCATAGTGTTGGCATGAGCCAGTATGCTTTCCAGAGGAGAAATGGCGTCAGTTTATATAACAAGTTGGTTAAATGGAGGCCTATTAACAAGCCTTCTATTCTACCTGGTGATATGTAATTTGGCTCTACTCCAACTCAAGTTGGCAGTCCTTTTGAATAAAAATAAACAAATAGCCAACAAACAAAACAAACAAAAACATATTGCTGATATTTCCATCATTCCTGCCCTCACTATTTTTAATGTGCTACAAATATTTAAAGAATATCAACTTTAAGAGGAGCCAATTATCACCTGCCCCAAACATACCTGGATATCTTGGCTCAACCCTATCTGAGACTGAAAGACCAGGGTGAAAACTGGAATTAGATGAACCACAGAAGGCCACTGGCAACTGAGGTAACATCTTTATTCCAGGCTTTTTAACCTATTTATTCTGAAAAAGGAAATAGCTTCAGGAGAGTCGTGTGAAGCAGATCATGAATAATGGCTGATGGGAGGAGATGTAGACAGAAGTAAGCAATTGTGACTGGAGTCACATGCTGACTGGTAGCTTTGATTGAGTTTTGTGAGTCTGTGTGCATTTTATCCTTGAGAGTTTCAGTGCTTGCTGCTTGCTTGGAAATAATACAGTGTGCAAGTCATTACGCAAAACAAACACAAGTTTAGTGAACATCATAATTATTCAAAACTGTTTTGGTTACCTCTTTATACTGATAAAAAAAAATAAATTCCAAGTTAGGAGAAAATGTCTTTTCATTGATAACTGTCTAAACATTCTTGAAAATAGTTGAATTGATGACACCCTCTCCTTAAGACCATCAATTTGTCTCACCAAGAGTAATGCCAGTGAAATTTGTCAAGCATTTGCATTGCTACGTTCACCAATAAATTTCAACTCTCTAACCAATCAGGTGATAAGTGTAGATGAAACAAAATGAAAATTCACAAAATTGACAAATTTTGGCAAGTCTTTCATATTGAATTAAAACATCTTGGCTTATCCTAAAACTATAAATAGGGGATTATTTCTTTCCATTCTCTTGGGAGCTGTGCCTTGGTATTCAGCATCAGAGGGTTCAAGATTTATTTTTCTAGATGAGATATATTCTAGAGAAATTGGTAGGCTTGCAAAAAGTGAGAGGTAACTATTTAAAAGTTCTTACAAACTTAAGAAAACTTCATTGTTCTGTTGCCTTGTAACAGTCATCAGAACCATGTTTTGCCCTATTCAATCCATCAATAACTCACCTCTGTGAACAACGCACTTTCACAAACCAACCAACTGGTGCCGGTACCTCCCTTCTGAAAGTCAGACAATCAAGGACAGACTACAGACTTACTCTAGTAAACATACCTCTGAGCTCTAACAAACCAATAGCAATCTCACCCAAGTAAACATGCTCTGGAGATTTACTTGGGTCTCTAGAAGTCCACCAAACTATGAACCATATTTCCCAAAAACTCTATGTGAGATCAGCAGTCTGCTGAATGGTATCTTATCTTGTGGTCTAATGATAAAACAAGAATAATAACAACTAATAACCACTTTTAAACACAGTATTATTTCACTCGATGGTGACAACAACCATGTGCAGTGGATATTATTCCTTTAGAAAGGGAGTAAAAAATAAAACATATATTGAGCAACAATGTATTGAGCATCTATTAATTTCTAGCCACCATATGTAGCATTTATCCCTTTTTTCATTTAAACCTCACAATTTTTTATGAAATAGATATAATCTACTTATTTTACAGTTACATATGAAGGTTAAAAAGATTAGAGGCAGGACTGAAGCCCACACCTTCTAATGGCAGAGTCATAATCCTCTCTAGCAGAGTAATGGTGATGAAGACTTAATCAGCACACAAGGCAAATGGGAGCTGGAAGTTTGTGCTTCTGTGTTCCTCTGGGTTTTCTCACATAAATTCTAGCTAAGAAGCTCAAGCTAAATTTCATCCATACCCCAAAATAATTAATTTGCTTTTCCTACATTTCTAAAATTGAAAATAATGTTCCAAAACCTTATATTAGGCTCCAATACTCTTTCAGTCAGAAAATAAATTAAATAACCTTGGTGGAGAGCACTAGAAAAAAAGCACTTGCTTTTGCATTTTTTCTTAATTAGGCTAGGCTTCCCAACAGTGAATTTCTAAGGAGAACATCTTCTATGGTATTGAAAGTAGCAATGTATCTTTCATTTTTAAATTTTCAAGTCTGATTTAACTGACCTTTTTTGTTCAACTTTTATTTTAGAATCAAGAGGTACACATGCAAGTTTGTTACAAAGGTATATTATGTGATGATGAGGTTTGAGGTTTGATTGAAATCGTCACCTAGGTGGTGAACCTAGTACCCATAAGCAGTTTTTCAGCCCTTGGCCTGCTCCTTCTCTCTCCTCTCCATTGTCTATTGTTCCCATCTCTATGTCCACATATACCCAATGCTTTTCTCCCACTTATAAGTGAGAATGTACAGTATTTGTTTTTTGTACAGTATTTTGTTTCTGCTTTAGTTCACTTAGGATGATGGCCTCCAAATGCATCCACGTTGCTGCAAAGGACATGATCTCATTCATTTTATGACTGCATAGAATTTCATGGCATATATATACCACATTTTCTTTATCCAGTCCATTGTTGATGGGCACCTGGGTTGATTCCATGTTTCTGCTATTGTGAATAGTGCTGTGATGAACATGATGAACATACAAGTGCATATGTCCTTTTGGTAGAACAATTTATTTTCCTTTGGGTACATATCTAGTAATCAGATTGCTGGGTTGAATAGTAGTTCAAGTCTTAGCTCTTTGAGAAATCTTCAAACTGCTCTCCACAGTGGCTGGACTAATTTACATTCCCACAACAGTGTATAAATGTTCCCTTTTCTCTGCAGCCTTGCCAGCATCTGTTATTTTTTTGACTTTTTAGCAAAAGCCATTCTGACTCATGTGAGGTGGTATCTCATTGTGGTTTTGATTTGTATTTCTCTGATGATCTGTGATAATGAGTATTTGTTCATGTGTTTGTTGGCTGCTTGTATGTCTTTTTTTGAGAAATATCTGTTCATGTCCTCCCAGTTTTTGATGGAATTATTTATTTTTTGCTTGTTGACTTGTTTAAGTTCCTTATAAATTCTGGGTATTAGACCTTTGTTGATTAAAATTTTTAATATTTTAATTTGAAAATGACAAATATATACAAAAATAGAATAAATAATAAAGCTCAAGTGCCCACCACCCAGATTCAGTAATTATTAACTCTTGGTCTTATATCAGCTACAACCCACCTACTTCCCTGCACCTGGATTATTTCAAAGCAAATCTAAGCATCATATTATTTTATATGTAAAGAGCTCAGCGTGTTTCTCTAAAAAATAATACCTCTTTTCAAACATATCCATAAAAATATTATGACTTCTTAAATTATGAATAATAATTCTGTACATAATTAAATATTCAATCACTGTTTAATAGCAATGCCAATAGTACAGATGCAGGATTTTTTGCTCCTTAGCTCAGCTAAAATCTGGGTTCTTGTCTCATGACCAGGAAAAATTAGGCATGCAGGCACATGGAAACACGAGGAGAGCAGATTTTATTAAAAAGAAAGCTCTCAGCAAAAAAAAAAGGGTCCCACCAACAGGCTCTGACCTCACAGACTGAATACCAGGGCACCGCAGGTGAGTTGAGACTCAGCTCCTGCCCCTGCATGAGGCATGAATTCCTGGTGGCTCCACTCCATTCTTCCAGTGTTCATGAGGGCCCTTACTCTGAGCCACTCCACATTGATTTATTTCCCTTACTGTGCATGTGTTAGGGACAGAATTTTTCACTGTGGGCATCTTTAGGCAAACCTGTGCACAGTGACCTAGGTGGCATTTGGCTGTCTCCTGTCTCTGTCACTACCATTAAAAAATACATGATATAAAAAGTTGAAGGTTGGGGCCAAGTGGCCAAATAGAAGCAGCGCCGTTCAGAGACTCCCATAAAAAAAAAAAATCATGACAAGTGTGTGAATCCTTCACCAGCAACAAAGGTATCTGGGTTCTCTCATTAAAATTGACTGGAAGGCTGGCATGATCCACGGAGAGAAGAAAGAGCAGTGTGGTGTGGTCACCCACCTGAGAGCCACAGGGAAAGGGGAACCCCCTCCCCCTAGTCAAGGGAGGTGGTGAATGAGTGTGCTACTCAGCCAGGGAAACTGTGCTTTTTCTATGGGACTGTGCAACTTACAGATTGGAAGATCCCACTTGTGAATCCATGCCACTGGGGCCTAACATCCCAACCCCAGAAAGTACAGATTCTTACAGCCTCTCAGCTGGAATCTGCTTAAGCCTACTGAACTCCTGGGGGAAGGGGTGACCAGCACTGGCTGCAGCTGCCTGCTGTCTAAGCCATTTGAGCTCCTTCTGGGAGGGGAAGCAGCCAGCACTGGGATTCCCAACTGCCTAACAAGCTAAGCTTCTGGAGCAGGGAAGGGCGGAACCCATTTCTATAGCTCCAGGCTATGCTTTTCCCCTGCTGGAGCCAGGAATGTTGGATGGCTTGGTCCCAGGTCTTGTCCCCACAGTCTAACACACGGGCTGTGGCAGTCTGCAGCCAGAGTGTCTCTTCAGGTCTAACCCTGACCCATTCTTCCTCAGTGGGCAGGACTTCCCTGCAGAAGCTCTAATAACTCCAGCTAGAGGTTCAAGGACAGAATTTGGATCTCCCTGGGCCTGAGCTCCTAGAGGGAGGGGTGACCACAGTCTCTGCAGACCAGCAGACTTAGCCTTTCCTCCTGGTAGTTCTGAGGAATCCAGACAGCCCAAACAAGTGGTTTTTCCCTCAGCAAAGCACATTCTCTCCACAAAGTGCTTTATTAAATGGATCCTTCTCCCCGTGCCACCCAACTGGGTGTGACCCCCCAACAGGGGTTGTCAGACACACTATACAGGAGCAATCCTACTGGCATCAGGTTGATGCCCCTCCAGGTCAGAGGTCCCAGAAGAAGGAGCAGGCACCCATATTTACTTTTCTCCAGCCTCCCTGAGTGACATCTCCAGGCATGGGAGTGAATCAGATGAATAGGGCCTGAAGTGAACCCCCAGCAAACTGCAGCAGCCCTACAGAAGGAGGACCCGACTATTGAAAGAAAAACAAGCAGAAAGCAACAACAGTATCAACAACAACAACAACAAGACCCCCACAAAAACCCCTTCCAATGGTCAGCAGCCTCAAAGAACAGAACTAGACAAACACAAAGATGAGAAAGAATCAATGAAAAAAATGTTGAAAACCCGAGTGGCCAGAGTGCCTCTTCTCTTCCAAATGATCACAATATCTCTCCATCAAGGGCACAGAACTGGATGGAGCATCAGATGAATAAATTTACAGAAGCAGGCTTCAGAAGGTGGGTAATAAAAAAATACGATGAGCTAAAGGAGCATGTTCTAACCCAGTCCAAAGAAGCTAAGAACCTTGATAAAACGTTAGAGGAATTGCTAACTGGAATAACTAGTTTAGAGAGGAACAGAAATGACCTGATGGAGCTGAAAAACACAGCATGAGAACTTCCTGAAGCATACACAAGTTTCAACAGCCAAATCAACCAAATGGAAGAAAGAATATCAGAGTTTGAAGACCTTACTGAAATAAGACATGCAGACAAGAGTAGAGAAAAAAGAATGAAAAGCAATGAACAAAGCCTCCAAGAAATATAGAACTTCATAAAAAGACCGAACCTACGATTGATTGGAGTACCAGAGGAGATGGGGAGAATGGGAACAAGCTGGAAAACACACTTCAGGATATTATCTAGGAGAACTTCTATAACCTAGCAAGATAGACCAACATGCAAATTCAGGAAACACAGAGAACACTATTAAGATACCCCATGAGAAGTTCAACCCAAGACACATAATCATCAGATTCTCCAAGGTTGAAATTAAGGAAAAACTGTTAAGGGCAGCCAGAAAAAAAGGCCAGATGACCTACAAAGGGAAGCCTATCAGACTAACAGCGGCCCTCTCAGCAGAAACTCTACAAGTCAGAAGAGATTGGGGGCCAATATTCAGCATTTGTAAAGAAAAGAATTTTTAACCCAGAATTTCATATCCAGCCAAACTAAGATTCATAAGTGAAGGAGAAATAAAATCCTTTCAGACAAGCAAATGCTGGGAGATTTCATTACCACCAGGCCTGCCCTGCAAGAGCTCCTGAAAGAAGCAGTAAATATGGAAAGGAAAAATTGGTACCAACCACCGGAAAAACACACCAAAACGTAAAGACCAATGACACTACAAAAAAAACAGTACTAGTTTTTGTGTACAACTAGTACACAAAATAGCCAAATAGCATCATGATGAAAGGATGAAATTCACACATAACAATACTAACCTTAAATGTAGATGGGCTAAATTCCCCAATTAAAAGACACAGACTGTCAAATTGGATAAGGAGTAAAGAGCCATAAATGTGCTGTATTTAGGAGACCCATTTTACATGCAAAGACACACACAGTCTCAAAATAAAGGGATGGAGGAAAAATTACCAAGCAAATAGAAATCAAAAATAATAAGGGTTGCATTCCTAGCCTCTGACAAAACAGACTTTAAACAAAGATCAAAAAAGACAAAGAAGGGCATTACATAATGGTAAAGGGAACAATTCAACAAGAAGAGCTAACTATTCTAAATATATCTGCACCCAGTAAGGAGCACCCAGATTCATAAAGCAAGTTCTTAGAGACCTACAAAGAGAATTAGACTCTCACATAATAATAGTGGGAGACTTTAACACCCCACTGTCAGTATTAGACAGATCAATGAGAGAAAATTAACAAGGGTATTCAGGACTTGAACTCAGCTCTGGATCAAGTGGACCTAGTAGATGTCTACAGAACTCTCTATCCCCAGTCAACAAAATATACATTCTTCTCAGTGTCACATGGCACTTATTCTAAAATAGACTATGTAATTGGAACTGAAACATTCCTCTACAAATGTAAAAGAAATGAAATCATAACAAACAGTCTCTCAGACCACAGTGCCATCAAATTAGAACTCAGGGTTAAGAAACTCACTCAAAACCACACAATTTCATGGAAATTGAACAACCTGCTCCTGAATGACTCCTGGGTAAATCATGAAATTAAGGCAGAAATCAAGAAGTTCTTTGAAACCAATGAGAACAAAGAGATAATGTACCAGAGTCTCTGGGACACAGCTAAAGCAGTGTTAAGAGGGAAATTTATAGCACTAAATGCCCACATCAAAAAGCTAGAAAGATCTTGAATCCACACCCTAACATCACAATTAAAAGAGCTAGAGAGGCAAGAGCAAACAAATCCAAAAGCTAGCAGAAGACAAGAAATAAGTAAGATCAGAGAAGAAATGAAGGTGATAGAGACATGAAAAACCCACCAAAAAATCAATGAATCTAGGAGCTGTTTTTTTTAAGATTAACAAAACAGATACACTGCTATCTACACTAATAAGAAGAGAGAGAAGAATCAAATAGACACAATAAAAAATGACAAAGGGGATGTGACCACCAATCCCACAGAAATACAAATTATCATCAGAGAATACTATAAACACCTCGATGCAAATAAACTAGAAAATCTAGAAGAAATGGATAAATTTCTGGATGCATACGCCCTACCAAGACTAAACCAGGAAGAAGTTAAATTCCTGAATAGATCAATAACAAGCTCTGAAATTGAGGCAGTAATCAATAGCCTACCAACCAAAAAAAGTTTGGGCCAAACAGATTCAAAGCTGAATTCTATCAGAAATAAAAAGAGGAGCTGGTACCATTGCTTCTGAAACTATTCCAAAAATTGAAAAAGTGGAACTCCTCTCTAACTCATTTTATGAAGCCAGCATCATCCTGATGCCAAAAGCAGGAAGAGATACACACACAAAACAATACTTCAGGCCAATATCCCTGATGAACACCGATGCAAAAGTCCTCAATAAAATACTGGCAAACTGAATCCAGTGGCACATCAAAAAAATGTATCCACCACAATCAAGTTAGCTTCATCCCTGGGATGCAAGGCTGGTCAAACATATGCAAATGAATAAACATAATCCATCACATAAACAGAACAAAGACAAAAACCACATGATTATCTCAATAGATGCAGAAAAGGCCTTTGAGAAAATTCAACATCCCTTCATGTTAAAAACTCTCAAAAAACTAGGTAGTGGTGCAAAATATCTCAAAATAATAAGAGCTATTTATGACAAATCCGCAGCCAATATCATATTGAATGGGCAAAAGCTGGAAGCATTCCGTTTGAAAACTGGTAGAAGACAAGGCCCTCTCTTACCACTCGTATTCAACAGAGTATTAGAAGTTCTGCCATGGCAATCAGGCAAGAGAAAGAAATAAAGGGTATTCAAATAGGAAGAGAGGAAGTCAAGTTGTCTCTGTTTGCAGATGACATGATTTTATATTTAGAAAACCCTATCATCTCAGCCCAAAAATTTGTTGAACTGATAAGCAACTTTGGGAAAGTCTCAGGATACAAAATCAATGTGCAAAAAGCACAAACATTTCTTTACACCAACAATAGGCAAGTAGAGAGCCAAATCACAAATAAACTCCCACTCACAATCGCTACCTAGGCATACAGCTAACAAGGGATGTGAAGGGCCTCTTCAAGGAGAACTACAAACCACTGCTCAAGGAAATAGAGGACACTAACAAATGGAAAAACATTCCATGGATAGGAAGAATCAGTATCGTGAAAACAGTCATACTGCCTGAAGTAATTTATAGAGTCAATGTTATTCCCATCAAACTACCATTGATATTCTTCACAGAATTAGAAAAAATTATTTTAAATTTTATATGAAATCAAAGAAGACCCCATGTAGCCAAGACAATCCTAAGCGAAAAATACAAAACTGGAGGCATTATGCGACCTGACTTCAAACTATACTACAAGTCTACAGTAACCAAAACAGTATGGTACTGGAACAAAACCGACATACAGACCAGTAGAGCAGAACAGAGACTTCAGAAATAACACCACACATCTACAACCATCTGATCTTTGACAAACCTGACAAAAACTAGCAATGGGGAAGGATCTTCTATTCAGTAAATAGTGATGGGAAACCTGGCTAGCCATATGCAGAAAACTGAAACTGGATCCCTTCCTTACACCTTACACAAAAAATAACTCAAGATGGATTAAAGACTTAAAATTAAAACCCAAAACCATAAAAACCCTAGAGGAAAACCTAGGCAATACCATTCAGGATATAGGCATAGGCAAAGACTTCATGACAAAAATGCAAAAAGCAATTGAAACAAAAGCTAAAATTGACAAATGGGATCCAACTGAACTAAAGAGCTTCTGCACAGAAAAAGAAACCATCATCAGAGTGAACAGTCAGCCTACAGAATGGGAGAAATTTTTTCACAATCTACCTATCTGACAAAGGTCTAATTTCCAGAAATTACAAAGAACTTAAACAAATTTACAAAAAAAAAAAAAAAAACCCCATCAAAAAGTGGGCAAACGATATGAACAGACACTTCTCAAAAGAAGAAATTTATGTGGCCAACAAGCATAGGAAAACAAGCTCAACATCACTGATCATCAGAAAAGTGCAAATCAAAATCACAATGAGATACCGTCTCATGCTGATCCGAATGGCAATTATTAAAAAGTCAGGAAACAATAGATCCTGGTGAGTCTGTGGAGAGATAGGAACACTTTTACACTGTTGGTGGGAATGTAAATTAGTTCAACCATTGTGGAAGACGGTATAGCGATTCCTCAAGGGTCTAGAACCAAAAATATCATTTGATCCAGCAATCTCATTACTGGGTATATACCCAAAGGAATACAAATCATTCCACTATAAAGACATATGCATATGTATTTTTATTACAGCACTATTTACAAGAGCAAAGACATGGAACCAACCCAAATGCCCATCAATGCTAGATTGGATAAAGAAAACGTGGTACATATATACAAAGTATCCTATGCAACCATAAAAAGGAATGAGATCATGTCCTTTGCAGGGACATGGATGAAGCTGGAAGCCATCATCCTCAGCAAATTAACACAGGAACTGAAAACCAAACATCGCATGTTCTCCCTCACAAAAGGGAGTTGAACATTGTAAACACATAGATGCTGAGAGGGGAAGACCATATACCAGGCCCTGCTGGGGGATGGGGGTGAGGGGAGGTAATTTAGAAGACAGGTCAATAGGTGCAGCAAACCACCATGGCACATGTACACCTACGTAAAAAACCTGTACATTCTGCACATGTATCCCATTTTGTTTTTTAAGAAGAAATAAAGAAAAAAGAAAAAAAAATCACTACATATGATCAGTGCAAGAAACAAAAAGTTTAGGGTTGTTTTTCACGGCTCTTTTTGTCTTTATATCTCATCTAGAATGTACAGTTTACTACTGTACTGTAAAGTCATGTAGAGAACTCTTGTCTGTGAGGTTATGCCAAGAACTTGGTACATATTTAGGTTAGTCCATATGTTTCATTTTCCATTCAATTTCTGGGGATTGCTTATTCTTTTTTATATAATTTTAAAATTATGTAAAATATGTGTATGGAGTCAATGTCGAATCTACAAAAGAAGGCATATTGAGAGAATTTAAATTTTTATTCCTGTGTCCTTCTCATTTCCTACCTCCCCTCTAGGTAATCATTTTTTAAATATTTAGGTATCTCCTTTCATTTTTTAAATATAGTGGATATGTATACAAATTTTGTATACCCCCATTTTAACTAAATGGTGAGTATTTTACATATTTTTCTCTCTATTCTGTGTTTTTACTGAACCATGTTTCCTAAAAGTCCTCTATTGAGATATGACATATATAACTTACATTAAGTATTCAATTGAGCAAATGTTACATAATTTGTAAAAGAAGTATCCTATTGCTATGATTTGTTTTTAAATTAAAATTTTTTAAATCAAATTGATTTTCAAAAATAAATTCTACAAGTTTTACATTTATTTGAAGGTTCTTGATAATCATGACATTTTCTTTGGAATCATCTAAAATATTATATACACTGTTCACAGAAATTGTTTTGATGCTCTTAAGATAAACTCTAATTGCTAAAGATATGTTTAAAAACTTCAAACTTTGCTTATTGGTTGGCGTAAAAGAGTAAAAGTGTACAGCATCTCAAAATTTTACTCTCATGCTGCTTTTCTTCCTCCAAAAAACAGCCATCTGATTTGAGGCCTAAGTGAATTCCAACATAGGAATACAAAATGGGAAATTAAAAAAAAAAATTGATTAAAACTTTTTGGAAAAAAAAGATGTACTACTGTTTAGTTTTCTTCTTCTTCTTCTTCTTCTTCTTCTTCTTCTTCTTCTTCTTCTTCTTCTTCTTCTTCTTC
>NW_012103243.1:948506-961008 GCF_000951045.1 Mandrillus leucophaeus
TCTTCTCCTCCTCCTCCTCCTCCTCCTCCTCCTCCTTCTCCTTCTCCTTCTCCTTCTCCTTCTCCTTCTCCTTCTCCTTCTCCTTCAGACGGAGTTTCTCTCTTGTCGCTCAGGCTGGAGTGCAGTAACATGATCTTGGCTCAACACAACTTCTGTCTCCCAGGTTCAAGCGATTCTCCTGTCTCAGCCTACTGAGTAGCTGGGATTACAGGCATGTGCCATCACATCCTGATAATTTTGTATTTTTAGTAGAGACGGGGTTGCTCCATGTTGGTCAAGCCAGTCTCGAACTCCAGACCTCAGGTGACCCACCTGCCTTGGCCTCCCAAAGTACTGGGATTACAGGCATGAGCCGTCGCAACTGGCCTGTTTACATATTTTTAACTGTTTTTATTGTCTTCTCTGGGCTTTATGTCTGAAGAAACTGCTGCTGCAACAAGCAAACCAGTGGGAATCTGAGCCCAAGCTCTCAGGCTTTGCAATGTGTGGTGGCAACATTTACTTCTGCCTTCTTGTCACATTCATATAAATAAATGTATTTGTGAAAAAATATGTAAGCAAGTACATACATAATTCTCAAATATATTCTACCATACATGAATTTCTAAGTGAATTAGCGATGAATTTCAACTAAACTCTTTCCTTGCTCCTAGCTATATATATATATATATCTATGTGTGTGAGTGTGTGTGTGTGTGTGTGTGTGTGTGTGTATAGTTGCTTTTATTCTATGCCTCTTGGCAGAAATAAATGCTGGACTCACTTTAAAGTGAGTAAACACCATTATTTAACATTTTACTTCAAAATAATTATATATTCACAGAAAGTTACAGGAAAAAAATATGCAGGAATTCTCATGTGCTTTTCACCCAGTTTCCCTCAATAGCAACATTTTGCAAAACTATAGTACGATATCAAAACCAGGGAAATGACAATGAAAACATCTAGGGAGATTTTTCAGATTTCACGAGTTTTACAGGCATTTCATGCACTAATTTATGTGTGTATATGTGTACCTATGCACATATACATCTATTTATTCTAAGCAATTTTATCACCTGTGTAGATTCATATAACCATCACCATATATGAAGATACAGACTGCTCTTTCTCCAAAGGACCTTTGTGTTAACTCTTCACAGACACCCCCACCCCACCCCACCCCCATTTCTAACCCCTGTCAACCACCAGTCTCTTCTCTATTCTCTATCTTTATCACTATAATTTTACAATTTCAAGAATATTGTATAAACGAAGTCATAAAATGTAGCATTTTAAAATTGTTTTGTAAACTCAGCATAATTCCTTTAAGATAGATCCAAGTTTTTGCCTGTATCAATAGTTATTGCTGCACAGCATTCCTGGTATGGATGTCATAGCTTGTTTAACCATTCACCTGTTGAAGGACATTTGGTCTGTTTCCAGTTTTTAGCTATTAAGAATAAAGCTTCCATGAACATTCATGTACAGGTTTTTGTGTGAACGTACATTTCCATTTCTCTGGGATAAATGCCCAAGACTACAATTATTAAATTGTATGTAAGTGCATGTTGAGTTTTTAAAGAAATTGCCAAAGTGTTTTCCAAAGAGGCTGTACTATTTTCTTTCCCACCAGCAATGTGTGAGCAATTTAGCTTCTCTGCATCCTTGCCAGCATTTAGTATTGTCAGTTTTTTTATTTTAACCATTGATAGGCATGTAATGATATTTTGTGGTTTTAATTCACAGTTCTCTAATAATAGTTAATGGTGTTGGACATCTTTTCATGAGCTTATCTTCTGTGTTGTAATGCTTAAAGGGATTACTATTTAAATATTTAAGCTAGTTACAATACTTATCTAACCTTATGATAGGAAATGGTAACAGTTAAGCATACTTAGAAAATTGTTTTCCAACTCCCTATTATTGACCCCAAACAAAGCAGATCTTCTTCTAAACCACAACTGTACTTCACTGTCTAGACACTGGATATTAAAGAATTATAACCTTGCATACAAAAGGGATATCATAACAGGTAAAGGTCAATGCCATGGACATTCTGTGAAGTCTCTTTGGCTTCTCTAGTGCTAACAACAGTTTGTATTATATGGACTGTCCCCTTTAAAACACCAACAATCCCTGGCGAAGCAGGACCCTGCTGGAGGAGGCGTGAGGTAGCTCAGGAGAGTGTGCAAACACAAATTTTAGTTTTACAGCCATTTTAGACAGTTGAGAAGCATTTGGAGGAGTAATCTGGTTCAGTCCAAAGTGCCTTGTAAAAATGGGGTGAATGCGAGTTAACCATATGCAGTGTAGCTGATGTTTGTCTGTTGATGTTTCATCTATAAAAAAATGGAAAGCAAGGCAAAGAAACCCAAATCAGAAATAATAAAATATCTCTCTTAAGAAAATAACACCAGGGTATAAAGAAAAGCTCTATTTCTCTTTAGGTGAGAGAGTAATATTTTTTTTCTGGCTCATGTTTGAGAATTTAAGGAAGGATTGCCCTTTCTTATAAAAGAATATCGAAAATATTTCTGGGAACATGAAGCTGCATGTTTAAAGTAAGAACAATAACAACAACAATAATAAAAAGGCTATTCTATTTCAAAAGTCTATTTAACCCTTAGCTATGTTTTGAAACACATGAGCCCAAGTCTCAGGAATGCAGGTTACAGTTTAGATTGCTCAATCTCATTAGAAAAAGACATCTCTCAAGCAATTAAATCCAGCCTAAAGAAAACTACTGTGAAACACTACTGGATCGGGCTTGGAGTCAGATGAAGGATAAGTAAGAAAACCAAATGTTAACACCCTGGGAGGTGTTTGGAAGGTTACTTTTCATTTCTGTTTTTAATGGGGCCAGTCTCCAAATGTTGTACTACTTTTATGGACCAGTGGCCATGAACTGGGGATGGGAGATGGGGTATTTAAATCACTAATATATGTATGATTATACCAGCATATAAATGAATCCTGTTCACTTTTCAAGTGCATATTACTATGCATTTCAGCCAATAAGCACGAGCACTGCTTGTTTAAAATTTCCTACTGAGTTTGTACTCATCAAGGATGGAGCCTAATCAGACAAATGCCCAAAATGATTGTGGCAGATTATATTTTTCCAAAATGGCCACAATAAATATATTCCATTCTGCATCCTCTTCTTACAACTGAACTTTGATGTAGAGAGATGAGGTCTATGTCCCTTTCCCTAGAGACTGGACACAATGTGACTGAGTGGTGGTAAAGCTGCCATGTGACTTCCAGTGCTAGGTCACAAAAGGCATGTGAGGAAGCTTTTATATTGCTTGATACTCATTCCTGTAGCCTTTGGCAGCCGAATCTATAGTCTGACTGTCCTGAGGCCACCATGCTTTGAGGAAGCCCAGTGCAACCTCTGTGAAAAGACCACATGGAGAGGCTCTGTGAATCCAGAAGAAGTGCCTGGCAAACCTCCAGCTCCTTTAGCTTTCTTCACCACTGCTCTTCCAACTCCAGCCAACATCTGCCGGCTGCCACATGAGACACCTTGAGGCACAGCCACCTAGCCAAGTCTTTCCCACATTCCTGACCCACAGATACCATCAGAGATCGTAAATATCTATTGTTGCTTTAAGCCACTAAATTTGGGGGGAATTTATTATATATCAATAACTAATCAGAGGCCGGGTGCGGTGACTCACTCCTCTAATCCCAGCACTTTGGGACACTGAAGTGGGTGGATCATGAGGTCAGGAGATCGAGACCATCCTGGCTAACATGGTGAAATCCCATCTCTACTAAAAATACAAAAAATATTAGCTGGTCATGGTGGCGGGTACCTGTAGTCCCAGCTACTACATTCTCCTGTAGTCCCAGGAGAATGGCATGAACCTGAGAGGCAGAGCTTGCAGTGAGCTGAGATCGTACCACTGCACTCCAGCCTGGGCGACAGAGCTAGACTCTGTCTTAAACAAATAAATAAATAAATAAATAAATAAATAAATAAATAAATAATCAGAGCACCCACTGACCTGTTAATTTAATCGAACAGCTTGTTAATTTATTTTACAGCATATACACAGAAAAATATTATAAATAATGTAGATTCAATCAGAGACATCAGGTCATTTTTCTAACTTTTTATTAAAACCATGTGCTTCCTTACGTTTCTAATATTGCTACAATTGCACTGTAAGGGGAATAAAGACTCAATTTAAGATATTTTTCCTTTAGTATTTCCTTCTCCCTCTTCAATTATATTAATTGTTTTATCCTTTAAACCTCAACTCAAGTTTCTGGTCACCTTAGTCCTCTGGGACTGCTCCTTCTTTTAAAATTCTCTACACTTCTGACTGCAACATTTACTTGTCATTTAGAAATGATCTTGTGTGTGTGTTTGTGTGTGTGTACAAGTCCTCCTTAAGTAGATTATAAATTGATGTCAAAAACCACATTTCACACTTTTTATGCCTTAATACCCCATTAAACTATGGCATGGCATTTTTCATAATTCCGTGCTTAATTTACTGGATGTGCCATTTTGATAGCCAGTTGTTTTTTCACAAGCATCACCATTAGTGATCACCAGTCAACTTGATTTAGTTATTTGAAAAGCCAGATTTCTATGCATAAACCTGTGTATTTGTAAAGTCAAAATAATTCATTTAAAAGTTACAATTTCACTGCTAGTGATTGTCATTTTGGAGATGGGAAAATAATTAGTGTTTAACTAAATAAACTAGTTCTTGAGTTTTTCTCACATACATGAAAATCATTTTAACCAAAGAAAGTAATGTAATTTATATTTATAGTCACAGTCTAATGTACAGCTGATTAAGAAAGTTGGTCTTCAAATGAGGCCATAAACAAATTTTCTCTTGTTAAAGAATCTTACTGCTTAAGTAATCTTTGTTTTTGAGACGGAGTCTCGCTCTGTCACCCATGCTGGAATGCAGTGGTGTGATCTCCGCTCACTGCAAGCTCCGCCTCCCGGGTTCACGCCATTCTCCTGCCTCAGCCTCCTGAGCAGCTGGGACTACAGGCGCCCTCCACCACGCCTGGCTAATTTTTTTGTATTTTTAGTAGGGACGGGGTTTCACGGTGTTAACCAGGATGGTCTTCATCTCCTGACCTCGTGATCCACCCGCCTCGGCCTCCCAAAGTGCTGGGATTACAGGCGTGAGACACCACGCCCAGCCTACGTACGTAATTCTTATCATCAATGAATCTCATTTAGGTTATGGACAACATAAAGATTAAAATTGGATTCAAATCAGTCACAAAAAAGGTGAAGGTTATTTTCATTTAACTCAACACAAAAAAAAGGATTTTGTTTTCCATATGACTTTGTTATAGCCAATGAAGCTAATCAAAGCAAGCATGCTGGGTTTTGTTATAGAACACATAGCTTCAATCCAAAGTAATTAATCTTGAATAAGCAATCACTCACAATGGTTATTTGCTGATCTGTAGGCAAAAAGATCAGCTGACTGCCTGAATTTTTTACTTTTTAGCTAGTTGATTTTATAGAGTTTGGTCCATTCAAGATGGCTTTATAATAAAAGCAAATGTGAGAAAGTCCTCAATTGACATGCTGGAGATATTGACTTGGTGCCCAGGACAGCAGCAGTAACCTTTGGGCAGGCCTGCCCTCACGATCAGAACCTCCCACCCAGGACACTTCACTGTGAACCAGGAGTCACCCTGGAAGCGGAAAGATGACCCCAGCTCCCAGGTGGAAAGCAAAAGGCAGTGACTAGGAGAACAGAAGGTCCTCAGTGAAAAGGCTTAGTCATACTTAATGTCAACAGTATGAGAGCCAAAACAAAGTCATATTAGAAAATAAAAACGGAAGTGAGCAGTAATAGAAAGTTATAAAAGTCCCACCAGTTTTGTCTTTTCTTCCACTGGAATCCATGTGATATCTAACCAGGGTGCTTATTATAGCCATTTATAGATTCTATTTTAAAGAATTGTGTGTTGATGCACTCACATATAAATAAGTACCCAGTTATAATCACTTAGAATAAATATAAAGTCAAAACATGAAACAGCGAATTGATACGTTCATCTCATGTCTGTAGTCTTTCATTAACTAAGATATTTACAATGATGTTTGAAAGAAAAGTTAAATGACCACCCAGGATTAGAAATATCAAGGTAAATAATCTTTCTCTTGTCAGTGAATTTTTCAAGTATCAGCTTGTAATCACCAATCCTATCTTCTACTTATGAAAGATCTCAGAATTGCATTAAAGGTCAAAACAGAGGCAAGTCATTGATTTTTATCAGTGCTCAACAGATTTACCTAAAAGATGCATAGATTGTCATGCAAAATCTGAAATACTGGCTCTTATTTTTAGGCCTCTGTAAGTGGAATAATAGTTGGAATGCAAAGTGGTTACCTTCCAGGAAAGAGCCTCATTGAGCACCTAGTCCAGATGAATTTAAACTGAAAAAATTGACTTGGATTGAATTGAATCCTATCGAAAACACCAGCAGAAAAAGAAACAGTGAAACCACATCACAACTGTACCAGAAAATAATGGTAATTTGCAATGTCAACAAAGTATGATTATTCAAAATCAGCAACAAATCAACATTCACAGGGTAGGAGAGAGGGGCAACAGAAATATAGCCCACTCAAAAATATCTCCCTCAAAAATATCTTAAACCCTACCGTTAATGAACGAGTCAGGACTGTTGATTCCAAGTACCAAAAAAAAACTTAAGTCGACCTAGTTCAAGCTCCACCCCCAGCCCCCAAAAAGTAGGGTGGAAATTGGTGGCTTACAGTTCACCATAACTGAGATGCCTACCTACCCCGATTCACACGTCTGTCCCTGGCACTGGTGGGAGAAATGTGGTTCTGCATAAGGAAGGGATTATGTGAATAACACATACACACCGCACATGAGTACACATACACACCACACATGAGTACACATACACACCGCACATGAGTACACATACACACCACACATGAGTGCACATGCACACATACACACACCATTTGCACAGTATGGTTAAATCTAATTTCAGTTGTAATTAAGTTGGCTTGAAGGAGTCATAATGTCAAAGCAGAGCTGTCTCTCCATCTCGCAGCTCTTCTCACTATGTGTTGACTTTATCATTATTGTTTTTGACTGCAGAGGAGCTTCTTCCACGGGCCAACAATGATTGTCCAGGCACTTCATCATCCTCATAATTACCTGTTTTAGCAATCCCAACAGAAAGAACAATTCTTTTCCTCCATCCCTGTATTGATTCTGAGAAAGGACTTTGGGCTTAGATGGCTGAAGCACAGAAACCTTGAGCTAATTTGTGTTGCCAAAGAAATGAAGCACCCATCATTAGCTCACCTGGCTCATGTGCCTCTCCCTGACATTCTGTAGAAGTACAGCTTCCCATATGGGTGCAGCACAGCAACATGGCACAAGTATACATATGTAACAAACCTGCACGTTATGCACATGTACCCTAGAACTTAAAGTATAATAATAATAAAAAAAAAGAATAAAGTATTATATTATTGTCAAAAAAAAAAAAAAAAGAAGAAGTACAGCTTCCCAAAAGGAGGAAATTTAAAGACACACACATTAACATTCAAAGCATTTATCTGCTACAATCAGTCATTTATACCTTTGAAATAATTATTGATCTTCTCCTCAGATTTTCTCTTTTAAGATAAAGAAAAGATTTCTGGAAAGAGTATTATTAATTTAGTAATCCTGTAATATGAATGGATTTATTGGATACTTTTACCCTGGATAGAAGATGAAGAAATATGACACTGTTGGGCATTAGTAATAGAAATGAATTAAAAATACTAAGAATGGGAATCCAGGCAGTTTAGGATGATGCCAGGGATAAACTTTAATGTTTTACTGTTTTGCCCCTGGGCATAATTTTGTCCTTCAACTAGGAGAAGACTATCCAAAGTGGCTTTTAGCAGTATAAACTGCAAGTTGCAAACTCTTTCAGCACTAAAATAAACAAAGAAGTGTTAGAACATGTAGATTAAGAAGACTACAAAGAAAAAAAAATCAAAACTGAAAAGCTCAGGAGCTTTGCAGATTCTGAACTTCTAAAAATCCTATCCAAATATTAGATCTTCCTGATATTAAAAAATGACATAGCTAAATATTTTTAACCTTTTACCTCAAGGTCTCCTGAAAATCACATTTGGAACCTAGGAAAGACAATTAATTTGTCCAGTAAATGTAGCATACACTAGTGACTACCTTTTTTTTTTAAGCAGTGATTACATTTAATTCAGTTTTCAAACCTGTTTTCTACCAAGCAACTTAAGATTGAATGAGTAAATGAATGATTCAATGAGTGCTACATTTACTGGCAGTTCCTGGAATCATAGACTCACAAAGTAGCTTCTGAGCAGGACTACATTCAAGTCATTCTTCCAACCTAGTTGTTATTATTATTATTATTATTATTATTATTATTTTAGAGATGAAGTCTCACTCTGTCTCCCAGGCTGGAGTGCAGTGGCTTGATCTTGGCTCACTGCAACTTCCGCCTCCCAGGTTCTAGCAATTTTCCTGCCTCAGCCTCCTGAGTAGCTGGGATTACAGGCACACACTGCCATGCCCAGCTAATTTTTTGTATTTTAGTAGAGATGGGGTTTTACCATGTTGCCCAGACTGGTCTCGAACTGCTGAGCTCAGGCAATCCACCCGCCTTGGCCTCCCAAAGTGCTAGGATTACAGGCGTGACCCACCACACCCGACTTAGTTTTACTTTTTAAAAAATCTCCAATGCAAGATTCCACAACTCCTTCTAAATTCATAATCTCAGAGGTAAATAAGACACAGTGAAAGAAAATAGTAAGTAACAACCACCTATACCACCAAGCTGGTAGAAACAGTCAAAAGATGCAGACAAGTGTAGACAAGCATGAACAGAATGTTGTAGTGGCAAACTGGGCCTTGGAGTGAGGCAGGACTGAGTTTAAACCTCACTTTCGCCAAACAGTAATTGTTGCACAATCTTGAATAACACACTTGAATTCTCTTTCAGTTCAGTTGGTAAACAGAGTTAAAATCTTCCTCATGAGATTTGCATGAATAAATTAAATTTGCTAACATGTGAAACAGTACCTGACTTGTAGTAGATGTTCATGAAATGGACCCTCACTACTACTGATAGTTTGTAGAATTGTCCTACACATCTCTTTGGGACTTCTATGGGCTTTGTGGGAAGCCAGAAACTGGGAAAACCAACATCATGTGTAATCCAACAAACTGAGACCTCAAAAGTAGGAATACAAGTTTCATCAGCAGATGCCCCACCTAGAGGGAAAAGTCGTTTCCATATGAGTTGTAAAACAGTTTGGATGAGTGAGAGATCTCATGAATTTTACTTACCACTAATTGCTTCTTCATGCAGAGTAGTTTTTGTTTAGGCCACCCTCTGTGCCTTGAAAAGGAGGGCTTCTTCTGAGTGTGTGTTGTGAAACTCAGTAAGACTTACCCCCACCCCCACCCCATGAAAGCATTGTCTAACTACTATAATATAAATAGCAAATCATTTCCAAAGTATTTTTAAGAACCCTTTAGCTGAAACTATAACATGCAATTCTATTCAGAATAAAAGGGGGGAGGTTTAATGACAACGATGATTAGGTAGCACCTTCAATTACTTTAATGATGACACAAAGTTTGTTAACATTAAATCTGCGACGATTTTATCTACCAGTCTCATAGCAGAGTGGTCAGGAAGCATTTAAAACTAATTATTTGTGCTTACTTGTGTTGAAGGACTTACGACCGTGTTTTTGAATGCATTCAGAGCTGTGGACTCATGACTCAGACAATATTTTATTCCCTATAACACAGACCTACCACTGCAGCATAATAGTTTTCAGGGCAGTAAAAATACACACCATAAGCAGACACCTACGATTAAACGACCACCGTATTTAATTTTGCCAACTTTGGGCTCTAGTTACCTAAATCTATTTTCTCTCATTCTTCTCTAAAAGCTTTCTCAAAAGTAATTGTTTGATTTAATATGTGAAAGCTAAAAAGGCCTCCAGCACACACAGTTTCAATAGTGCAACTATGTAGGGTGTAGGTTTTAACTACGGTGTTGAAGAAAGGTAGTCAAACTTATGGTTTCATCTCCTCAATATTTCAGAATATGAGAAAACGATGCTCAGGCAATTAGGCTTCTCCCTACCACCTCCTTTAAGCACAAGATCAGTTTGACACTCTGAATGGTTAAATCATCCTTGGCAAAGAGTCTGAATTTGGCAGAAGTTCCATAAGGAGAAATTCAGATGACTGATATCATTTGTAAAGTGAGTGCCCCACACTTAATCTAGCAGTGGTTTGTTTTTGTAAGAAATAGTAATGACTTAAATGCAGTCATTAGGGATGTTTAAGATTTTACTGCTTTGACACTAGATGTGGTCTTCACCTTTCATGGCACTTTTTAGCATTAAACTTCATATATAAATAAGCAGTGTAGGCCTTCTCAAGTCAGCTTTTTTCTGCTGTTCAGTATCAAAAGGATTCTATCAACTTCTTGCTCTAGTATAAAAAAGAAAAAAAATACAGAACTTTCTCTGAGTATAGGCTGGATTTCACTGAAGAAAGCAGAAAACCAAGCATTGAGGCTCTCTCTACCTGATCCCTGTTGGATTTTCAACAATCACTTATATTAAGCTCCAGGAACAGCACAGCTTTTCCAAGGACTAAGGTAAATATCAATTGAGATTTCAGGACCATCAAACAATTTATCTGCTGGACCAATAGACTAAAAACAATATTGTCCAAACTTCTCATAACCAGCCTTTATGCAATAAATCACTGGATCAACCCAGAATCATATGACTCTAAACCTCAAGCTTTTACACACTATACTGTATGTATTTATATAAAGAATTGTTGTCAGTTCAGAGGGAGAAAAATGAAAACAAAACAAAAAAAAAAAACAGGTCAATTGGCATTTATTTTCCTGAGTTTATCAATATGTGAATATTCTTGTCAATGTAAACAAAATAGTAACCTCAATAATTCTAAGTAGACCCAGTCTTAATTAAATTCCTTTATTCTCCTTGTTCCTGAAACCTTTCTTAACAAGAATCAGAAGAATATAACAAATTATATACAGTGACAGATAAATATTGCTATGTATTAAGAACTTTTTATAAATAGAACATAATCTTGGTTTTCATTTTTTTTAGGTACCAAACAAAATTTAAAAATGAACACAAGGAGTCTTAGTCTTAACTTTTCTACTATGGAGGAGGAAAATACTTTTTCTCTACCCTCCTAGTTTAGTGAATGAGGCCTGCGAATTAAACTAACAAGAGACAATTAAGAAGGGAAAGGAATGTGTTTCTTTCTTGATATAATTATTTTAATATGAACAAGGGCTTCAAAGAAAGAAGTAAATGCCCAAAGAAGCAGTTAGACTCAGAAGCTTATATACCATTTTAACAAAGGTTGATAAATTATAGAGAAGTGACCAGATGAAAGAAAGAGGGTGGGAAATTGAATTTCTAAGGCTGGCAGATGGAAGAAGATAAGTATATGGGGAAACTAATGGAAGATGAGGGTTATTTTCATAAGGTTTGCCTGTGCAAACCATTTCAGTGAGTTTACGGCCATAAAACTCCCCCAGAGACAGGATTTATGGCAGTTCTCATTTCTTGGAATTTTTCATTTTTAGTTAGATAAGGGAAGCTCCAAGAAGCTGTCTTTCTGCATCTGTTGGTTCTCAATTGCCTTCATTTTAAAATAAACCATATGCCAAAGCGTCATATTTTGGAGTGGCATATTCTCATTCTCTTCACCATTAATTTCTTCAGAGATATTTGGTATATCCATTTATTTCCCTAGGACTCAGTTTTCTTGACAATGAAGTGAATAAATTACAACAGATTTCTAAATTTCATTCATGCTCTAATATTCTGGGGTTCTTTTATATACTCATCATGGGTTTCATTTGCAAATGTTGCATAACTTAGAGTCACTCTAATCAGGTAACAGTGTAGCTATGATGCCAAATAAAGTTGAGTGACGCTTTCCCAAAGTTTATTGCTGTATTCAAGAAAATAGTTAACACATGATATTCAGTGAGATAAATAAGCAAAATGCAGTCTGCTTGGGAAATGAGATTACCTAATTCTTATTGAAGAGATTCAGTGATGGTAAATAAGACACTGCCAGAAAGCAAATTAAAATATTAGAGGCTTTCTCAAGATCTCATATACTGATGCTATTTGCACTACCATGCTGCTTATTTGCACTGTACACTGACACTTACTACACTGGTAGTAAGTCAAATGAAGTCATACTTTCTTTCTTTTTTTTTTTGGATGTGTGTGTTTATACCAAATTTATTTATTTATTTATTTATTTATTTATATTATTATTGTTATACTTTAAGTTCTAGGGTACATGTGCATAACGTGCAGGTTTGTTACATATGTATACTTGTGTCATGTTGCTGTGCTGCACCCATCAACTCGTCATTTACATCAGGTATAACTCCCAATGCAATTCCTCCCCCC
>NW_012103243.1:962718-970027 GCF_000951045.1 Mandrillus leucophaeus
GGGCTGAGACAATGGGGTTTTCTAAGTATACAATCATGTCATCTGCAAAGAGGGACAATTTGTGAAGTCATACTTTCATCTATATCCCAGAATTGCATCCTATGATCAATTCCAACCCAATTCCATTACCCAGAGAGGTTGACCTTTACCTGCTTAATAATCCCAAAGGGACTTAAAAGAGTCCCTTCACAATAATGTGTCTATAGTTACTCTACAGTTTCTTGCAGGCAAAATTGTGAAAAAGAAAATTTCCAGACTTAGCATAAGGAGAGACATGCAGGTCCAAGAGCAGCATAAGGAGGTGGGTATTTGGCAGGTTACTGTGGCTGTCTTAATCAGAAGCAATGACTTTGTAAAATGAGGACCACTATGATTCTTCAACCCAAATATCAACTGAATTGTGGATACTCTTTCATGAAAGAGCAAGGGAACTTATTTTCAAAGTACTGGCAACCCATCAGAGAGGAAAAATTAGCTGTAATGTTCTGTTATACAGGCATTCCCAACTCTATTTATATTCCATAATGACAGAAAATGCATCTGTCTAGTGTTGGAAAGACACTAGAGGACTTAATTATCTGAATCCCCTCTCTAGTGGTTGAATAAGAAGGGTGTATCCTCACATTACTACTCCCTGAACTCCAACAAAGACCTGGTCAGAAGGCAGTAGGTCTGTTCAAGGAGCCAACAGGAAGCTTTCCCCAACTTGAGCCAGTTGGATAGGGATGAAGCTTGCTTCAGCTGGAAGTCATTTGTACGTTTCCTCAGACTAATCAAAATCAGTGGCTTATGAGAACACACCAAAGGTAATCTTGCTTACTCTGATCTAGGTGCTAAAGTCCAGCTGCTAAAGTATTTAAGAGAAGTACCTGAAGTTATCTGGTTTGCTTTGATGGAGAACAGGGTCAGAAAGAAAAAACTGGCCACAGCATGGAAAAATAAGAATTTGAGGCGTGGTACATGTATGAAAGGTCATCAATGCTTTCCAAAATTCCACTAGGAAATTTGGGTAAGGATGGGTGGGGGCTCCACCACATCTGAAGATTTCCTTTGTGTTACCTAATCAAACAGGTTTCACCAAGGATATGTCTACACAGCAAATAAGTATGGAGAAGAAAAAAAATGAATCATCTGACAGCTACTTTTTCCAAGTACAAGCAGTCACATTTGATCATAAAACATCTAGAAAGTACCAAATAGTCAAAATAAGTAATTGTTTGAGAAAACATATTTCTCCAAGGTGTTTTGTGGAGGCCTTTGTTTTGCTAAATCTGTCTCAGAAAAGGGCATCCTCCTTGAATGTGTTTGAGTTGTATAACTTGCTTTTTGCACTTTTCCAGAAGTTGAAAGAAGAAGGAATTGCTAAGGATGACCTGTCAAAGCCTATCTCTGGTAATTCTGTCCAACAGGCAGACAACATGGAGATTTGCTCTGTCTTCTGGGAGAAGGTATCTATCGCTGTTTTTCAGCACAAACAGAATTGGTCCTTTAAGTTTACCTGAAAGCAGACATTTGCATATTCTACTAGTGAAACTTAGAGTAGGTAAGTGTCAAGTTTCAGCTACAAGCACCACCCTGGAGGACAGCAGTATTGCCCAACAATATGATTGTCCCGGGAGGCACAAGTTATTGGAAAACACAGGATAATACACAGCACTCCCTTCCTAATCAAACACAACAGAATAGTAATGTTAAGCTTACATAAACCTTTGCAAATTTTCAAGAAATTCTACACTCCATAATGCTGATTCAATACAATGTTTTCATGGTTTTGTTTTAAAAATGATAGAGTATCAGCTTTGCATTAAGTGAAAACTACCTGCCAGCTATATATGTTAGGTAAATACACCTGCCATTGATGATTTTGAGGAATTAAAAACATAGATACATAGATACTAGCTAAACAGTGTGAAGAGTTCTGTAACTAAGATATGAATAGGGGATTATAGGAGTGAAAGGAAATAGCCAAAGAAAATTATCTGGAAGAAACAAAGCTCTTGTCTTTGCAGTCTTTAAAATGCCTTGCTCCAAATACTCTGTGTTGCTTGCTGAAAATAAATAAATAAATAAACAAATAAATAAATAAATAAATAAAAATCAGTCCAATTCAGTCTTTACCAAGCATTTTTTTTTTTTTTTAATTATTTTGAGTCAGGCCATGACAGACCCCGCTGGCCCTATGTCCAGTGCCTTCCTGGGTTCATCCACTCACCCATGTCCCAGACCAAACTGTTCCCTGGCACAGAAACCTGAGTCTTTCAACCGACACTTCTTATAACATGCAACATTCACATAGGAGTTTAGTAAGAGGGGATCACCTTAGCCAAACAACCAGAATTGTGGCTGTGACTGGAAGGAGGAGGAGAGAAATAGGAAGAGGAAAAAGGTGGAGGAGATGGGGAAGGGGAAAGATAGAGAGAAGAAGGAGGTCTAGGAAGAGGGGAGAAGAAGGGAGAAAGAGAGAAGGAGGAGAAAAGAAAAGAAAAAAGAAAGAGAGGAGTAAAAGAAGTTGGGGAGGAAGAGAAAAATGAAGCAGACGAAGAAGAAGGAAAAAGGAGAGAAGAAGGAGAAAGGAGTAGGAGAGAGAAAGAGGAAAAAGGAGGATAAGGAGAGGAAGAGAAAGAAGACAGACTCTAGAATTTAAAAAAAAAAAACATAGTGATCCTGGATGAAACACTGATTTGTGTTTATTTGCTTATTTGCTTTACACAACCAAAAAAATAAATAAACAAGAGATCTCCACAAAAAACAAACAAACAAACAAACAAAAAACAGTTTCTGTCTTCTGAAAGGTGAATGTTTAAATTTACTTTTAGGACTGATATTTTCATTTCTTTCAACTGGAAAGCTACCTGGTGTACAATAACACACATGGACATCCACTGTTTCAGGACAAGACCCAAGTACCATGAAGTTCCCTGAATGCAGATTTTTCAGCCTAAGAAATCCTGCTATTATCATGCAAATTAATCTTTTTTTTCCCTTTGGTAAATTGATGTCTTTCCAGATGTTATTTCCTGTCAAAGAGAAATCCCTTCCTCCCCTATATAACAATACATACCATCAATACATAGACTGCTGCCTATATTTTAATAGTAACTTTTGTGATATTGTGTATGCTCTTTTTATTGTATAGGAAATATTAAATAACATTATTTTGAAATAGATTTATGTTTGAGGCCAGGACATAAGAGTTGTAATAGAAACGATTCCAGTAATATTTCCTTGAATATAACATGACTGCATGTTCATTTTGACTTAATTTTAGCTAAGATGATCTTTACTGAAGAAGAATTCACTTTCTAATGATCAGCTTCTGAGGGTCACTCCTCTCATGCACTAGAATACTTTTGAGTTTGGTCTCAGGAGGTGTCTTGCTTTCATTGGCCTACTCAGCCATGGATACATAAAAGATATGAATGTCATGAAAATATAAGTGGAGTTTTGGGTTTTTTGGTTGCCCGATAACCATTATCAGGTCTGATCACATTGTTGCTTTGGTGATGCTACCGAGCCTTTCGTGGGAAGAACTGTGCTTAAATATACACCTTAGTTTAGTGGGTATTTTCACAAAATGGGCCTCTCTCGACATAGGCTAAAAGTACTTGGTTGAATTTTCCATTTTCAACATATTAGTTTGACTTCTCTATGTGCCACTAAAAATACATTAAAAACAAATCAGCTGATTGTTTGGCATCAAAGACTACCTGCCCCATCAGCCCCCCTCTTCTAGAAAAAAAAAAAAAATTATTTTGTTGAACGTTAGATAGCAACTTAGTTCTGTACAGCAGGAAATCTCTTTCCATGTGCAGAGACATTAGAATCCCCTCTACCAACTTTGTATCACTTGAACACATTCATTTCCCTGGGTTAATGTACTACAAGCTGGTCTCCCCAGTTAGCTGCACCTTACTGTAGGGCAATGGACAGAAGTAAGATTTATTATACCAGTACATACTTTGCCAGGATAGCCCACTCTTAATGCTATAGAAATTAAGACTAGTTTCAGAGGAATGTGTGAGTTCCTATTGCACTGTCCTTTCCCTCTTCTGTGAACCTACCATTGAAAGATGGATGGATGGATGGATAGACAGATGACAGATAGATATTAATAGACAGATAGATGATAGATAGATAGATAGATAGACAGATAGACAGATAGAGAGGTTTATATGTCATTGAAAGATATAAATAGATATAGATGATATAGATACAGATATAGATTCCTAGATAAACATGTGAAATAAAAGGATTTTCCATGACCTCTCCCTACTGCCTAGACTGTGCCTTAAGAATTCCCCAAGATTTTTCCCTCATTCTTTTCTCTTCTTGTTCTACCTACTTTCCCTGGACATTTGCATGGGTTTCACAATGGTTTCAACGACTACTTGTAGACTAATCGATCCCAAACACTCATCTCTTGCTCCACAACCTACCCTAAAGTATCGTGCAGGTACCCATCTTCATGCTGCATATGCACCACAACATCAGTATGTCCAGAAATGACCTCATTACCTCCTCCATTATCAGCACTTTCACCACCCCATTATCACTTCTCATCACCTCCTCAAAAATTTCTTGTGCACTTTGAGGGGATAATTTTGTTTGACCTTGATAGTAGTGAAGGCTTCATCATAAAATATTTTATCATAAATCTTATCTATGTAGAAACCTCAGTGTCAACCTAGGGCCCTCAGCCTAGTCTACTTATCTCCTACATCAAATATGTTTCTCAATCCTGTTGATTGTCCACTTGAAATGTCTCTCAGAGTTGGCTTCTCTTTTTTATTACCATTCTTATTCTCAGAATTCAGCCTTCATCTCTTACCTGAATAGTTATGCTACAGGGGCAAGGGACACAGGCATTAAAATCGGAGTTTAAATCCTAACTTGGCTGCTTTCTTGCTGGGTATCCTTGATTGAGATGCTTAAACCACCTATCTATATCTTCTCATGAGGTTATTTTGTGCAGTAAGTTTAATGATTCTAATGTTCTCAGGGTTTTGCCTCACACACAATGAGCCTTCAATAAGTGGTCACCCCTCACCAAAAGTGTGCCTGATTTAAGCCTCTTCCTACTACAGTCCACCAAAGAGGTATATTTCTAAAAATAAAAATGTCAATGTCAGTCTACTAATTTTAAACCGCTTGTATATTACCTGTATCAAGTATCAACAATGTCACTTTGGACCAGATAATTTTGAACTAGATAATTTTTGACTAGATAATTCTTTGTTGTGGGGTCTTGTCATGTACATTAAAGGATGTTTAATAGCACTCTGACCTTTACCCACTAGATGCCAGTAGTACCTCCTCCTTTGCAGCAATTCAGAATGTGTCTAGACACTGCCAAATATCTCCTAGCAGAGAGGAGAGTAAAAATCACGCCCAGATGAGAAGTACTGGCCTGCATGACAAAGTCCAAATTGTTAGCATGAATTACAAGAACCCTCACAAGTTGATCCAATGCACTCTCTCCTCCTTTGTTTCCTTCCATTCCAATCCATGCTTCCTATCATCCACCACATTCAGCCTCTCTCATAGGGCCAGCTCCTTTCACAATCTTTGCCCTTCCATAAACTTAGTGCTTCCCACTCCTACAATGCCCTTTTCCAACTTCTCTACCTAATGAACCCTTCCTTTTTATCTTATACCCAGCCCAAATGTCACCTTTTCCCAGGAATTCCTGGTCAGAGATACTTTCACTTGACATATACTCTATTTATTTTATATTTTTGTCTTGCTGAGAACATCCTGTATCCTGTGTTTATTCAATTGCCCTTATTATATTGTGAATTTCTAGAAAACAGGGAGTATAACTGATTTATCCACCCATAGCTAATAGTATGGCATCTAGCCCATCATAAGTGATCAATAAGTATTTTAGACAAATTGAACTCATACATCCTCCTATTCACTGAGTTCCCTTTGAGGGTAAGTACATTATTCCACTAAATATTTTAAGTTTTTCTTTATCTACTGAAATATTCTCCTCTTGTCATTTGGTCAGAACCCTTTTTGATAACTAACAACCTAATCCACTTTGGGGCCATGTATGTTAATGGCATAGAAAGTTCTCCTTCCAGAAAGCCCTCTGTCAGGGCAGCAGGCTGTGCTGTACTTAAGCATACCAGCTCCTATAGGCAGCTTTGCTGGGTTAAAGCTTGTCTTTTATTTTAATTGGCAAAATGAGGGTTCTGATGGTGTTAACTTCAAAGTGTGATTTTTAAGATTAAATGAGTGAATGATTCTAAAACACATACAAGCATTCCATAAAAATTGGCTATGTTTGTTAAATTTATACACCTATGTAAGACTCTGTTGAAATAATGATTTTATTACAATAAGACACTCAGGGATGTGTTGATGACTGGAAGTGTTTTTAGGATCTAGAAAACATACCATATGAGCAACCTCATGTTTTAGATAGTCCTAGGGGAAGTCTCACATCCACCATAGCATCAGTGCCGTGAAATGGTGCCACCACTCTTGCCATATCTCCTTAATGTGTAACTGCACACATGAAATATATCTATGCATATTTATAGGCTGACCTTGTTCACATGTTTCACACATATACATATTTTTTAAATGTATGCACCCACATGTGTATGTACAGTTGTTTTTAAGTGCTGACCTTATTCAAACATGCTGAAACACATTTTCCTTCCACTTATATATTAGGAAGCAATTGACCTCTGGCAACAGTTGCTGTGAAAGTTCAAGTGCCAGGCACCCCAGGGTCAAAAGGTATCCTCATTAACAGCTTTGAGAGCAGCGGATGTCTGTGCTGGCTTAGCTTTGTAAGCAGATCTTTAAAGATTAACCTACAAACTTTGAGGAGAATATACTGGTAGAGCATGTAAGGTGAGCTGACTGATATGTGTCCTATTTTTTTGATTGACAAGGAAAATTGCATATATTTGTGGTATACACCATGATATTTTGAAATATGTATACATTGTGGAATGACTAATTAAAGCTTTGCATTACCTTACATACGAATTTTTTGTGTGGTGGGGACACTTAAAATCTACCCTCTTAGCAATTTTTAAGTACACAATACATTGTCATTGTCACCTTGTTGTACAACAGATCTCTTGAACTTATTTCTCCTGTCTAAATGAAACTTTGTATCCTTTGACCAACATCTTCCCAACCTTCTCCCCTGCTTAGCCCCTGGTAACCACCATTCTACTCTATTTTTATGAGTTCAACTTTTTTAGAATCCACATATAGGTTGTAAAGAAACTTTTTTAGAATCCACATTTTGTTGTAAAGAAATAACTGAGGCTGCATTATTTATAAA
>NW_012103243.1:970562-972096 GCF_000951045.1 Mandrillus leucophaeus
CTAGGCTCTTTTTAACAATCAGTACTCAAGTGAACTAATAAAGCAAGAACTCCACTAGGATGGGACCAATTCATTAATGAGGAATCTGTCCCATGACCCAAACACCTCCCCACAATAGGCCCTAGTGCCAACACTGGGTATCAAATTTTAACCTGAGATTTGGAAGGGAGAAGTACCCAAACCATATCATGCAGTATTTGTCTTTCTGTGCCTGGCTTATTTCACACGACATAGTATCCTCCAGGTTCATCCATGTTGTCACAGATGATACAATTTTTTGCTTTTTAAGGCTGAATAGTATTCCATTGTGTGTGTGTGTGTGTGTATATATATATGTGTGTATATATACACATACACACACATATATATATGTACACCACATTTTCTTTCTTCATTCATTAATTGATGGACACTTTTGTTGATTCTATATCTTGGCTCTTGTGAATAGTGCTGCAATAAAGATGGAAGTGCAGCTAACTCTTCGACATAATGATTTTATTTCCCTTGGATATATACCCAGAAGTGGAATTGCAGGATCACATGGTTCTAAAAGTAGAACATGGTAGTTCTACTTTTAATTTTTTGAAGAACCTCCATACTGTTTTCCATAATGGCTGCACTAATTTACATTCCAACTGACAGTTTGCAAGGGTTTCCTTTTCTCCACATCTTTGTAATCTTTCATCTTTTTTATGATATTCATTCTGACAGATTGGCCATTTGTATGTCTTCTTTGAGAAATGTCCACTTATGTCGTTTGCGCATTTGTTTGAGTTCCTTATGTGTTTTGGATATTAACCCTGTATCAGACGCATGGTTTTCACATGCTTTCTCCCATTCCATAAGGTGTCTCTTCACACTTTTGATTGTTTCCTTTGCTATATGGAGCTTTTTAGTTTAATACAATTCCATTTTATGTATTTCTGCTTTTGTTGTCTGTACTTTCGGGATCATGTCCAAAAAAAAAAATCATTGCCTAGATTAATGCCATGGAGCTATACTGTACGTTTTCTTCTATTAGTTTTACAGTTTCAGGTCTTATGTTTAAGTCTTTAGTCCAGTTTGAGTTGATTTTTGCATTTGGTGTGAGATAAGGGTCCAATTTCATTCTTCTGTGTGTGTATATCCAGTTTTCCCAACTGATATGTGTCATATTTCTACCATTGCTGCTCTGCTTCAAAAAAAAAAAAAATCCAATTAACAAGGATATTCAGTGTACAACTTATTTTAATATACAACTTATTTCAATTACATTGTATATTGTCCCTAGAAGTATTGCCTTATATGAGATGTCTTTACTTCATAAATATTTTTTTTCTAATCTATCTTGGAAGGTTTCTTTCTTTGATTAGGCAACCAAAAACTACTATGATGGGCTTCAGTAGATCCCGAATTTTAGAGGTCTTATTGACTGTTTTAGAAAAATTACCTGATCAATTGCCATACAATAAATTACATATATGGCACAACAGAGGAACTTAATTGGAACTCAACACTAGGGCTTGATTAGGCCTATAAATATCTGTATCACCAC
>NW_012103243.1:972812-975118 GCF_000951045.1 Mandrillus leucophaeus
AGTAGCTGGGATTACAGGTGTGTGCCACAACGCTGGGCTAATTTTTGTATTTTTAGTAGAGACAGGGTTTTGCCATGTTGGCCCCAGCTGGTCTTGAACTGCCGACTTCAGGTGATCTGCCCACCTTGGCCTCCCAAAGTGCTGGGATTATAGGTGTCAGTCACTGCGCCCAGTCTAGCAGCAATATTAATAATCAATATTGATCTGAGAAGATTTCATATAACAGCTTTTTATAAACATTTATGCCTTTAAAATCAAATTGGGTGACTTTATCTAAACTTAAAGATTTATTTACTGAACATCTACTCTGTTCCAGAAATGAAACTGGATGTTTTCTCTATGTTATCACATTGAAAAGCCAAATAAATATGGAGCTGCTGTAATTTAATTCCATTATATAAACCACTGTTCTCTATCATGAAGCTATTTCAATAGCCTGGCTCATAGCCCATACTCACACTACTTTGCTGGAATTCTGTTGAAAAAGTCTGTTCTAACCAAAATGTTCCAAATAATTTTGATTTAGCTGCCAGTCTGTAAATAAGATGCCTCTTTGGTAAAGGATTTTCTCTACACAAATGACTTTGACTACCCATATAATATTAACTTTTCTCAATAAAAATTTACATGGTCTTCAAAGTCTTAGTTTACTCAGCAAATTTATAAGTAAGGGAAGAGGATTTGTTGCTGGTTTAGTTTTCCAGGGATTCCATAACAAACTACCACAAACCATGTGACTTAAATAATAGAAATGTATTGGTTTACAGTTCTGGAGACTAGATTTCTGAAATCTAGGACTCATCAGGGTTGGTTCTCTCTGAGGGCTGTGAGGAAGAATCTGTTTCAGTCTCTTTCCTAGTTCTGATGGGTTGCTGTCAATCTTTGACACCCCTTAGTTTGTAGACACATCACCCTGGTCTCCGACTTTATCTTCACATGGCATTCTCTATGTGCATGCACACACACATGTGTATGTCCAAATTTCCTTATAAGGGAAACTATAAATCAATTCTATTGTATTAGGGCCTGCACTAATGACCTCATTTTAGCTTGATTATCTCTGTAAAGATCCTAGCTGCAAATACAGTCACATTCTGAAGTACTGGGGATTACAACTTCAACAAATGAATTTGCAGGGGACACAGTTCAAATCGTGGGAGGTGGTAAAGATGATGCTTTCTACATATTGATTCTGGAATATTATAAAATTAAAGGGCTCTGGGCAGTTCAAAATAGAGGTAAAATAAAGAGTTAGAAGGTGCTTGTTGGAAAGCTGTGATATAACTAACTGAATTGCAAACTCCCTGAAGAAAATGTCAACCATTGCTAATTGCTTCTTTAGCGTCAGTTTACTGACTTAAGTAATATTAGCTATGATAATTCAATTACCTTCACATTTCATAACTAATTAGTGACAGCAAGTGGCAGTCAATACCAGGAAACACCATCTGCATAGTTACTTACTCTGTGTATGTGTATGCTCGTACGTGAGTGTGCAAGCTCACAGGCATCCAAATAAGGATGTCATCATATCTGTGAAGACATAAATTTGAGGTTAACAATTATTTTTAAACCAGGTTTAAATTTTTAAATTTTTAAACCTGGTTTAAAAATAATTGTTAACTTTCATAAGAAAATTATTACATTGGACTATCACCTTACCAAATGGGTCACCAACTATTTATGTTTTTCATTGACACCTTTTTACTTTTTTTTTTTTTTTTTTGCATATTCTTAAGAACATGTTTTTGCAAATAGAACAGGCACCCAGAATTAGATTTAGGTAAACTTAGAATGGGTTCCATTGTATTCTCACATCTATTGTCTTATTTTATACTAGTCCTGTGAGCTAGGATCATAGGATATTTTAATCTTTATCTAAATGGCGAAGAAGCAGCTCCGAGGAAAATAAATAACATATCTAACATCGCAGAATTTGTTGGGGGGGGAGGGGATACCAAGACTAGAAGCCAAATCTCTTGACACTTAAAACAAAGAGAATACAGCAGGAAGCTTTCTTTGAGGTGCAGTTGTACAGAAACACAAATAGTCTGTCACTTTGTTAAATTGCACAATTCTTTCTAACACTGCAACTTTTGGATTATCCATTTGGTTTCACCTTTATTTCTTCCTTAGTCTGATCTGGGGAATTAGGAGTTAGGAGCAAACGAAACATATGTCTTGTTGAAGATTTTGATGACAGGAATTTCTCCTACACCAGAATGAATTAGTTTCATAACAACAATACAACTCAGTGATGAGATTTAGTGGATTTTGCTTTCTTAGGCAGTAAAAGGCCTTCCTTA
>NW_012103243.1:975168-1024479 GCF_000951045.1 Mandrillus leucophaeus
ATTATTTTTAAACCAGGTTTAAATTTTTAAATTTTTAAACCTGGTTTAAAAATAATTGTTAACTTTCATAAGAAAATTATTACATTGGACTATCATCTTACCAAATGGGTCACCAACTATTTATGTTTTTCATTGACACCTTTTTACTTTTTTTTTTTTTTTTTTGCATATTCTTAAGAACATGTTTTTGCAAATAGAACAGGCACCCAGAATTAGATTTAGGTAAACTTAGAATGGGTTCCATTGTATTCTCACATCTATTGTCTTATTTTATACTAGTCCTGTGAGCTAGGATCATAGGATATTTTAATCTTTATCTAAATGGCGAAGAAGCAGCTCCGAGGAAAATAAATAACATATCTAACATCACAGAATTTGTTGGGGGGGGAGGGGATACCAAGACTAGAAGCCAAATCTCTTGACACTTAAAACAAAGAGAATACAGCAGGAAGCTTTCTTTGAGGTGCAGTTGTACAGAAACACAAATAGTCTGTCACTTTGTTAAATTGCACAATTCTTTCTAACACTGCAACTTTTGGGTTATCCATTTGGTTTCACCTTTATTTCTTCCTTAGTCTGATCTGGGGAATTAGGAGTTAGGAGCAAACGAAACATATGTCTTGTTGAAGATTTTGATGACAGGAATTTCTCCTACACCAGAATGAATTAGTTTCATAACAACAATACAACTCAGTGATGAGATTTAGTGGATTTTGCTTTCTTAGGCAGTAAAAGGCCTTCCTTACATGAAGCTAATCTCCAGGATATGATAACCCATCATAGGTCAGGTTATAAATATCTGAATCCAAAGTCAGTGGTTTTCACCACCCAAGGAGAAGAAACTCTGAATTGCGCTGCCTAGAAATCTGATGGCACTTGTAAAATGGAATTTAGGTACAATAAGGGATCTATCCCTTTATCAGCCATTAGTGACATGAGGTAACTTTGTTCACAGACAATTACACAGTTTCAATTTGTATTTAAAGTTCTCCACAAAGTTTATAATTACATATTCTATGCCCAACCCTAACCTCTCTCCTGTTTTTCACCTGCCTGCTGGGCATTACACTAAACTGTCAACCATTTATTCAAATGTTACATTAAAAACGAAACACACTGTCTTCCATCTTCTACCTAAAACCAGCTTCCACTCATAACTGCATTTCTGACAGAGCTTCCACAATTTTCTTGGCCCCTCCTGGCTCAGAAATTGTAATCATTTTTTACTTTAACTTCTTTCTTGACCTCTGCCTTCAAACAGTCCCTAAGTACTGGCAATTCTTTCTTAGTGGTGGCCCTTCCTTTCCACTATCCTGGACAGGGCCTCAGTCAGGCCTGATTCCTGAAGGGGCATAACAACCTCCTACCTGCTTGCCTGTGGGCTGGGCCTATAGGAACAAGTTCAGACTTGTCCAAGACTTATTTAAAAATCACACCTCCTCCAACCTCTCGCCACTCTTCTCCCTGGAGGATAAGGCATATTCAGTTCTCCATTACCCATTTAACCCAAAATCTGCTTTCTTTTCCATGATCTGATGAAGTGTTCTAGTCCGGTACATGTTTTGTCAGCCTCCTCAGGTTCCCTAAGAGGTGACCACTGTAACCATGGGTTTCTCAGATGGTTATAATGCAAGAGTCCATCTTATCTAACCTTTCAGAGTAGCTGCCTGCTAGCAGTTTTCCAGCAACACCACCTCCAACTTGCGGCTTTTCCGTAGACCTAGCAAAATCTCAGCCCCTAGATAAGATATATTGATGTCTCCTTTGTTATTAGAGCTTGTTATTAATTATAACAAAAGATTTGTTTGTAATGTCATGTGTTTAATTTCAAGTAATGAAATCAATACCTGTTGCAGAAACTCAGAAAATACAGAAAGGCAAAGAAAAAAACATTTAAAACATTTTGTATTTTTGCTTCTCTCCTACCGCATCTTTACATTCCTTCCTGTATCTTAACTATTTTCCAATGCTATTAAACTACCTACACCGTCTTCTGATATGTAAAATATATTGTAATTTAACCAATTGTCTATTTTTGGAAATTTTATTTGTTTCTAAAATTTTGCCCTTAGTAGTAAGCCCATGATGAATATCCTCAAAAACATGATTCTAAGAGTACCTATTTTCCCAGTTTTACTAGCATCGGAAGTCATGTCTGCTTTTCAAATGTCTTAACAGGTATTTGACTAACAAAATGGATGCTTATTTATTTATTTATTTATTTATTTATTTTGAGGCAGAGTCTTGCTCTGTCACCCAGACTAGAGTGCAATGGCACGATCTCAGCTCACTGCAACCTCTGCCTCCTGGATTCAAGCGATTCTTCCTGCCTCAGCCTCCCAAGTAGCTGGGATTACAGGCACCCATGTCCACAGCTAGCTAGCTAAGTTTTTAATATTTTTAGTAGAGATGGAGTTTCACCATGTTGGCCAGGCTGGCTGGTTTCAAACTCCTGACCTCAAGTGATCTGCCCACCTTGGCCTCCCAAAGTGCTGGGATTACAGGCATGAGCCACCACACCCAGCCTCATATTTATTAACAAATTATAATTTTTTCTTAAATTATAATATTATGTAAATTACCCTTTTAATATGAGTATTTCTGTAAAGGGCTTTTACAGATTAAATATGTCAATTCCTTGTAGTATGTTTTGCAACATATTTTATACCTTGTCATATGCCTTTTAGTGTTTATTATATGTTCTGACATGGAATACTTAAACCTTAAGATACTCATGGGAGTTAGCAATCAACAGGTCATCCGTGACTTTTACAAAAACAACTTCAGTGGAGAGGTTTGTATGAGATTCAGGTTGTGAGAGTTGAAATGTGAATGAAAAGTGAAGAATTTTTAAAAACTTAATATTAAAGTCATATGATTTGGATGTTTTATCCCCTCCAAATCTCATGTTAAATGTGATCCCCAGTGTTGAAGGTGGAGCCCTGTGGGAGATGTTGGATTATGGGGGCAGATTCCTCATGAATGGTTTAGCCTCATCCCCTTGGTGATAAGTGAGTTTTCTCTCTCTCTTAGTTTCTGAGAAAGCTGATTATTTAAAAGGAGCCTCTCTCTCTCTTGCTCCCTCTCGCCATGTGATATGCCGGCTCCCCCTTTGCCGTCCATTATGATTGCAAGCTTTGTGAGGCCCTCACCAGAAGCAGATGCTATCACTCTGCTTCCTGTACAGCCTGCAGAACCATAAGCCAAAATAAACCTCTTTTTGATATAAATTATGCAGTCTCAGGTATTTCTGTATAGCAATGTAGATGGATTAACACATAAGAGAGAAAAGAAAAGGAAGAACAGAGAGAAAAAACAGGGTCCAATGAAATAAGTTGGTGTTGTGTGTTTGTTAGTTTGCATTTTCAGATGTGGGAAGAAGATAAAAGGATTAACTGAGGGAATTAGATTCCCGAAGAATGAGACGTAGGTGAGACTGAAAATTCAGGCAGAAAGAAATAGATTTAAAAATGATGAGAGAGTTTCTTTCTCAGGAGTTACAGGTTCCTGAAGATAGAGATAGGTAGGGATTGTGAGAAGACAAATGAAGAAAATAAATTACCATTTTCTTCTGCAGAGTATGTTTCTTTGTTTGTTTGCTAAGACCAGGATAAAAAGAAAAAAATGGCCTCAGAAATGAAAACAACAATACCTGATATTTGAGTAGCATAAGAAACACTTTTCCTTTGGAACCATAGAATTTGGTTTTTGTAAACTTTTTCAGAAACATACAGGCTTTTGCCTCCAAGGTAAAGATTCAAAATTAATTTAAGTAAGCTTTCTAAATATGCCTAAGGGGATAACCAGAAAAAAAGACAAAACTGATTTAAACAGAGATTTTGAAAAAGAGTTTTAAAGAATTATTATTTTAAAAGAGAATAATGAGTAAAAACAAAAGGCATGCCTAATATCTCATTAGTATTCTCTACAGAAAAAGTGTTTAGAATCATGAAGTATAAAGTTTCAATTATTCAACAGGTGACAGCATTTCCTAAGAAATGACTAAGAGAAAAAAAATTCACCCTGAATACCGTACCTGAAACAAAATTAGTCCTTAAGGTAGTAGTGATAGCACAGTTGTTTTCTGCTTAACAAATTACCACAAATGTAGTGACTTTAAACAACACAAATTCATTTTCTTACAGATCTGGAGGTGAGAGGTCCAAAATGACTTCCCACTGGGCTAAAATCAAAGTGTTGACAGGGTAGAGTCCTTTCTGCGGGCTCTATAGAAAAACCTGTATCCATACCTTTTCTAGTGCCTCGTCACCTCTTGAATCCCTTGGCTTATATTCCCCTTCCCTCATCAAAGCCAGCAGTGTAGCATCTTCAGAGCTCTCCCTCATGCACTCTCCTGACTGCCCCTTTAATTTATGAGGACCCTCGTGATTACACAGGGCTCTCCTGGATAATCCAGGCTAATCTTTCCATTGCAGGAGCCTTACCTTAATCATATCTACAAAGTCCCTTTTTCATACAAGTAACATACAGGTTCCAGGGATTAGAACAGGAATATCTTTGGGGGAGGCCATGATTCTGTCTACCCCAGCAGTTTATGTGGTGTCAAACATAAATAAAAGGTTTGTTGAAGCCCCTCACTTGGTGATAAAAATACATAGCTAAGCAGGGCCTCCTTCTCCTATTTAAAAACAAACACAAAAACAAAAAAACCCTGTATACTTGATGTATATAATGTATTTTTTTGAGACAGAGTCTGGCTCTATCACCGTGGCTGGAGTGCAGTGGAACAATCTTGGCTCACTGCACCTCTGCCTTCTGGGTTCAAGCAATTCTTGTGCCTCAGCCTACCAAGTAGCTGGGATTACAAGAGTGTGCCACCATGCCCAGCTAATTTTTGTATTTTTTAGTAGAGTCAGGGTTTCGCCATATTGATCATGGCGAGTCTCAAACTCCCAGCCTCAAGTAATCTGCCCTCCTTAGCCTCCCAAAGTGCTGGGATTAAAGGTACAAGCCACCATACCCAGCCTGATGTATAACTTAAATGCCGAATTGGTTTTCTTTAATCCATATATACCTAATATGTTGAGATGGAAAGCAGCAAAAGCAGACAGAGCCCTCTATAACAAAATTGAGTTTGAAACCCCTGAATAAAGATTTTAAGTAGACTACGAATCCAAAGTTGTGACCAGCCCTGAACTTTCCAACAGCCAAACCAATCTTGTCTCATGATCAGCCCCTAATAAGCACAAGGCTTCAATGTATCTGTTTATATCCCACTCCCTGGTCACTTTCACTTCTCAGCTGACCTTTGGTGCTGACCATCTTGCCCTCCATTGTCTACCATCTTGAACTTGTGTTGATGTCTGACATGGTCTCTCCACCTCAGTTTCCTACCTGGTTATGAGTTTTCTGTGGGCACCAGGAGTTTATCCCCTCTGACCTACTTGGGGTATTGAGCTGTGGAAGCTCTTACCTAGTGTTTGTCCACCTGCCCAGCATTCCTTTCAGGTTGACCCTGGCATCTATGGGAAGTCGTCAGTCAGAAAGTCTTGTCAGTTCTGTCTGTGACTTTTAGTTGAAAACTGAATTCCACTCTGCTAAGACAATAGCCAGCTCAAGAAAATTTCAGATGTAGAACAAACTCCAAGTAATCATTTTGACCAAAAAGTCCATGGGAATGCTTTTATCCCTGTTAGTTTTTGTTTAGCACACCTTCCGCTCACTCCATGAACCTTTACTATTGACTACTGCATGTGTAGCACTGTTCCAAACGCATCTGCCATGGAAGGTATAGAAGTGGCAGAGTCGTCCAACTGATGATTCTTTAGGTAGGATGGGTATTACACATGAGGATTCTTGCTATGCAGCCATAGAGGTTCTTCCTTGACTCCTGGAGCATTCCTCTCCTGAGTAGACATAGAATAATATGACAGGAGGGAGCCCAAAAGCTGAGGAAAAACCAGACAGGAAAGTCACCTAGATTAGGACAGAGGAAGATGTAAAATCACGTATAAAAACTGTCAAAACCTCGGGAAAAGAGCCTAGAGTCAAAGGTTAAAAGGAAAATCTATCAATTTCTCACATTTTGTGGGTAAATCAAGACTGAAAATAGGATTCAGATCAACAATAATAATAACAACTAAAATTCAAGGGTTCTTTATCAGGTACTGGACTAAATATTTTACATGCATTATTTCAAGTAATCTCCTTAAGAATATAATTAATACAGAGTGATAATATTATCCCTGTTCTATAGGTAAGAAAACTGAAGCTCAGAGAGATTTAAGTCACAGAACTAGTAGGTGCCAAAGTCAGTTCTGTTGGACTTATGCGTCTGAGCTCGTAACCTCACTATCATCCTCCTGGGAGGGCACAAGCAGAGAACAGGATGGGCAGCGTTGAGCAGGAATGGGGGAACCCATTCCAGGAATTTCAACCATAAATAGGGCCTAACTGGGTGCTGGTTATATGATGGATGTTTGAAGTGGTTCAATTTAAAGGCTCAGGGTAATGCTGGCTTACCTGAAAATTCCCTGCTAACATACAAATACTCTGAGGATTATCGATTATCAGTTAACGGTTTAGCAAGAAGGAGACAGGTAATTAGTAGAGTTCTGGTGAGACTAGCAATCAAGACAGATGCCTATGTATTCTTAGAAAGTGTTCCTATTGAAGAAACTAGGATATTTCATGGAGTGTCCAATTGCTAGGCTGAAAACTCAGATTGGCAGCCATGTTATATTTGGTATAATTTGCCAGCTCCTTCCACGGGCCTCATTAGATGCTTGTTAAACATGAAGGAAAGGAAGAGGAACCCCAGAGGAGAGAAAAGCTTGAGAACATGAGAGTACTTATATTCAAAGAGGAGGATTGTTACATTTGAATGGAGTTAAGGATCCAATCTTTAAGAACCTGGACATTGTTTTGAACCTTGAAGAAAGTGATAGATATGAATTCATGGTAAAAGAGTGGAAGATATGTCAGGTTGGAGAGCATATGAGTAAAGTTACAAGAGCAAAAGTTAAAAATTGCAAGGAGCTTGTTGTAAGTTCAGTGTTGCCAAAATGAAGAAGTATCAGTCAAAAGCTCCAGGAGGCGTCCATGTCACTATTGTGAAATGATGGGGGTGGGCCGGCAGGTTTACACTGACCCACCCTAGATTTCTGTTCTGGGAGCTGGTGCATTGACAAGTGATAGAGAAAATGAGGCAGAAGAGTAACTAATTCCAGGCTGGTGAGTATTGGCTGCCTTTGTTCACAGGAAGAGAAGTTTGCCTGTGTGCCTCAGGAAGAGGAGATGGCTTGTTTGATCATGAACTGCTCCATCGATCGTGGCTTGCGTACTGATAGAGATCAGGGTCTCCAGCGGTATTCTTTTAACACAAAGGACTGCTCCCTTATCTAAGCTCCATCCACACGACCACATGGTCTGTCCTGCCAGATGGAGTACATTTTTTACATAATGCACTTGGCAGTAAAAGAAAATCTATTTTAAGCTGACTGTTCATTTTTCACAATGTGCATTACAAAAGCACTGGTATTGCCCAATTTATTTATAAGTGGACTTAAAACATTTTAAAACACAAAGAAGCTATTCTGCTAAATGTTGACTCCTGGGAGTTGGGTTCCTGTATGGGAGTGTGAGAGTTGGTCTCTTTATATCTATCTTTAAAAATGTATAAAACAGGCAGGATTCAGGTTGAAGTATAACAGACTTATGGGGTCCTAACCCATGGAATGGAAAGACCACACAACAGAAGGATTGGAACTTATTAGTGGGGATGGATGAGCCACTCTGTGGTTTAGGCTGAAACGCCTGGGATTGCTTTTCAAGTGTTTTAAATTTGATAATATATATATACATATATAGGCACAGGCACACACATATATTAAAAAAGCAAATGTGCTTGCCAAAATTTTTCCCCTGTCTCTGTTCTCTAACCCATATGGATCTTAAATGTTTGTAATCCATATGTCTCTGATGTGTTCACACAAAACCCTCTGAGGACTGGCTCGTAAAAGATTGCCCTCTGAGGACATTTCTACACAAACCTTTTCTCTAAAAGTTGCCACATTTTCCTCAAGCTCAGGCCCTAACCCTATGTCTCTGCTTTCTCTGAGTAACATGGAGAAAAAAAAATTGTGAACTTAATTTACTCTTAGTTCTCTAATTTAAGGATATGAGCTACATAACCTCTCCTTAGGTTTCTTTTTTCTCATTCAGGAAAGGCAGTGGGAACTGAAGGCTCATTGGTCGCCCTTCTAGCTCTAGGTCTAAGATGTCCATGTCCCATCACCCAGCTGAGATTCAGGGACTTTCAGATTTGCTGACCAGTTTCCTAATTTGTTCCTAACTTGAAGCTTTCTTTTCATGAAGGTGGGAAATTAAGGAAGGAACAAAATAAGTAAAGAGCCTTAGGTTTTAGTTAACGGCAGTACTTATCTCTGGATATTGGGGGAGATTATGTCTGGTTACTGAGAGAAACAATAGGAAAAAGAAAGTTACCCAGGGATCCAGAAAGGACACACGACTTGACCCTCTAACTCCTCTCTCTGAATCTCAAACTGTTTGAAATTGAAAGCACCAAAGAAGGAGTGTCAGAGGAAGAAAGACATAAACATGAATCCAGTGACGTTCTTTAGCTGGCCGCACCAAGGAATCCCCACACAGAGTAGGTGTACCTCAGAAATACAGAATTCAAATTCCCTCTGTTTTGCAGGTCATATAGTTAAGTGATAGCACGAACAATGCAGGGGTTAAGAGTCTGATATCAAATAGGTTTCGCATCAAGTAGACAACTTCCAATCCATTTATTTATCTCCCAATTAGTTGGAAGAATTTCGTATTTTAGCTAAGGATGCTTTGAAAATCATGAGTTGGAAAACTAAAACATGGAGCCACTTGCAGTGCAGGAGATGAGTTTAATACATCCCCTAGGGCAGGGGTCCCCAGCCCCTTGGCCACGTGCCGGTACCAGTCCGTGTTATGTTAGGAAATGGGCCACACAGCAGAAAGTGAGTAGCAGACAAGCGAGCATTATTGCCTGAGCTCCACCTCCTGTCAGATCAGCAGTGGCATTCAATTCTCATATTGTGAACAGCACATGCAAAGGAGCTAGGTTGTGCAATTCTTATGAGAATCTAACTAATGTCATTGATCTGAGGTGGAACAGTTTCATCCGAAACCATTCCAACCCAGCACCCTCATCCATTAAAAAATTGTCTTCCATGAAACCGGTCCCCGGTGTCAAAAATCCTGGGGACCATTACCGTAGGGGGAGCAGTAGATGCTGTCTGCACTTCCTAAAGTTACAGTGCTAAAGTTCAGTATGCATGCCTCCATTTTGCCATGCCTGTCTAGGAAAATCAGGTGGTAATGCACATTTAGGGCCAACTTGAAATTACACAAAACAACACCAGAGAAAGGAGAAAATGCAGAAGAAGGAAAAGCAGTGGTTAAGGTCTAATGTAATTAGCGTGAAACACAAGTTGTTAGCACCAGTAGCCAATCCTCCTTTTCTGCAATCTTCTCCAATCACTTCCCAGCCACCAGCTACATGGGCGCATAAGCAAACAGAGGAGGGAAAAGAGAGAATATATAACCAATGTCTACAGCAGATGCCTTGTCAGGAGGCTTTGTAAAGCCTAGAGCTGCAGCAATTGTTTCATTCAGACTTTGTGGGTTTTATTGAGCATAAAATGCAAGAAAATACATGCAAGGGCCTAGAGGAGTGTTTTCAATCTGTGCCTCATGGTGGCTTCTGTCTGTTCCTCAGTGAAGGAGAAGAGGCATGAAGCAGGGTGGTGGCCAGGAAGGAAGTTCTTGGGAGTCCTCGGTCGCCTACCCTTCCCTGTTTAAACCAAAGGAATGTTGCTTTTATCAGCTTTAGATATTCTCCTCAAGTTGTATTTGAAGAAAGGATGCAGCTAATAATAATAATAATGTTTTAAGAAAATGCTCTGGGACTCATGTGGGCTGACAGACCTGAAGCAGTGCTCTTAAGGGTTGCTTCCTCTGGCAGGGGCGTGAGAGGAAACGACCTTACACTAATGCTGCCGCTGCAGGGCAGTGATGGCTTCAGAAAAAGCCACAGCAGGCCCTGAGTCGCAGCAGGAGGTGGGTCCGCCTGCCATCAGCAGTTAAGAGGGCAGTGGCTGCCCCAGCACAATCTGCAGGCCAGCCCAGCCTGAGAGGCGGAGTTACAGACAACAACTGCAGTGGAAAGATTTCTGACTGTCCGCAAAGACTTGAGGGTGACCCTCCCAGAGGGTAGGGACAAGAACTCAATTACTCACCACCCTCTGCTTCTATGACTTATTTCTGCATTCATTTCTGATATTTAATTGATTATAAACTAACCAGAAATCCCAAAGGGGCCCTCAGTCTCTGCTGAGGTAGCCGTTTAGCTGGGGCTCAGACAGAATCTGAGGATTTTGTGGCTGAAATGTATAGTGAATGACCTGGGTCTGGCCGGCTGTGTGACGCATAACAGCATACATTGGATGACTCATAGAAGTCAGGGATGGAAAAGACCTATTAGGTCATTTTTTCCATCTTCCAGCTATTGCAGGTTTACTCTCTGCCAAGGTAGGATTATATTCAAATATTTAGTCCGGTCTAGTTTGAACTGATTCAAGTAATAGGGCTCCCACAACCTCCCCTGGGATCTTAATTCCACAGGATCATTGATTTCAATCTTCGGAAAATGTTCCCGATGTTCACTTTAAATTTTCCTTTGCTCAATTTCATCCCATTAATCCTACTTATTACCCCTCAGGCCACCCTAAATAATATCCCTTCTTCTTTCATGTTGACGTTCCTCCAACACTGGTAGGGAAGAGACAGGGGAATACAAAAATGTCTTCTTGGCTTGGCTCACAGTCTTAAGTATAAAATAAAGAATAGAAATGTTCCAAATAATAGCTTAAAATGTTGGGGAGACTATGTGTATCAGATGAGAAAGGGTTTTCCAGATTGCCCAAGAATAGTTCAGACAATCAATGGCAGGTGTTTCTGGGTTTAACTTTACATTCTAAATATTCTGAGTCAGAGAGTAGCAAAGATGAAATGCTACATAATCCACCATATTGCCACCTAAGGTGGATAATGGACTATGTCCTCATAGCCTTTGGGGGAGATAATTCTATATAATCCTCTGATTATTTTTCCCCAGAGGGCAGGGATCACTTCAAATAGCACAAAACCACATTAGTAAAACTCACAGTGAGTAATGTCCCTTCTCAGGGCCCTGGGCAGACCAGACCTGAGAACTGATGAAGTCAGCCAATACCAGAGTGTGAGGCCTTGGGGTGGGAACCAGGGTAGGATATCCTGAATACTTCTCAAAGTGTTTCAAGGGTGCTAGGGTGCTGACTAAAAATACAAATTGTTAGGGTTCATCTCAGACCAACTGTGACTCAGGATCTGTGGCCAAATCCTAGAAACCTGCATTTGTTAACAAGCTTATTAACATTTGAAAAGCCTAGTTCATAAGGGGACTCTAATTCAATATCATTTGCAAAAACCTTGGACTAAACTGCAGTAAGTAAATTGGAGTCCAAAGAGCAAGAATTTGGCTGACAATAGGGTAGAGATAAGGAATAAAGGAGAAGTAGGCTTAAGACTGAGGACAGAGCAGAGAAGATAAGAAGTTAATGTTAGAAATAAAGGTGCAATGTCCATAACCGGCACTCACTAACTGTCAGAAGCACGGTATGTGCATGTGGGGTCCCCCTAAAAAGATAAAATATTTGCTGGACCTTCATCCACTTGAACGAAATTGCCAATTTTTGAACTTATTGCATGATGTGCAAATTAATGTATGAGAGAAACTTGTTTTGAGTAGGAAGAGGAAAAAAAAAAATACTATATTTCAAATTTGTAAACACACACACACACATTTTCAAGGAGTCTCAAGCATGACTTTGACCCTCAGTTATGGTAGAATAGTTGCAACCCAGCTAGTTCTTCTGGACATTTCAGCCCAGAAGAACTAGCAAGGCCAGATAAAACAGAAAACAATTTTGTTTAACTTAAAGTCATTGGTGAGCTGCAAAGGCAATAAAAATTTGGGGAGTTAAGATCCTGAAGTCAAAGGAATCTCAGATAGATGAGTTGATATTCTTCAAGGTACATCCCCTAAGGAGCATTTGCTGATTCTTAGTATAGAACAAGAGGCTAAGAATTCAGGCAAAGGGGTGCTGCTAACACACAGAGAAGACAGCAGTCTTGAGCAATATTACAGGACCAGGGAGACAAATATTGGAGTTTGGGACTACCAAGGAAACCAGGCATTGAGAGGCCAAAACCTAATGAGAAGGGAGACATGGGGAATGACACTCTGTGGTTTTTTTCCCCTCAAGACATTTGCTGAATCCTTATGTTATTATGGGCTAGAAGCTAAGTAGCTAAACAGAAAAAGATGATTAAAACAGTGTTTTCTAGAATCATATAATGAAAATAAGGCAAAAATTATACTTTTTGGGTTTACCAAGAAAGAGCAGTTGTGACTCCTAGAAAAACCATCCTCTAGGAGCAGGGACAAATCACAAATAAACAGAACTTTACAAAAGTTACAACTGAGTCAGCTACAAGTCAGCTTACTCTCTGATTGGAATAAGGTGATCTACTGCATTTAATTCACCCAGCACTTGATCAAAAGTTAACAGGCATATAGAAACAGTATAAAGAAAAAATAAAAATGAAAACATATCCATGTGACCACATTTTTGGAGTTATCAAACATAGATAAGACTTATAATTTCATCTCAGAACTCAAATCTATCTATCTATATGTATATTTTATATATGAATCAAATGCAAACTCTAGGATCAAAAAATGCAATAATTAAAACTTAGAATTCAGTATATGGGTTTAAAACCTGATTTGACTTAGTGGCAGAGATGAGAACTAACTAGAAGTTAGATCAGTAGAAAAGAAAATATCCAGGTAGAAGCAGAAAACCAAAAAAGAGAGAAAATATGAAAAAAGAAGCATAAGAAACACATGGGGCACAGTAAAGAAGTCTAAAAATTTGAATCCCAGAAATAGAGAGGACAAAGAACATCTAAGAAAAAACACATTAAAAGGGTAATCTTCATATAATTTCCTAAACCAAGGAAACATATAAAGCCACAGAATTAGGAAGTACTATGAGAACCATGCAAGATAAACACAAATAAAGTCATATGTATATACAATATAATAAGGCTACTTATAATGAATTAGAGTAAAACCTATTTTAAAAAGCAGTGGAGTCAGGGGTGGTTGGGTATAACCAAGAAAGGAACAAAAAGAGTGACAGATGACTACTCAACAGAAACACATAAATAATGGAAGTCGGAGGACAATATAATTAAATTCTTTACCTTGTGAAATTATTCTTCAAAAGTAAAGGTAAAACAAATGCATTTTCAGAAACACAATAATGGAGTTAGTTACCAGGAGATCCACCCTCTAAGAAAAATGAAAGGGACATCTTAGTGTAGAAGAAAGTAATCCCTGATGGATACATAGAAATACAGGAAGAAATAAAGAATCAAAGGAAGGTTAAACCAGTGAATACCTCTAAATCAGTATCAATACACAATGATGATATATTGTGAAACTTGACATATACATATAATCAAATGTATAAAAATTATAATACAAAAGATAAGACAAAACCAATGACATTAAAGTGTTTCAAAAGCTTTTGATTTTCTGGAACTGGTAAAACTATAAGTCAAGGATGCACTGTAATCCCTACAGCAACCACTAAAACAATAGTAAAATAATATGTAGCTAGAAAGATAGCGGGAATAAATATTGAATATAAAAATATATGATTGATCAAAAAAAGAATGCAAGAAAAAAGAGAAAAGATCACAGTAAACAGATAGGAAAAACAGCAAACAGATAAATATGAATATTAACGTAAATTCAAGTATATCAGTAATCAAATCAAAGTACGGACTAAGTATACCTGAAGACTAAAAACGTCAGACTGAATTATCAAAGAAATACAATCCAGCTATTTGTTGCTTACAAGAGACATACCTTAACTATAAAGACAGAGAACATTTGAAAGCACTAAGCAAAAGAAAGTATAGCTGTGCAAAATCAAAGCAGACTTCAAGACATAAAACATTATTAGAAATAAAAGGCGATAATATATCATGACAATAACAGTGTCAGTAAACCTGAAAAATCAAATGATTCTAAATTCGTATGGACCTAGTAACCTAGTTAAACTAATAATACCCTAGCACTGAAATAACAAGCTACAATCATAGTTTTAGACTTTAATATAACTCTACCAATAATAATAAAACAAGAAGATTATATCAATTTTAAAAATGCATTCAAAGAGAAATTATTGGTAGGTTAATTATACATTTTATCTATGCATCAAAACAATTAAGGCCAGAAAACGATGAAACATTTTTAAAGTGCTGAGAGAAAACAAACCTGTTAAGCCAAAATTCTATATTAAATGAAAATATCCTTTATAATGAGGGCAAATTTAAAAGAAAAAGACATTCTCAAATAAAAGAAAAGATTTTTTAAATTATAAATTATTTGCTAAACAGATCAAGATAGAAAAGAGAACACAAACCACTAATATTAAGAATGAAGAAAATCCTATCAATAGCAAAAGAAGAGAATATCATGAATTTTATATCAACAAATTTGACAGCTTAGATGAAATTTTTATAAATATATATATGAACATACATACATCTGTGTGTGTGATATTGTATTATAACAAGACATACATATTTGGTCTTCATGCCTGATTCCTGGCACAGAGCTATGGAGGTGAGGAGCATCTTTTGTTATCCATAATAAGCCCTTTTCAACTATATTCAAGTTATGCTAACAAGGTAATTTTTAGAAGATGGGGACTGGTTCCTGTATGAACCAACGATGTAATTAGGGAGTTGGGACATTTTAGCCCCACCCCTGACCTCCTGGGAGAGGAAAGGGACTGAAGATTAACTTAATCTCCAATAGCCAATGATTTAATCAATCATATCTACCTAGTAGAGCCTCCATAAAATCCCTTAACAATGGAGTTTGGAGAACTTCTGGATGGATTTGCACATGAAGGTTCCAGAAGAGGGTGCATGAGAAAGGACACGGAAATGCCATACCCCTCTCCCCATACCTTGACCTGTGCATCTGGCTGTTAACGAATTGTATCTTTTATAATAAACCACTAATAATAAATAAAGTACCTTCCTGAGTGCAGGGGATGGGGGCAGTCTATCCATATTGTGTCAAAATTAATTTATAGGACTCTGAGTTGATGTCCACAGAGAACTAGAGAATTGCTTAGTGTGAAAACTCTACACATTTGCTATCAGAAGTGTTGTAGGTGTAAAGAAACTTGTGTGTGAATATATGTGTGTGTACAGTGTGTGCATGTGCATGTGTGTGAGCAGACATACTAACAGTGAGAAGCTGGAAAATAAAATTAAAAAGCAGTATTATTTATAATAATACCAAAAAACTTAAACTACTTAAGCATAACTTTAACAAAAAATGTGAAAGACACCTTTACTGAAAACTACAGAACATTGCTAATAGAAATTCAAGACCTACATAAATGGAGAAATATGCCATGCTCATAGACTGGAACACTGAATATTGGAAAATTATCAATTCTTCCCAAATTTATTTATAGATTTAAAGAAATTCCATCAAAATTTTCATACTTGTTTTGTAGAAATTGACAAGCCAATAGTAAAACTTATATGCAGATAGCCAAAAATAGCCAAAGCAATATTGAAAAAGAAATTTGAAGAATTCACACTACCTGATTTCAGAATTTAATGCAAGCTTATAGTATGCAAGACACTGAGATATTGACAAAGGAATAAATATATATACCAAAGGCACAGCATGAAAAGTCCAGAAGTATTACTACACATTTATAGTCAATTGATTTTCAAAAAAGATGCTCAGGTAATTCAATGGGGGGAGATGCTGAAACAACTAGATATTCATATGCAAAAATACTCTACACCATGCTAAAAACTAAGTCAAAATGAGTTGAGTCAGAGTCTTCACATATAAATTAAACTCGTAAAATGAGAAGAAAACATAGAAGATCTTTGCAATCTTGGGATAATCAGAGACTTCTTAGGGCACACAAGAAAATCACCAAACTTAAAAGGAAATAATTCATTAAAACTACCATGAGATGGCCAGGTGTGGTGGCTCACGCCTGTAATCCCAGCACTTTGGGAGGCCAAGGCGGGTGGATCACGAGGTCAGGAGATTGAGACCATCATGGCTGACACAGTGAAACCCTGTCTCTACTAAAAAAAAATAAAAAATAAAATTATCCAGGTATGGTGGCACGTGCCTGTGGTCCCAGCTACTCGAGAGGCTGAGGCAGGAGAATGGTGTGAACCCAGGAGGCGGTGCTTGCAGTGAGCCGAGATCATGCCACTGTACTCCAACCTGGGTGACAGGACGAGACTCCTTCTCAAAAACAAAAAACAAAAACAAAAACAAAACACTACAATGAGATACCATGACACACCCACTATGAGGGCTAAAACTAAAACGACTGACACTACCGACTCTGGGCAAAAATGTGAAGAACCTGAAACTCTCCTACATTGCTGGTGGGGGCAGCATGTAAAATGGTACAAACACTTTGAAAACAGTGTGGCAGTTTCTTATAAAGTTAAACACACATCTGTGTATGACACATAAATTCTACTTCAAGATATTTACCCAACAGAAATAAGACGTATGTCCACATGAATATGTACTTATGTATATGAGTACACATTACATATTTATTTATAATAGTAAAAAAAACTGGAAACAAATTAAATGTCAAAAAAGCTAGAGGATACCATATATGATGGTTTATTCATACAATTGAATAATAGGCAACAGTAAAAATAAATGAATTATTAATACACACTGCAACATGGATGAAGCTGCAAAACATTATGCCATGAAAAAGAAGTCAGATATAAAAAAGTACACACAATATGATTATGTTTATATGAAATTCTAGAATGGAGGGAAAATCTAATCTAACATTAGAGCCTAAATAGGGTCAGTGGTTGTCTGGGGACAGGGATTGCCAGTGTTAACTGAGAAGAGACAATAAGAATCCTTGAGGAAATACAAATGCTTCATATCTCGATTGGATTGGTAGTTACACTAGTGAATAAGTGTCAAGACATATCAAACTACAGGCTAACCCTCCCCTATCTGAAATGCTTGGGATGAGAAGCATTTCCAGTTTTTGATTCTTTTCAGATTTTAGAATATTTATATATACATAATGAGACATCTTGGGGATGGGACCCAAGTCAAAATACAAGATTAGTTTGTTTTTTATACACATAGCCTGAAAGTAATGTTTACAATATTTAAATAATTCTGTACATGACATAAAGTTTGTGTACATTGAACCATCAGAAAGCAAAGATGTTGCCATCTCAGCCACCCATGAGGACGATCTGTGGTCGTTTCTCATCACCATTATTCCTGACTGAATTTATATGTTACTGAGAAGCAATCATTTTCTTATACTTCTTCACAGAAGTATTTAACAGTAAAAAACATGACATACCATTAAACAGGGAAAAATAATACGTTTGGAGTAACTAAGCAGCATAGCAGCATCACCAGAACACTTCTTATACACAGGTTGAGCATCCCTAATCCAAAATCCAAAATGCCAGGTGTGAGATTTTCTACTTGTGGCATCACATCAGCACTCAGAACATTTCTATTTTGGAACATTTTGGATTTGGGATTTGGGGATTAGGGATGCTCAGCCTGTATTAATTTAAAAGGCTGAATTTTATTCTACATAAATTATGTCTGAATAGTTGATTAAAAATTAAAAATGATTATTTTTTTTCTAATTTAAGCTGGACTTTCAAATCATGTAGATTGCTTGCTTAATTTTTCCCCACTCTCCCCTAGCCTACTGATTACTATGACCTTATTAACAATTCAGCAAATACTTAGCACTTAAATTCCAAGCACTAATTGAGGCATGGGATAAATTTAGTGAACCAAATACACAAAACTCCCTACCTTGTGGAGCTTACCATTAACTGCCAGAAAAGGAAAGTTTTCCGCAGATTATTCAGTCCTAGAAAATAGCAGTAGAACACCTTTCATTATATAAGTTTACGATTTTCTTTTTGTAAATGTCCTCATGTGGAGATACTTTATGAAGTGCCTCTGTGTTAAAAATATAGATTTATCAGCCAGGTGCAATGGCTCATGCCAATAATCCCAGCATTTTGTGAGGCCAAGCTGGCCAGATTGCTTGTGTTCATGAGTTCAAGGCCACCCTGGGCAACATGGCAAAACACAGTCTCTACAAAAAAATACAAAAATTAGCCAGGCTTAGTGGCACCTGCCTGTAGTCCCAGCTACTCAGGAGGTTAAGATATGAGAATCATTTGAGCCTGAGAGTTCAAGGCTGCAGTGAGCTATGATTATGCCACTGTACTCCAACCAGGGTGACAGAATGAAACCATGTCTCAAAAAGATATACATGGATAGATATAGATTTATCACAATGATATACTATGATCATGCCACTGTAATCCAGCCTGGGTGACAGAGTGAAATCATGTCTCAAAAATATACACATAGATAGATACAGATTAATCACAGTGATATACTGTGTTAGTTTATTTTGTGTTGCAAAAAAAATAAAATAAAATAATACCCAAGACTGAGTAATTTATAAAGAAAAGAGGTTTATTTGGCTCACAGTGTTGCAGGCTATACAAGCATGGCAAAAGCACTGCTTCTGATGAAGGCCTCAGGAAACTGACACTCATGGTGGAAGGCAAAGAGAGAGCTGGTGTGTTACCTGGCGAGAAAGAAAGCAAAAGAGAAGAGGAGGTGCCAGGCTCCTGTAAACAACCAGCTCTCACATGAGTAAGAGCTTGCTCATTACCAAGGAGAAGTCACCACACCATTCATGAGGGATCTGCCTCCATGAACCAAAAACTTCCCTCTAGGCCCCACTTCCAACACTGGGGATTATATTTCAGCATGAGATTTGGAGGGGACAAACATCCAAACTATATCAGATACTGTTTATAAACAATTATTATTGAGGCTCAAAATGAATTCTTAATTGCTTTACATTTCTCAGTATGACTGAGACACTCAGATTTAAAGATCAAAGACACCAAAATAGAAGTGATTGACCTTGTGTCCTACCACTTTTCTATGTGATCCTGTACAAACCACACAGCTTTCTACCCCCACCAACTCCTTATTTCAGGAGACCAGTTCGGTACCAAAGGGATTACATGATTCTATAATAAATTGTGCTCTCTTCAGGAAGTGTATTAGAACAGATGAGGAAGGGTCTTCTGATCCTTCTACTGGCTTCCACATCCTTGAGGTGTCCACACTTCATACAGCGCACATCTTGTTTGCTAATTACAGTCAAAACTCTATTATTTCTGATGCTGCAGGGACCCTTGCTCAGTTCCCACTGGAACCCTTGTTCCCAATACCTGCCTGAAGCTCTCATTTGCCTTTCAGCTTGAGTGGCCCACACACAGCCCTCTGCTAGAGCACCAGCTCTTGCTTCCCCTGTGTCCTCTCTAGGGAAAACACCCTCTGGTTAATATCCAGTCATCATCTTTGCCCCTCATTGGAAACTTCTGAATCCATTTTATTCCTTGTTCAGGCCTTGGGGGGCCTATAGCTCTATGTTGAGAACAACCACCTAGGCATTTCTCTCAGAAACACCTGCTTCCAGCTGTGAGTGTCTCTCAGGGGGTGTGCATCTTCTGAGGCTGAGTTGGGAGAAGACTCCCATAAAACAGAGGATTTCTACTTCTCAGAGCTCTTCTAATAAAATGCTAGATCACAAGATGAGATAAAAAATAAGGATATGAATGCTTACAGGAAATAAACTAAACATCCTAAAAGGAAAAAAAGTATATCAAGAAGTGATGTTGGATTTTGTCCCCTTTTCCCCATGCCCTCACCATCACACACATGCTCAAAGATACAGAGAAGGGCTGAATATCTGAACGTTAATGCAGCCTATTGAACAGAACAAAAGAATCTATTCTATAACACCATTGAGTAATACAGATTTTTCAGATGGAAATTTTTTTTCAGGTAGTGTGATGTTCCAAGAATTACACAAGGTGGTTTCCCATACATCATCTCTCAGCAATCCATTGAGGTTGGAGTGACCCTCTCCACAGTAAAGATGAGGACACTGAGAGGCACAAAGATCAGAAGACTTGCCCAGAGGTGCCAAATTTAGCAAATGATAAAATCTGGCCTGAAAGTCTACCCTTCTTTCTGACTGTTAGGGATAATTGCCTCAACCTGGTCTTTCATCATACTGCAAGTTAAGATGTTTGTGATCTTTTAGGAGGCAAAGATATTTTATAATTCACAGTATATTATTTTTTGGCTTCTTCTTGCAGAATACTAAGATAATGTATTTATTTGTTGCAGGGGAAACAGGAAACTTAGCAAAATGAGGAGGCAGAGGTGGGAACCTTATTTATCACATAAATGGAACTATCCATCTCTTGTGCACCCCCTCAAGACTCAATCTCTTCTGTCATCCAGCTTCCTGGCTCAAAACACCACCTTCTGATAGGCAGCAGTTAGAAACCCTCCCCAAGTAGTCACTTGTGCCTAAGAGGGCTTCACTTAGGTGATGGTGATGAGGAAAATTACCCAACATATCCACGCAGGAAGTGTGAAAGGAAAACGCTGCTCAGCTTTCAGCCCTGCCTTCTGCAATGAAGGTGGGGACTGGTAGGTGCTTGGTTTGACTTCCAAGACCCCAGGGGAGATTGGCACCTGTGTGCACAAGCCCCCATCTACCAGATAATGTTCTTTTTAGCCTAGGTTCTCAGTATGACTGAGACGGACATATTTAAAGATTAAAAACACAAAATGGAAGTGATTGGCAGTGTGTTGTACCACCTTTCTATGTGATCCTGTATAAACCACACAGCTCCTGTTGCTACAGGCTGAATGTTTGTGTCCCTCTCAAATTTGATTATTAAAGCCTAGGCCCCAGTGTAAGGGACTTTAGGTGGTGGGGGCTTTGAGAGGTGATTAGATCATGTGTGTGCATCCCTCATAAATGGGATTAGTGCCCTTAAAAGCAGATACACATGAAAGATTCTCTCTCTCTCTCTCTCTCTCTCTCTGTCTGTCTGTCTCTCTGTCTCTTTTTCTGCTCTCTGTTGGGTGAGGACATAAGGAAGATTGCTATCTGTAAACCAGGAAGTGAGCCCTCACCAGACACTGAATCAGCCAGCACCTTCATCTTAAACTCTCCAGTCTCCAGAACTGTGAGAAATAAATATTTGTTTTGTAAGCCACCTAGTCTGTGGTATATTGGTTATAGGAGCCCAAATTGACTAAGACAGTGATGGCCTGAGCCTATGGAAGTAATGCTTGAACAAATCAGAGATTTCATAATATTTGTATTTCTCTGGGAACACATTTCCCTTATAATATATAAATCATTCTTTTGTTGGATTTTGTTTGCTTTTCAGACATTTGAATTTCAAGCACATTTTTCAGGAATTTAAAGGACTTTATGGATGGCCCCATAAAGAATGTTACTAGCAATTAATCTATCATTGGTATGCTTCTGAAAACTTCTGTGGGAATCAGATTTAGAGAAATCTGAATCACAGCAATGAAATATTAAATAGTATATTATTAAGGGAGCCAGTGGTTATTCCACTAATAAAACCTCCTTTCTTAAATAAAATTATATTCTACCTAATTCATCTTATTTGTAAATGCATATTTCTTTTATAGATTGCAGCATCTTAAAATGTGGATGCCACAGATGCTGAGCTGGTACCAGAAAGAAAACTATACCAAATTCCTCTCAGTATTCTTTCTCATGGCCCATCGTGAAGAAGTAGTGTGGATGATTTTGACTTGGCTAGCAACACAAAGATAGAAAACATGCACAAGACCAGAGCTGAACATTCATTCACACGGGACAGGAGAAGGTACAAGTATTGAACACGTGTACTAAGACCTGCCAACAGTTTTTACTAACAAGTTTCTGCAAGTATGGGATTTCATCCTGGACAGGGTAAAGAGAAAAAAGGCAAGCCAAATTTTCTTTTCTCTGATGTAAATCTGTGGCTTCCAGGAATTCCAACAGGAGCCACCCCCATGACTCCAAGGTCAAAATGCACAACTCTGGGGGATTTTTATTCAAGCAAAGCCAGTTGAGAGTGGGTGTTTTCTCCAGGAGCAAGTTCAATGACCTGAAATTGTTAGAGATTTGAAAGTAAAGACCCTGTCAAAAGACAAAATTAAAACACAATTTAGTTTAAATGATCTCAATTGATTTTACTGTGATTCTAGAATCAGGCAACACTTCATTCCATAAAATAGGGTAAGTGTCCCGATGAGTGGAGCAGAGGAGTTTGCCTTTATAGACAGAAAAAGGACCGAGGAAAGCAGAAACAAAACAAAACAAAACAAAACAAAACAAAAAAAATGGATTGGTCATTTCAAAGTTACTTTCCTTATACAATGGGGACAGAGAGACAGAACAATAGAAAAATAACTGACTGGTTAACATCAGGTCACTTCAAGTTAAAGAGGAAAACACAGGGAACTTCACATGACAATTGAAGACTGAAATTGACCTGTTTGGGAAATTGGCTGTTATCTTTTTCTTCCGATTTCTTGGAATGTTAGACAACAACTTAGTTGCAGTTTGGTGACATGGAACTTTAGCATGGGTGGCTCCATTTTGATTTTTAGTCTGGCCTGTTGAGGCTTAGTGCAGGAGTCTAGTCCGAAGCAACAGCCTCCTATAATTTGTATTTAACAACAACCACAGACATATCTTAATATCCCACAGAATGTTGGGGATACTGAGACTCAAGAAGACAAGTCAAGCTTCTCAAAAGAAACTTTATCCCATTTTATCATTTGAAACTGTTTCTAGAGACTTCCGTATCCTCCACACACATTCCCCCACACACACCTCTTGCTACTTAAACACCCAGGGTTCCAGAAGATTCAGGAATTTCACTCAAGAATGAAGATTCTAGTCTCCCTGTTCCCTGGACTGTAGCCTGAAAGACAATTCCTTGTTCCATTCCCAATTGTCAACTTCTTATGTCTTCCTGCAGCTTGTCCGTTAAGTAAACAAATATGACACTTGATTACATGGCCCATTCAGTTTGACATCACTGTTTCAAACTGGCCTGCCTTAAGATCCAAGTCAGGAGATTGGGACCTGAAACATACTCTCCTACAGGGCCTCTCCTTCTATACCTGAACTTGAGAAACCAGATCAACTGTGTGAGTACTAAGGTTTTCCTCTTCTCTGGAAAATGCAGAGAATCAGAGAACTGGAGGCACCATTCCCCATGGACCCAGTGCAGGATCGTGCCTGTCAATGATAGAGTGAACTCACAATGTCTGAACTGGGACTAACACATAGTGGGGAAGCATAGTCCAAATTCAATAGCTACAATTTATGGAAAGAAAGGGCCACTGGGAGGGTGGATGAGAAGACTGAGGCATCTAGGAATCTGAGCAGTGTTTGAGCTTTACCCTTTGACAAGGATCTGTTTTTCTAAAAACCTAACTCTCTCAAATTAGTTGGGTCATTGTTCCTTGGGAGCTTTATTTCTTTATTGGGAGAATTTCCAACGTGCAGCATTACTTCTTTTCATTCCTAATTGTGATACCTCCTGCTAATTGAAAGCTGGGCCTTGTGGTTTTCAGAACACTGATTTGTGATGGTAAAATCTTTACCCATTGTTCAACCAAGATGTAAAATAATTAATTGGCTATTTGGCAGATAGATTCAGCATTTTCAGGATCTGTTTTATAAGAAATTTTATTGATGAAAATGTGTCTAAAGCTTTAGCAATGCACTTGGCTTCAGCATTTGGCAGCAAGGAGACAAAATCTTAAAGCCAAAAACCTCCCCAGGGCATGAGGCAAAGTACAACTTTGCATCTATATTCCTGCTGTAGGTCATTAGGGGCCTCCTTTTACAGACAATTGGCAAAAGGTTTCAGTGGCTGTTTTATGATCCGTTTTGATTTTGTATATGAGCAAATCTCACATTTCTTCTGTGAGACATGCCCATGTTTTACCGCATTGCCCTTAAACGATTTTTCAAGAAGTTGCATTAACTCTTAAAATTGACAAGAATAAATAGAGGCACCATAAATTTTTAAAGTTGAAGTCATAGGCATCACATGCTAACTTACTTATTGTTAGGCTGTTGGGAATGAGGTTGTCTGTGGTATGTTTTGTTAGACAGAGAAAAAAAGTAATGCTCAGATTCATCATCAGCAAATATACTTGGTTGTCACTGAAGCCATGAATTTTAGGAAATTAAACTCGGTCTATGTGACACCAAACAACCAGTCCAATCCAGCAAACCTCTCAGAGAAAATCCCTGTAACAGATTGTTTAGTCATGGATAGACCTGGTATTTCAGTTGACACTGGGCAAACCGACACTGATTGGCTTCTTCATTGTAAACCTCTCTGAACCGTGTTCAAAGCCGGCTCACAGAGACACCATAAAAGTGTATGTTTACCAAGTTAGTACATTCAATACATACTCTATTCTGTTTCAAACAGAAGATCAAGGAAGGAAAAAAACGATAAGAGAGTGCTTTCTCCTTGAATGTGGGCCATTTGCTGTAACAATATGAGTTTATAATAAATCCTTCCAGATTAAAATATCTCTTTCCACATTCAAATGTTCTCTCCAAAATTAGGCTGTTTGGGGGGAAATGCTGCTAAAAAAGGAGCAGGCTATTCAAATAGTGCCAGCAAGGAGGTTACACATTTGTGAGTCTAATTTCCATTGTAGTGTAACTAGCATCAGAAGAACAACTGGAAAAATTGACTATGAGGCATATTATTGACACCTGTGTCTTGCTAACACAGCAGAGTACTGGACACTTTTCTACATAATTCCTTCTTTTTGAGAATTCATGTCTTGGCTTTAAAGAGTTACCCTGAGATCAAAGTTAATATATGAAGTGTCAGGCCAGAAAAATGATGACTATTTTAAAAATCTCAGGAAAGTAAAAATCAATAAAGGAAAGCACTGCTATCTTGCATGCTTTGCATACATATACAGTGTCTTACATATTGTTGAAGGTAACATCAAAAGTAAGGGCCTCAGCTCCCTCTGTTCTTACTACTCAAATATTATAATCCTTTGACTATTCTCATACCTAGGAGATGTTCCTAGGTCTTACTGTCTCCTACATTGTGACATACAGCGTTGTTTGTGTCCTTTTTACTCCCTTTATCAGGAATTTTATGAGCTTAGGAAAATCCTCCTTTGAGGATGAATCAGATATACTTTGTTTTTTAGGCTAATGCTGTGAAATAGGGAAATGGTGGTTGAGGGGGTGCGAAATCTATCAAAATATGAATGACTTTTCAGTCGCAGTCCAACAATTTTCATGTGTGTAGCTAAATCTAAACATCATACAAAAGATAAAGAAATATAATACACCATACAATAAATAAAGAAATTGTTTATTTTTAGGGTAGAATGGAATATTTTTTTGGAGGCAAAAGGCAAAAACAAAGGTTTTTCTCTGCAAGAGAAAGGAGAGAAAGAGAAAGAAGGAAAGAGAAAAACGAAAGGAGAGACAGAAAGAGAAAGAAAGAAAGAAAGAAAGAAAGAAAGAAAGAAAGAAAGAAAGAAAGAAAGAAAGAAAGAAGAGAGAGAGGTAGAGAGAGAAAGAATGAACCTGTAATAAATTGTCTTCGCCAGTATTCTCTGGATAAACAAAACAAATAGGATAGGTAGATAGACAGACAGATAAATCAATTGATACAGATATATAGCTATACATTTCTATCTCCCTCTATATAAAGAAAGAGGAAGAGAGAGAGAGAGAGGGAGATACAGAGATTTATTTTAGGGAATTGGTTCACACAATTTGAGGGGCAGTTATTTTTGAAATTTGTAGGGCAGGCAGGCAGGTGGAAAGTCAGGCATAGTTTCAGGAAACCTCAATTTTTGTTCTTAAGGCCTTCATCTGACTGGATGAGGCCAACCCACATTATAGAGGGTAATCTCTTCTACTTAAGGTCAACTGATTGTAAATGTTAATCACATTTACAAAATACCTTCACCACAACATCTGGACTAGTGTTTGATCAAACAACTGAGCACCACAGCCTGGCCCAGTTGGCACTTAAAATCAACCATCATATGAGTATTGTGCAGGCTGCATAAGTGAAGAAGAAGATGTGGAAACAATATAAAAGGAGTACAAGCAATCTCCTGCCCTTCTTCCACAATTAAAGAGTGACACGATTCAGGGACACTGGTCAACTATGCGGTAACCTTTACAATCACCCTTGTTCAGAACATGGAAGGGAACAGATTTGAGGTAAAATTAAGGTTTTTCCTCCAGGAAATCCTCAGCCAAGATCTGTGGGTTCAGGCAATCACTCATCTTATTTTCACCAATCTCAAAGCAAGATTGTCTTTCTTGTTGTTGTGTCTCTGGGAGAATTCTCTGGGGTGTATTGAGGGCCTCTGACCAACACTTCCCTTGCTTCATCCAAGAGACCAGAATGGCAGTGCTGTGGCTTCGCCCAGACCCACACACATTAATCATTTTAGTGAAGTGAAGCCAGGCATCTTGGTCAAATCAATGATCAATCAACTTCAAAATATCAGAACAAGGTGTTGGATGGAGTTGATAATATTTTGGTGAGTAAACTACTTGACTTCTTCATTCAGGAAAAAAGTTTGAAATGTGCTCAGTCTTAGTCATGGGTTGCTTAGGGTGTTTTCCTTTTAAACTGCTCCTCAGAAGAAACATCCTGTTTCTAAAAGTGCAGGAGATGTGAGCAAAGTGATACCAGTCCATGAATAAATTGTTGCACTGACTTTCCTAATTAAAATATTATAAATTCAAATAACATCTTCAGAGCATTTAAGGCACAGGAAGTGAATCATAAACAGAAAGTGCAGTCCTGAATTTTGAAAAAAAAATTTTTTTTTCAAAAACCTCACTAATTAGTGGGAAGGTAAACTTGAAAAATCTGAGTTAATATTATTTTTAAAAGAAATATTATTTATGACTTTCAAGTTCTTTCAAGTATAATGACTTCAAAGTCTTGCTTAATCCAGTTCTTTTGTGAATGTGTTATTTTTTAAAAGTACATGAGAATAAAGTGAAATCATGTGTTTGGAGAGGAACTACTATGGCAAAGTGATATATAGTCATTTAATTACTTCATGTTTTGTTGCTGTTTGTTGCTCATTAGCAAAAGAATGACTAGGAAATTTTCTACTAAAGCAAATATTAACATCTAAAAATGGATGTTTGTTGTATTATTCTCTCTTCTTTGTGCATGTTAGACTATACTTCATAATTTAAAATTCAATTTCAATTTTAAATTAATTTTTCTCATGAGAAGGAAAGCTTGGTGTGCCTGAGCTCTAGGATTTTATCCCCCAGGGTGCCTTTGACTGACTTTAGTTTCATGGGGACAGAGCCCATCCTGTAAACATCCCCTTTGCCATCACCAACCAGCACATGGACATGCACGGATACACACACACACACACACACAGAGTCTCTCTCTCTCTCATACACACACACAAACACATACATGATCTGGCAAAGATGGGTTGGACGCTATGCTAAGGCAAATGGCCCTGCCCTACAGGGGTCTTTCCTAGGAGGTGAAGACATATCAGAAAGTGGAGAGAAGTGTGGGGCATTTTCTTATTGTAGAACTTAAAACTTTACTTGCACCCAGGGACCGAGTCCTAGCAGAACCTCAGATGACAATGGTTCCAAGGGTCCTGTGGGCCTGAAAATGAGCCATTTCTATACCCCAAGAGCTACAACAAGCACCTCCTAACCAAGCCTCAAAGGCAAGTACTACTCTAAGCCCACCAGGCCTGACCAAATTTAGGGAAGCAGCATACCACAGTATTTTGTGGCAGAAGAACCAATAGTAAGTCTATAAAAAAATGGATGACCTGGACTATATAAACCACGTGTTCTGCTACAATTCAAAAGAGAGAGAGGAAAGCAGAAATGTTTTAAAGGCTATTGTTAGACTTCCTAGAACTTTGGCAAATGACAGGTACCCTTGAAGGATTTATTTTAATTTAGGAAAAAAAAATCAATGTTTTGACATCTTGAGTATTATGTGTCATTTCATATGTGTTACACCTTCAATATACTTTAATGTGTTTGCAAATAGTTGCTTTCTTCCACAATAATCTGGTTGCTAAGACAACACTTTTTCCCTCTACTATTAACCTACCAAGAGACTTTATTGAGATTTCATCAGTTTTTCCACTCATGTCATTTTTTCTTTGACAGGATCCAACACAAGGTCCAGAATTTCATTTAGTTGTCATGTCTTCTTAGTTTCCTCCCATCTGTGACTCTTCCTTAGTCTTTCTTTATCTTTAGGACATTTATACTCTTTGAAATATATTGCTCAGTTGTTTTTTAAAATGCCCCTCAATTTCAGTTTGTGTGATATTTTCTCATAATTAAATTGAAATTATGCCTTTTAACAAAAATACCACACAGGTTATATGTTGTGCTTCCCAGTGAATCATTTTGGAGTATACCATGTCCATTTGTCTTACTACTGGTCATGTTAAGTTTGGTCATTTGGTTGATGTAGTATCTGCCAAGTCTTCAGACTATAAAGTCACTATTTTTTCCCCTTTGTAATTAACAAATATATTGGGGAAGATAGTTTGAGGTTATACAAATATTCTGTTCCTCCCTAAACATTCACCCATTAATTTAAGGATCTATTAATGGTTCTTGCCTGCAACAATTATTACCATGATGTTTACCCTATGGTGTCTATTTCCCTCATTTCTTCTGTGTTTACTAATTGGAATTCTTCTGTAAGGAAGAGCTGTATCTTCTCCCCATGTATTTGTTTATTCAGTTAATTCACATCAGTATGGATTTTTTGGTATGGATATCTTTTCCTATTCTTTGGACTACAATTCAATACTATTTATTTATTTTACTGCTTACATTAGTCTAGCTCTTGCCATTTGAATTTGAATTTCTTTTGCTTGATCACTGTGTCCTTTCAAATGACCCCATTCTCTTTAGAGCACATCTTTGCATTCAGGTTCTGCGATATGTTCCAAGTTCATCTATTTTCCTGTTCCATTCCCAGAATCAACCACTTCTCCAAGAAGTCCCGGTTCCTCTTATTGGAGAATGATATTTAGCAACTAAAAGGTGGGCATAAACAATCCTTTTGTTTGTTTGTTTGAGAGGAAGTCTCACTCTGTTAACTGGGCTGGAGTACAGTGACGTGATCTTAGCTCACTGCAATCTCTACTTCCTGGGTTCCTGAGATTCTTCTGCCGCAGCATCCTGAGTAGCTGGGACTACAGGCGCATGCCACCATGCCCAGCTAATTTTTATATTTTTAGTAGAGACGGGGTTTTACCATATTGGCCAGGCTGGTCTAGAACGCCTGACCTAGTGATCCGCCCACCTCGGCCTCCCAAAGTGCTGGGATTACAGGTGTGAGCCACCACGCCTGGTAGACAATCCTTTTTAAACAGAAAGTTAAGAAATGTTCTTACTCCTCAGCCTTTAAATATTATGATTTGCTCTACTTGAAATATTTACTATTCTGTTAAAATGCCTCTTTTTCTCCTCCCACTGCAACTACATTGTCCGTTCATTCCATCAAAACAGTTGATTGAATTTCTGCCTTGTCCCCAGCACTGAGGCAAACACTGGATGACAAAATAGTGAAAAAGACAAATTTGGCCTCCCTCCTTGTGAGACTTACAGACAACTAGATAAACTAGACTGTTTTTAAGGAATTACAATGCAATATGAGAAGCACTGAGCTGGGTATGTCAGATTCACACAGAGCACCTACCTTAGGCTTGGGTGAGGTCCAGGTGGAGGGACAAGAAAAAGTTTTAGGAATAAAACCTTTCTAAGCTAAACTCTGAAGTATAATATGATTTTATATCAAAAAAGAGAGTAGTTGAGTATAAGTATAGAAACAGAAAATATTCCAGGCATAGGTAAAAAGCTGGTGCAGAACAGAACATACCTCAGTCTGGTAACTGAAAGAAGTAGCACATTTTGAGAACATGGTATTGGCAGTGGAGGCTGTCAAAGCATACAGCTAGAGCGTGAAGCAGGAGCCAGATCAGAATGGGCTTTGTTAAACAGATTTAAGAGGCTGCATTCATTCTAAGAGCCACTGAAAGGCAGAGAAACCTTTTAAGCAGGAAAGTGGCATGATCAGATTTATACTGTAGACAGATCACTCAGGCTAACCTGTGAAGCATGGATTCAAGGGGAACACAGCCAGCAACTGTTTTAGCAATTAGGTGACATGATGTAACTGAGAGGATGGAGAGAAGTGAATGAATTCTAGTAATATTTAGGAGGTGAAGTCAGCAGGATGAGATGATTTATTGGATGGGAGAGATGAGAAGGAGGCAGAATTCACAGGAGAGTACAGTCTAATTGTGTTACTGAATGTCCTTCTATTTGCTCTTGTGTGATTGTTTCCCCTTGATTGGTTTCAGGGTATGCATTTTCTGCAGGACTATGACATAAGCGATCTGTGTCCTTTAGTAAGACGCACATGAGTTCAGTTGGTCCCATTTTTAGTGAGGTTAACTTTAATCATTCAGTTAAAATGGTGTTTGCCACACTTCTCCATTTTCCAAAGGTACCTTTTATAACTTTTTGATTAATAAGTAATCTATGGGAAGATGCTCTGAGACTCAGTATATGACTGTCCAACAAACTTTCAATAGTTTTAGTTTCCATTGAGTTTCACCCAAATCAATTGTTTTCATGATGGTGGCAAAATGGTGGCTCTCAAATTCTGTCATTTATTCTGTTTCTATTAGTTTTAATCTGACGGTGAATAGAATATAAACAAATGAACAAAAATATAAAGTTTCTCCCTTCCTTTGTTTACTTGTTTATATTTTTTATTTATATTTTCAGTATCATTATGGACTCTCAATTGTCTTATTCAATGCACTGCAATTCATTACTGTCAGCCATCATTCTGATGCTCATATTTTCCCTGATGTAACTAGTGAAATAGCTCTGAGCTGGTTTCAGTGTCCTTTTCATATAAACCATTTTCTAATTTTCTCACACAAAAAAGGACTTGTTTACTTTCTTTCTCCAGACCTGAGATTAATCCTTTGTCTATTGAATGCTATTTCATTTTGCTGAAAAAATTAGGATTTCAAACTCAGATCTGAGAACTAGGTGTGCTTAGTCATTCTTGACTGTGAAATATACGGTCTTTTTGAAAAATTGTGTTTGGGAATTTATTGAGGCCTAGGAAAAAGGTGCATATTTCCAGAGAGAATTTGCATTGTCTTTTTTCAAGAATCTAAAGAGATTACCAATCAAGAATATTCTAGACTAAATTTATGGTTAGAGTATTTTGAGACCACCAAGGAAACAAGACTCCAGGACTGTCTCTTTCCCTGATCTTCTATTAAGTTGTGTCTCATTTAGCATTATACTTAGCTGTTAGGCTTCATTAATTTTCATTAATTGCCAACTGATTATTATCTTCTACGGTACTTTGGAGGCACAAAATGCTTCACAGGCTGTTCCATCTTTTTTTTTTTTTTTTTTTTTTTTTTTGAGGCCAGTATTTGAGATTTCTTCTGGATCCACCAGGGCTCTTAGCTAACTCCTTCCCTACTTCTCTCTGGTGAACTAACCGACCTATGGTTTTGCTTCTTGCTCTTAATTAAGAGGAGCTATTATTTTCAAGAGTGCCCATAGGCTTGAACTTCCAGACATTCTGTTTTAAATAAAATCAGCTCCTTTAAGCACAGCTTCAGAGGCCTCTGCAGACTGTCTCTCCCTTTGGACAAAATTTCTGAGCCCTCAGTGGGATGATACCCTCTGGTCTTGATGGCTTGCATTTTCTTTGCCCCATAAGTGACCTGGGATCAGGGAATTTGGAGTCCCAATATTCTTTGTTTGCCACACCTGGAGTAGGGTCTCCATCCTATTAGTGGAGTTGATTGGAGGAAGGTAGCCACTAACTTAACACACTCACCAGGAATTTAGCCTGTTCAACTCAGAGTTGGAGGGAATGAGAAATACTGGCAGACTCCCCTTCCTAGTAAAATATGATACCACTTCACTGGGAGCAGAAGGGAGAGGGAGCCATTGTCTTTTGGGGCACATCAGCCCAGAGTAAAGCTTCCATCAACTTGATGGGGCAGGGTGGGCACTGCATAGCTCAAATGCCGTAAGCTCTCACTGTTCTTACTGAGTTTTGTAAATTTTCTTGAGTAAATATTTCTTCACTTGCTGTATGTCCTTATGATAATTGCCAGAGACTTTAAGTGATTGGACTTTTTGATATATAGTTTTCACCAGTTATGCCTGTTTGTTTGAAGAATCTGTCCACAGAATTTCTCATGCTACCATCCCAGAACTCAAACTCCCATTTACCTTTTGTGTTTGACGTAGAAAAGCTATACATTTTTATAAAATAGATCTACTCATCTTTTTAAATTTGTTTTATTGCTTTTATGCTTAGAAACTCATCGCTATCCAGTAATTTGACATGTATACACTTTTTTGTATGTTTTCCTCATTTGGTCCTTCATGTTTAGTACATACAAACTTTATCTTGAAATATAATACATGATTGCTATTTAGAGTAACTTTTCTCCAAATAGTAAATATCCTAACACAATGTGTTTAGTAATCTATTACTTCCTCAATTTTTAAATTACCTCCCTCATTTATTGAGTTGTTACATATATTGAGGTCTGTTGGTCTGTCTATACTTTTCTATATACATCACACTGTTTTAGTTATTTTACTTTTATAATGTTTTAAAATCTAAAGTTGTCATATATCATTATGAATGTTTAAAATTATTTTAGTTGTTTTTATTAATTTATTTTTCCAGGTGAACTTTAGAATTCTTTTCCTCACTCATAAAATTCCAATATAATTTTGATTAAAATGACATAATCAATAAGTTCATTTGGAAAAGCCAACACTTTGCAATATCCAGTCCGCTCATAGAAGAATGTAATATGTCTTTTTATTAATTTAAACCATTGTTTAAAGCACTCAGAGAATTAAAAAAAAATAAAGTCTGGTATATTTATTGGCAAAGTTACTCTTAAGTGTTTATTTCATGACTTTCTTTTTGTTGAGCGGGGTGCAACGGAGTTTTGCTTTGTCACCCAGGTTGGAGTGCTATGGCACAATCTCAGCTCATTGCAACCTCTGCCTTCTGGGTTCAAGCAATTCTCCTGCCTCAGCCTCCTGAGTAGCTGGGATTACAGGCGCATGCCACCACACCCGGCTAGTTTTTGTGTTTTGAGTAAAGATGGGATTTCACCACGTTGTCCAGGCTAGTCTTGAGCTCTGGACCTCAAGTGATCTGCCTGCCTTGGTCTCCCAAAGTGCTGGGATTACAGGCACAAGCCACAGCACACAGCCTGTTTTGTTTTTTGATTGCTAATATGAATAAGATTTTTCCACTGTAATAGATGATTATGTCAATTATACAGAAAACTACTAATATTTGTAACTGAGTTTGCCTTATGAATTCTTATAAATTTAATAGCTTTTCATTAGTTCTCTTGGGATATGAGCTGTGAAATCAAATTATCTACAAACAACGATTATTTTCTGCCCTTCCTGCTGCCATTATCTTTAAAGACAAACTATAGCTCATTATCATTTTATTTATAAAGTTGAGTGCAGAATTGAGGTATCTTGCATATATTTGAGCTCTCAAATCCATTTATTTAAAATAGCCAAAGAAATGTTACATGATTTTATTATTTGAATTATGTGGGTTATTTAATGTGGTCCCCAGCAATACAGTTTCCACGTGCAGATACAGACTCCAGCTTCTCACAGAGCAAGTCCTTCAGGCACATTTTCCTTAATGCAAATGAAGAAGGCAGCTGGCAATTATTTTCATGGAAATCTAATTTTTCAAGAGCTTTGGTGTGCATTATCCATGTTGTCCAAGCATCTGCAACAAAAATTTAAAGTTGAACTGTCCTTCTGGAGACCCTTTCTCTTGCCAAAAACTGTATGTACGCACTTGGGATATAGAGCCCAATTTAATGTCAGCCAGAGTCAAATTTAATTAGAAGGACAGACTAACTGGAAACAAAATATCAACTATTCCAGGATCAAGTATACATATTTTAAATGTCTAATATTGTAGAGCCTTTTACTCATAATGTTAGTATAACACTATAGCAATGCATTTGTGCCCTTTCTGATTAGGCAAACTGGGATTTGAATCTCAGCTCTGCTGCTCACTAGCTGTATTTTTTTAGCCAATATACTCATATTAGTTAACATTGAGTTTGATTCTGACCCAAAATATCTGTATCATAAGCTAGATAACTTCATTTATCTTTCATGTAAAAGCCTGGACTTAGTTATTAAGAGAGTGGCATAAAGGCTCAGTCTCATAGTGGCCTTAGGGACAGTTTTGCCACCCAGAGAGTGAGGTCCCCCTCCTCAAGGTTCAAGATGGCATCCAGGGCCTCAAGCATGGTATCTGCATTTCAGATAGGAGAAAGAAAAAACAAAAAAGAAGAAGCAGAAAGAGAACATAGGCAGACTTTGACTGTCTTTTAAGGATTTTTCTTAAGCTGCCACATAACAACAACTATTGACCATAGGATAGCTATATGGCAACACTTAATCGCAGGGAAGGCTGGGAAGGGTCGTTTTATTTATTTATTTTAATTTTTTTTTTTTTTTTGAGACGGAGTCTCACTCTGTAGCCCAGGCTGGAGTGCAGTGGAGCGATCTCCGCTCACTGCAAGCTCCTACTCCCGGGTTCACACCATTCTTCTGCCTCAGCCTCCTGAGTAGCTGGGACTACAGGCGCCTGCCAACATGCCAGGCTAATTATTTGTATTTTGAGTAGAGACGGGGTTTCACGGTGTTAGCCAGGAAGATCTGGATCTCCTGACATCGTGATCCCCCCTCCTTGGCCTCTCAAAGTGCTGGGATTACAGGCGTGAGCCACAGCGCCTGGCCCTGTTTGTTTGCTTCTTGAGACGGAGTCTGACTCTGTCGCCCAGGCTGTAGCGCAATGGCGCGATCTCAGCTCATTGCAAGCTCCGCCTCTCGGGTTCACGCCTCAGTCTCCCGAGTAGCTGGGACTACAGGCGCCCACCACCACGCCCAGCTAATTTTTTGTATTTTCAGAAGAGACGGGGTTTCACCGTGTTAGCCAGGATGGTCTCGATCTCCTGACCTCGTGAATCCCCCGCCTCAGCCTCCCAAAGTGCTGGAATTACAGGTGTGAGCCACTGCGCCTGGCCTGGGAAGGGTAGTCTTTATCCTATGTGTTCAGCTAAAAATCAGAGATTCTATTTAGGAAGAAAGAAGTAATGGATATTAGTAGATATATGTTTGCTTTTGTCATTACGTTTAACTTCTATTTGCCTCAGTTTCTTTGCCTGCAACCTGAGTATAATGATAATAATCTCACAGTATTGTTATAAAGATTACCTTAACCTACACAATATTTATAAGATGCTTAATTTAATATCTTAAAGCAATAAGCATTTAATAAATTTTGGTTATAATGGCCCCAAATATCACCTCAGTAATACATTCTTATTGGTCTCTACTACAAATATGTTTTTTATAATAGAAACAAAATATCTGAAGAAGCACTATGAATATCAGAACTCTATAGCTAAAAGCGATGGTTTGTGTTGTCCAAATAGACAATAACATACAGTGAGTAAACTAAAAATCTGGGAGGGTAGAGCCTCTGCATTTGGTCACACAAATTTGCCAAGTGAATGGCAAAACGAAACTAGAACCCCATGCATCCACATTCACTTTTCCAAACCTCTTTATCCTTGACTCAGTTCCCTTTCTTTCCACTGTGGCAGATATTTGAGTACTGGCCAAAAAACTGGGGCACTTTGAAATGTAAAACTTTCTCACTGAAATACTGAACTCAGCAAAGGTACCAGGAAATTCTGCATGTATAGTATACATTGTCAGGATATTGGTTAAGATATTCTTGCTATTTCATTTAAATTTAGGGAGGCAATTATTGAGTTTGCCAGGATTAAATTTTTAATTTTGTCTTATCTCCACAGGTTATTTGTTCAGTCTTCATACTATTTCCATAAAAATAATGCAAGAAAACAACCAGTATGATCAAGTTAAATATATGCATATTTAATCTGAACATTCCATTGTAGGAAGAAAGTTTAGTTTTACTGACCAAGAGAAAGGGATTTTAAATATAACCAATTTATTGAATCTAAAACATACTGACTAAGAGTTTCTATAAAATACATTCCTTTTCTAGAGTCACAGGTTAAATTCTCTCCCAAAAGAGGAATAAGCCTGCTTTGCCATAGAGGCCTAAATTTGAATGAGTCTTCTCTTTTGGTCCAATAGCAACTACTTTGCTGGCTGGATCCCTCAAACAGAGGGGACCAAGAGATTCTCAGAATAGCAAGATATGCTCAGTCTCTAGAGAGATTTAGGAACAATAGACAAGAGGAAGAAGGAACTGATGGGGAAAAACATGCTGCATTCTGATGACTAAGGCTTGTGGAACTTCTATCGGGTAGAAATTGTATTCTTAGTTTCATCATATAATTCTTTTAACCCATCTATATTTCTCCTAACAAATTTCATTTGCGATTCACTGCTTCCTGGAATATTTCATCATTTAATGTAATGATGATAGTGGTAATGGTAGCAGCAGTATTAGCACCTACTATTTACTGAATGCTGTTATATTCCTGATATTTATCAAGATATTTTTCACACATAAACTTCTTCATTTCATCTTCAGAGCAATCCCACAGGGTAAGTCTGATTTTGATGCTCATTTTACAGATATGCCATTTGAGGCGCAGAGAGATTTAGTGACTTGCCGAATGCCACACAGCAGGTTAATGACAGACCCCAAATTTCAACCTGGTTGGTTATAGGTGCTTTTATTTATTACATTACCTTATCTTCTTATATTATTTACTTTTTTCTCTGTTGTTCTTACCAATTACATGTACTTTCCTGGTATCACAATAATTTTCACTTACTGATTATTTGCTCTTATTTTTAATACATATATTATTTCTATTATTCATTACTGGTTTTGAGCTAAGGGAAAAGACAAAACACAGTAGCACTTAGTATAGTACATTGTTTTGTACATCGTAAATAACAAAATATTTGATTGCATGATGGACAAACATCTGAAATGGAATATTTTCCATTTGAATTTTCTGCATAACAGGAAACAGGATTGAAATCTGCCTCATTCATATGAGGATATTTAGGAATTTTGTAGGGGAGGGTAAGGGGAGTGACCTGAACTGCTTAGATTTAAATGACCCTAGAGCTAATATTCATGGTTAACAGATAAGGCTTTGGTCCTTTCTCTTCAGTTTATAGAAAGCCTCAAGCAGTGAAAGTCAGTTTCTCCCCAGGAAGTCAATTCTTTGTTATTTTGCATCTCTGTAGATCACACTAAAGAATTTGCTGAACCGGTTCATTCTGCTTCCCGTAATCATAAACACGGGCCTTTCGGGGAGACCTTCGGGATAAACAACAGTAAAACACACACACACATGTACACACACACATATATGTCTATAAGTATACATACACAAATGTATGTGTGTATGTATTCTAAAGAAAACAATTATAAAAGACAAACAATTTTAGGGACAATTAGTTCATCAGTAGCATATAGAATAATAAGAATACATTTAACATATAAATATGTATTTTATTGTTTTTACAAGAGATTTCACAGGTGTATATTACGCCAGAATGTTGACCTGATTATTCATGAAGAAGGTATCCAAAATACAGCTCCATTGTTCTCATCAGCCCAGGCCTGGAGGAAGCAATATGAAATGATGCCAATTGGCTGTGAGCCAACACATGACCGAGGCCTGTGAGCACTCAGAGTGAACCCAGAGGCAGGTGCACCCGAGTGTCCTGCTGGCCCCTCACTCCGATCCTGTCTTGCCCTACGGCCGTTGGTCAGCCTCTGGAGTCTGTCCTCCTGTCTGCTAGTGCCCTCTGCCACAGAGCCCTGCACATAGTAACATCTTTACTGCATCGAGACTGCTGTCCATAAATGCTTCTGTGGAGATAGCAAATGATCACACAAAAGAGAAATAAACAGAATGGGTTTCAGTCCCTAGGCGGCATAGCAGTGCTGACAAAACCTTAAACTACATTTTATGGAACTGACACCCCAAAATATGTTTATCTACTGACTCTTTGTAGCCTTACGGGTGCCAAGTACTGGACGTATGAGGACTTCAAGAGACTCTATAGCAAGCAAAGAAGGAAAATCTGATTGTTGTAGAAGCACATGCATAGTCGACCTGGTCAGAGTCCTCCTAATCACAGACCTCTTGAGAAACTTGCATAAGCCACAGAGCAAAACGTGTGTGACATCACAGAAGCATAGTTTTGTTTTGTTTTGTTTTTTTAAAAAAAACCTTGTTTTCAGTAATATACTTATCAATCATAAGTCATAATGGAAGTAAGTGTTGCCTTTTAAAAAAAATCAGATATAGTATGTAAACTTCTCAAAAATCTTTAGATACCCAAGCCTCTCCATAAACACAGGTTTGATGATGATGATTTTCTGGCAAACACATATTTGTTTGCTGCACACAAACAATTGTTCCATAGAGAATTTTAAGACTTTGTGTATTTACAACTCCAAGCATCAGTTCTTTCACATCAAATGGAACTGGCCCAGAAAGTTATAGTGACACATGACTACTTTTTCATGGAGAGATAATCTTCTTGATTGTTGTATCCCAGAAAACTTTTCTTTCAAATCAATGGAATCCCTGATGAAAAATAAGCATTTGTTTCCATTCTGAAGCTAGTTAAGGTGTACATTCAACAAGTACCACTCATAACAGAATGCAGTTTTTAGTGAAGGTCTCTAAGCTGTATTAGGGGACAGTATGTGGTCTGCCAGGAGATTATAGTACATAAATTAAACTAGAACCAAAGACAGAAAAATGTAGCAAAAAAATAAAGTGTGCAGAATGTAAAACCATGGAAGGAGCAGAAAATTACAATGTTGGTAAATGCTTAGACTAAAAGTAAAATAAGTATAGACACTAGTTCATTCACTTGAAGAGGAAGTACTCTTTTAAATCTCCCTGTTTTAAGTTAAAGCAGTTGGAAGAACGAGCAACAGTCTGGATGATTCTTGTATAAGAGGATATAATAAACACATAAGAAAAATAAGGTAAAAACGTAAAATATATAGTGTATCAGGATTTGCAGTGAGGTCAACAAAGTTTCATAAAAAGATCCTCATAGTGTTGCGGCTCCCTAAAGGAATCTGAAAGCCTATATGACATCCACTAACTGATAAGAGTACGGCAAAAGGTGGGGGCTGCGAGGGGAAGGCAAGGAAAACAATGCAGAATGTAGGGTGAATTAGTAAATTCAGAACTCAAAGTGTGGATAAATGAATAGATGAATCTATCAATCAATTAGGTAGGGACCCAGTAAGACACTGATCTAGCCAGTTCTGACGCAGAACTATTTTCAGCTTCCTGTATGGTAAGTAACTGGTAGTCAAATGTAAACCCATATTTTCAGGGTATGCATGCAGCTAGTTATTGTGTTTATTTTAACTGTTCACATTTAGTTAATAATTTATGCATTCTGTGTGACTAAGCTATTTTTAAAAGCTTTTTTGTTTTAAGCTAATAAGACATCTAATGTTGATTATGATAGAAAAAAATCCCAATTCAGAGGTGTAGTATGGGCAAAAGCCTAACTATAGTAGACTTAAAAAATGGTAGAGAGGGGAGAAATCAAAGACCTTGGTGTAGATAACTATTTTGAGGAGCTTACTTTGAAATGAGCAGAGAACTAGGACTAATGGGGAAGAGGCTCTTTTTTTTAAGTGGAAAAAAAATTATGCTTGGGGCTGGGCACGATGGCTCATGCCTATAATCCCAGCACTTTAGGAGGCCGAGGTGGGTGGATCACTTGCACTCAGGAGTTTGAGACCAGTCTGACCAACATGGTGAAACCCTGTCTCTACTAAAAGTACAAAAGTTATCTGGTGTGGTGGTGCACACCTGTAGTCCCACCATTCGGGAGGCTGAGGCAGGAGAATCACTTGAACCTGGGAGGCAGAGGTTGCAGTGAGCCAAGATGGTACCACTGCACTCCAACCTGGGTGACAGTGAGAATTTGTCTAAAAAAAAAGAAAAAGCCAGAAGGATAACAAACTGTGGAAATGATCCCTGAAAGTATATCTGTCTGACAAAAAGCTACAAGGAACTTAAATAAATTTACAAGAAAATGCAAACAACCCCATCAAAAAGTGGGCAAAGGATATGAACAGACACTTTTCAAAAGAAGACATTTATGCAGCCAACAAACATATGAAAAAAACCTCATCATCACTGGTCACTAGAGAAATGCAAATAAAAACCACAATGAGATACAATCTCATGCCAGTCATTAAACCACAATGAGATACAATCTCATGCCAGTCTCATGGTGATCATTAAAAAGTCAGGAAATAACAGATATGGAAGAAGATGTGGAGAAATAGTAACACTTTTACACTGTTGGTGGGAGTGTAAATTAGTCCAACCTTTCTGGAAGACAGTGTGGCGATTCCTCAAGGATCTAGAACCAGAAATACCATTTGACCCAACAATTCCATTACTGGGTATATACCTTAAGGATTATAAACCATTCTACTATAAAGACACATGCACATGTATGTTTATTGTGGCACTGTTCACAATAGCAAAGACTTGGAACCAACCCAAATGCCCATCAATGATAGACTGCATAAAGAAAATGTAGCACATATATACACCATGGAATACTACACAGCCATAAAAAATGATGAGTTCATGTCCTTTGCAGGGACATGGATGAAGCTGGAGACCATCATTCTCAGCAAACTAACACAGGAACAGAAAACCAAACACCACATGTTTTCATTTATAAGTGGGAGGTGAGCCATGAAAACACATGGACACAGGGAGGGGAGGGGAACATCACACACTGGGGCCTGTTGGGGGTAGGGGATTAAGGGAAGGATAACATTAAGAGAAATACCTAATGTAGATGACAGATTGATGGGTGCAGCAAACCACCATGGCATGTGTATACCTATGCAACAAACCTGCACATTCTGCACGTGTATCCCAAAACTTAAATTATAGTAATTTTTAAAAAGTATGCTTTATGCTGAAAGGAAGATGCAATGTATTATAGAGGAAGATATAATGCAGGAAGAGAAGGAGAGAATTTCTAGAGGGACAGTCTTGAGTAGGTAAGAGAGGTAGAGTTCTAAGGAGGAATACCTGAGTGTATGTTAGCGGGGGAGCTTGTGAAGTTTTCTTCTTATAATTCTTGCTTTCTCCATAAAATAATAAGTGAAGTCTTCAACTGAGAGTGAGGAATGAGGAGGAGGTATCGGAGAGTTAAGGAAGGAGAACACACAAAATTGTTATCTGGAAGAGTGCAAGAGAGAAAATGGGATAGGGATAGTATGATTGACAGATGGCATTCCACTTCCACTTGAGGTTTGTGCTCATAAATTTAATATGAGACTAATAGTCCAATAGGACTGCAACCTTTTCCTTGTCTTCATTTAGGAACATGGGTGCAGATGTGTAGTAGGCAGAGCATTGTAATTAGCCAGGTTTGAGATTTTTGTCAAGTGAGTACGATGAAGAAAGAAGGGGCAAGGAAGTTGGCCACATATACAAGAGAGTGGTAATTATCAACTGCCATGGACTCTAAACTGGGTAAAGTTAAGAGTGAACATGAATGGAATGAGGGAGGTAGAGAAACTATGGGTTTGAGTGGATCAGTGAAGTTCAAGAATTGTTTTGTTTGGGCAATAGAAGCAATGAGCAGGAAAGATAAGAGGTGATAGAGAATTAGATGCTGAAAATTAAGATCATGAAAGGGTTGCCAGTTTGGGTAATAACAAGGTGTAAGAGAGGGAATTTCTGAGATAGAAACAAGTTTACTGGAGGAGAGAAGGCTAATGATCTGAAGTACAGGGTGCTGGAAGGATTGTCTCTATAGGGATTGAAATCCTCCCCCAAAAAGATAGTAGTTCTGTTGGGAAAGTGACAGTGAGCTAGAACTTTACTACTCGAAGAGTGGCCCAACAGCTTCCACATTACTGGGTTCTTATCAGATAAGCAGAATCTGAGGCTCTAATGCAGAACTACTGAGTCAGAATCTACAGTTCAGCAAGATCCCCCTAGACACTCACGTGTTCACTGAAGTTTGAGAAGCATTAGCCTAGAAACTAAATGTCTTTGTGAAATGAGGGGTAACTTAGGTTTGGGATGACTGTTACAAGGAGGGGTTGTGGGTAGAGTTGATGACAGGACACTCAAAGGGAAGAGGGATGGTGAATGGTTTGGAAACTGCAATGAGAAGCAAGGAGGTTGACCATCCCACCTCCAGATGAGTGAAGAAAACAGCCACTACGTGAAAGGACACAGAGGAGGCAGTGAAGTCAAGAGAGAGCCTGGGTTTAATTTAGAACCAAGAACTGAACATCTGGAGGAAATATGGAGTATGAATCCTTGAAAACTCAAAAAAGGGCAGTGGGTTCCAAAGGGCAAAGTGGAAGGAGTGCAGAGGCTGTGAATATGTAACAGAGAGGACCTCATGCAAGTTAAAGAGTATGGGAGTCTGGGACTTACCACAGTGACTGACATAAACAGCCGTAAAGGAATATAATGACTTCTTCCAGGTGAATAATGGTGGAGAGTGTGAGTATTATGGGACAAAGAAATGTGGGTGTCTAAGGTGGGGGTGGTCCTCCCTCTTTACTTCCATTGAGGGAGGTTTGGAGACAAAAAAAAGAAACAGTTCAACTTCCTTCCACAGGGGAATTGATGAATGACATTAAATGTTTACATAATGAATATTACAGTTCCGTAAAGGAATGAATCAGGATTATGTTTTTCAACATGGCTAAAACAAACACATAATGTTGAGTGAAAAAAGCAAGTCACATAAAACAGGTTAGTTTTGAGATCAAAAATGCAAGTTGATAATACTTATGTAAAAAAATTGAAATATAATGAATAATAGTGAATACTAATAATGAATATATGAAGATATAATGAATACATACCTTTTTTAAAAGTTTGCAATTGATATTCACTATTTTAGGAAATTGGTTACCTCTGGAAGAGAAACAAGGGGAAGAGGAAGATGGAGTTTTAGCTCTATTTGTAGGGCTTTTTTTTTTTTTTTTTTTTTTGAGACAGAGTCTCACTCTGTCACCCAGACTGGAGTGCAATGGTGCAATCTCGGTCCACTGCAACCTCCGCCTCCCAGGTTCAAGTGATTCTCCTGCCTCAGCCTCCCAAATAGCTGGGATTACAGGCACATGCTACCACATCCAGCTAATTTTTTTATTTTTTATTTTTAGGAGAGACAGGGTTTCACCGTGTTAGTCAGGCTGGTCTCAAACTCCTGACCTCGTGATCCACCTGCCTCAGACTCCCAAAATACTGGGGTTATAGGCATGATGTAGGGCTTTTTAAAAAATAAAAGGAGAGCCAGGCGCGGTGGCTCACGCCTGTAATCCCAGCACTTTGGGAGGCCGAGGCGGGTGGATCATGAGGTCAGGAGATCGAGACCATCCTGGCCAACACAGTGAAACCCCATCTCTACTAAAAATACAAAAAAAAAAATTAGCTGGGCGTGGTGGTGGACGTCTGTAGTCCCAGCTATTCGGGAGGCTGAGGCAGGAGAATGGCGTGAAGCTGGGAGGCGGAGCTGGCAGTGAGCCGGAGCTTTCAGTGAACCAAGATCACGCCACTGGACTCCAGCCTGGGCAATAGAGCGAGACTCCATCTCAAAATAAATAAATAAATAAATAAATAAATAAGATCTGAAGCAAAAGTATAAAATATTCACATCTGTTCTTTGTGCACACATGAGTGTCTGTTATAATTATTTGAAGTGTTTTTCATTTTAAAATATTACACTAAAATGATAGATAATGGAGAAGGGATTATAATTTACCACTGAGCCTTGGAAGATAGACATTGAGGTTCTTTCAAAATAATGACATGGCCATTTTATCCAGCTACCACTTCTTTAAGTTATAGCCATACAGCCCATCTCAATCCTCCCATGTTTGTCTCTCTTCCTCTCCTTCTCCAGAAGTGTTAAACAGGGTAAATCCTTCATATTTTCTTATGCAGAGCAATTAAGCTTTTAAGGTGTTCCGCCCTCTCCTTCTAAACTCTTCCTGGGACATATTATTTTACAACTAAGTGGTATTTTACTATATAAATGGTATTTTGCCTTACCTAGACAGTTTCCTTCCTGAAAAGGAATTTGATGCCATTTGTTAAGTGGTAAGGGGAGGGGGAAGGTAATAACTATATAACCACAAAAAAATCACAAATACATATGTAAAAGCCAAATGTTCCATCCTTTGCAAACAAACATACTGAAACCACTTCTTCCGTCTCAATAGGGTGTCAGATTTTGAGCTTATTTTTCGGTGATGGTGATGATAGAGTTGAGAAATATTTGAGAGACCCTTTGCTGGAACTAGTCATGGCCACAGGACTTACTTTTTTCTCAGTACAGCATCAGGGATGAAATACATGGGCTTATAAGTCAAAAACCAAAGTCAAGTGAATTTATTAATCTGCCTTTGTAGGCATTCACACAGAGCACAGCTTATAAGCTGAAAGCCCCACATCTGCTGAACAAAATTCCCCCCTTTGCCTAGCTGAAACTGTCCTTCAGTATCAATCATGGAACTGCAAATGCCAGCCATTGAGATTTATCGACATGTCACAATGCAGAATCAACTACTTTAGTTTGAAAACATTTTTGTCTGTTTCATCACAACCCAATAATCAAATTTCTTTAATAAAACTTAAGAACTTTATGTAAACCCAAAATATGTGCAGTATGACAGTCAAAACAACAAATGCAGTTTTGACCTGCATTAATATGGTGTCCAGATCAAGGAGCAATGTCATATAGCAGTGTTTCTCAATTCTTTTGTCATTATCACTCTCTAAGGAGCTTTTTAATACACGTCTTTATAATTGTCACTTGTCCCATGAAATGTTTTGTGTATATGTCTGGGATTTATATTTAAGAAGTATGTTTTTTTGCCCACCAAGAACCAATTTTTACCCCCTTGGGAATGATAGCTGCCCTCTTGAGAATACACGCTGAATGGCAAGGCCTCCAATTATATTAAACTTACAAATTGATTTTAGAACCTGTATTTATCCCCCTTCTTGTTTAATTCTCATGCAACAAAAATAATTAATATATATTATATTATAGAGCTTAATATTTAATCACAATGAAGTAATATTTCAGGCAAATAGAACCAATTGAGTATTTTCTTCATCATCACTGGTGATTTGATTATTATCTTAAAGACAGAATGTTTTAAATGTGCAGGCATCTGCATATCAACTTTCCTTGTTTTGCATTATTTAGTCAACATAATGGTTCTCAAATTTTAATGAGCAGAAGAATTTCTGGACAGAATTATATACAATATCTTATGTACTCTCTATTATGAGTCAGTTAGGGCTTTTTCAGAAGTAATTTTGGTTATTCTCAATTCTGACCTTCCAGGCTAATTTTAGAACCAACAATCACATGATTCCACACAATTCTATACATTCTTCAGAACTTAGTGGAGTCTGGGTTCAGTTCTGAGCACTGGTTTTAAGAGAGACAATCACAAACTAAATTATGCTTTCCTAGAAGATCACAACCATGGCATGAAAAAAAAAATGATTGCATTAATTAGAGACAGTTAGCCTGAGAAAAGAATGCTTAGGGAAACCCTAATAACTGTCTTCAAATATTTGAATAAGCAGCAAGAGGTATTAAACATTAGAGTGAACAAGTGAAAGATAGCACAATATGCTACCCCAAAACTTGCTACTTTGGCATAAGGATTATTAAGGAGCAGATACAAGAAAAGCTCTTGCCCTTCCATTATTTGCCTAAATAGCAAGACATAAATTTGTCAAGGTGTCCTCCTTCCCCTCTCTACCACAAAGGAAGAAGTTAATCATCAGAGACAGTGCTAGACCCTTCTCAGTCCAAAGGTGGGCACCAGAAAAATTTATATCACCAACTTTGCTAACCTTAGCTCTTACTTACTACTAGTTTCCCCCATATATTTGTCTTCTCACCATTTATCACCTCAGGAAACTCAAAGTCCTTTTCCTTTGTCTTGTCACTTCCCTCAAAAAACATGTATTGTGTTTTGTTAAGGTGCTACATAAACCCAAGTTCTACCTCTCGCTTGGAGTTACTCATCACTGGGTGCTCCCATGTATATGCACAATGCACTACTAATAAACTTATGTTTATTTTTTTCTTGTTAATCTGTTTTTTTTTATTTTTGGACTTGTTGTTGTTGTTTTTGAGATAGAGTTTCGCTCTTGTTGCCCAGGCTGGAGTGCAATCTCGCCCAGGGCGTGATCTCAGCTCACTGCAACCTCCACCTCCCAGGTTCAAGCGATTCTCCTACCTCAGCCTCCCAAGTAGCTGGGATTGCAGGCATGTGTCACCACACCCGGCTAAGTTTGTATTTTTAATAGAGATGAAGTTTCTCCACGCTGGTCAGGCTGGTCTCAAACTCCCGACCTCAGGTGATCCGCCCGCCTCAGCCTCCCAAAGTGCTGGGATTACAGGTATGAGCCACCATGCCTGGCCTAATCTGTCTTTCAGTAGTCTAACTTATAGGACCCAGCAAATGAGCCTGAAATGGGTAGAAGAAAAACCGTTGTTCCTTCTCTACACTAGTTATGAGCTGATACTAGAGTAAGACCACCATGGTTTAAATCCTTTGGCCTTACGAAGGTTACATAACCAACTCATGCCTTAATTTCCTCATCTAAAAAAATGTGGGCATTAATAGAACTTACTTTGTTATGTGGACATTTTATCCATGGAGTTAAAGTGAAGATTATATGGGTGAATATCTCTAAAGTGCCAAGAACACTGGCTAGTAGATATTATGCACTATCCCAGGAAATTGCAACAGCTCTAAGATACTGATTACTAATTTCAGGAAAAACTTCCTTGCAGTGTAGTGAACGCCCCTTTGCTGGAAGCTGTCAAGGAGAAACTGGTTGATTATCTGTCAATAATAGAGTGAAACAGAATAGATCATAGGCCGAGGGCCAGGATACATGATCTCTCAGAACTCATCAAGTCTAGGACTCAATGCATATGCAGAACCACCTCCCTAATTTTCTCCAAGCTTAAACTACTTCAATATTTGGTCTGAGGGAAGTTGTTTGCAAAACTGACCAATAAACAAAATCCCACACGGCAGTGGCCTGAAAATCTTCCCTATGCGGTTAGTAACGTGTCCCCATTCCTGTTCAACCACATCGCTGAGCACATTGGCTACCTGAACGGTGGAGCTGACTGACTACCCCCCTTCGTCCTTACACTGAAAATTCTTTGTTAGCCACCCAATGACTGAACAACTGCCAGTTCCTGCTGAAAATATGCCTCGACCTTAGATGGACTATGTTTCCCTTGATGCGAACAATGAAGAGCCTTCACTACTAGAAAAGAAACTATATCACAATCCTTGTTGTGATACGGCTACCCAGGGTCCATACTCCATACAGCATATTAAAAACAACAGACCAAGCAGCTTTATTTTACAGTATATACAAAGCTCCAACTAACTGGGGGCAGGCAACTATTTCCATTTAATTTCTAAAACTGATCTGACTAGTTATTAATATGTCACCTATTCATGACCGCAGACACAAATTTTATAAATCCAGTTTGAAAATGATTAATCTAATGGACTTTTCTTGTTTTTCTTTCTTTCTTTTTTTTTTTTAACCTTTCTTTGGTACTTGACAATTCTTTCATTACCTGCCTATTGAAAACTCTCTTCCCCCTTGACTTAGTGACTCCCAAGTCTTACATTCTCCATCCTTTAACTGCACCATCTCTGTTTCCAGCCCTCCCTGCACTCCTCCTGTTGTGGTCATTAGGCTTCTGCTCTTTGCACTCTTCTCCCTGTGAAGTTATCCCTTTGTCTTAACTCCAAACACCATCAGTCTCAAGCAATCTAAAAAGGCTCCTTAGGGAGTGATAATGACAAAAGGTTTGAGAAGCAATGCTATGCAATATTGCTCCTTTCTTTGGATACCATATTAATGCAGTTCAAAATTGCATATTGTTGTTTTAGCAGTCACATTGCAAGCATGTTTGGTTTAAATAAAACTCATCAGTTTTGCAAAAGAAATTTCATTATTGAGATATGATAAAATAGACAAAAATGCTTTTTTTAACCTAAAGTAATTGATTTTGCATTGTGACGTGGCAATCTTAATGGCTGACATGTGTACTTCCAATGATTGATGAATTGAGGTACTTTTAGCTCTGGCTTTGACCCAGACACCAGTTGGAGAGTTGTGGTTTCAGGATGTCTCCATGCAAAGGCTTCTCCCATGACCCCATCCAAACATGCCTAAAAATAATACCATTCCTGCTTACTTTCCACTACTTGAATACTCTTTGTACTCAGATCTGAAAACCCAACTGTTTTTGACTCTTTTCTTCTACTTCATCTTAATAGTTTCCCTGTAGCCAATGAGCTACAATGTCTCACTGACATTTCCCATAAGCCACCACTTCCCTGCCCTTTTCCTTGTATTCTCATTTAAACTTTCACAATCTAAGGTCTGGATTACAACAAAAGTTCAACTGTTCTTGTTGCCTCTGGCCTTCTTCCTCTCAAATCCAGCACATTAGCCTCCTAAAACATAAGTTTTTACTAATTCATTAATTCTTCATCCAATAAATATTTATTGAACACCAACCTATATGCCAGGAAGACACTCCAGAGTGGTAGCCACACAAGAGGTACCCAATAAATCTTTGTGGAAAGTTTGTAAAATTCTTATATTTATTTAGATTTAGTGAAGATTCTTTGAGCAACTTGACACTGCTGATGCTTATTAGAGGGGATTGAGTCAAATGATCTGGTTTGCAAACTTTCTTAGCATAACAGTGTAACATATTGAAAATTGTTCCTCAGGGGCCACTGTGAGAGGCTCACACTCCATATTAATGCTTCAATGTCCCCTTCCAGTTTGCCATGGTACAAAGGACAAAGTCAAGGGAATGTGAGAGGAATAAAGGTGTTCTTATTCTTGTTATTTATTTGCCTAGTCAGTACCCCCACATGGGGTCAGGCTTACAAATGAAAGAAGTATGGAGTTGTTATTTCTTAAGGCTCATCAAAAAA
>NW_012103243.1:1024529-1060116 GCF_000951045.1 Mandrillus leucophaeus
GCCCAGGGCGTGATCTCAGCTCACTGCAACCTCCACCTCCCAGGTTCAAGCGATTCTCCTACCTCAGCCTCCCAAGTAGCTGGGATTACAGGCATGTGTCACCACACCCGGCTAAGTTTGTATTTTTAATAGAGATGAAGTTTCTCCACGCTGGTCAGGCTGGTCTCAAACTCCCGACCTCAGGTGATCCGCCCGCCTCAGCCTCCCAAAGTGCTGGGATTACAGGTATGAGCCACCATGCCTGGCCTAATCTGTCTTTCAGTAGTCTAACTTATAGGACCCAGCAAATGAGCCTGAAATGGGTAGAAGAAAAACCGTTGTTCCTTCTCTACACTAGTTATGAGCTGATACTAGAGTAAGACCACCATGGTTTAAATCCTTTGGCCTTACGAAGGTTACATAACCAACTCATGCCTTAATTTCCTCATCTAAAAAAATGTGGGCATTAATAGAACTTACTTTGTTATGTGGACATTTTATCCATGGAGTTAAAGTGAAGATTATATGGGTGAATATCTCTAAAGTGCCAAGAACACTGGCTAGTAGATATTATGCACTATCCCAGGAAATTGCAACAGCTCTAAGATACTGATTACTAATTTCAGGAAAAACTTCCTTGCAGTGTAGTGAACGCCCCTTTGCTGGAAGCTGTCAAGGAGAAACTGGTTGATTATCTGTCAATAATAGAGTGAAACAGAATAGATCATAGGCCGAGGGCCAGGATACATGATCTCTCAGAACTCATCAAGTCTAGGACTCAATGCATATGCAGAACCACCTCCCTAATTTTCTCCAAGCTTAAACTACTTCAATATTTGGTCTGAGGGAAGTTGTTTGCAAAACTGACCAATAAACAAAATCCCACACGGCAGTGGCCTGAAAATCTTCCCTATGCGGTTAGTAACGTGTCCCCATTCCTGTTCAACCACATCGCTGAGCACATTGGCTACCTGAACGGTGGAGCTGACTGACTACCCCCCTTCGTCCTTACACTGAAAATTCTTTGTTAGCCACCCAATGACTGAACAACTGCCAGTTCCTGCTGAAAATATGCCTCGACCTTAGATGGACTATGTTTCCCTTGATGCGAACAATGAAGAGCCTTCACTACTAGAAAAGAAACTATATCACAATCCTTGTTGTGATACGGCTACCCAGGGTCCATACTCCATACAGCATATTAAAAACAACAGACCAAGCAGCTTTATTTTACAGTATATACAAAGCTCCAACTAACTGGGGGCAGGCAACTATTTCCATTTAATTTCTAAAACTGATCTGACTAGTTATTAATATGTCACCTATTCATGACCGCAGACACAAATTTTATAAATCCAGTTTGAAAATGATTAATCTAATGGACTTTTCTTGTTTTTCTTTCTTTCTTTTTTTTTTTTAACCTTTCTTTGGTACTTGACAATTCTTTCATTACCTGCCTATTGAAAACTCTCTTCCCCCTTGACTTAGTGACTCCCAAGTCTTACATTCTCCATCCTTTAACTGCACCATCTCTGTTTCCAGCCCTCCCTGCACTCCTCCTGTTGTGGTCATTAGGCTTCTGCTCTTTGCACTCTTCTCCCTGTGAAGTTATCCCTTTGTCTTAACTCCAAACACCATCAGTCTCAAGCAATCTAAAAAGGCTCCTTAGGGAGTGATAATGACAAAAGGTTTGAGAAGCAATGCTATGCAATATTGCTCCTTTCTTTGGATACCATATTAATGCAGTTCAAAATTGCATATTGTTGTTTTAGCAGTCACATTGCAAGCATGTTTGGTTTAAATAAAACTCATCAGTTTTGCAAAAGAAATTTCATTATTGAGATATGATAAAATAGACAAAAATGCTTTTTTTAACCTAAAGTAATTGATTTTGCATTGTGACGTGGCAATCTTAATGGCTGACATGTGTACTTCCAATGATTGATGAATTGAGGTACTTTTAGCTCTGGCTTTGACCCAGACACCAGTTGGAGAGTTGTGGTTTCAGGATGTCTCCATGCAAAGGCTTCTCCCATGACCCCATCCAAACATGCCTAAAAATAATACCATTCCTGCTTACTTTCCACTACTTGAATACTCTTTGTACTCAGATCTGAAAACCCAACTGTTTTTGACTCTTTTCTTCTACTTCATCTTAATAGTTTCCCTGTAGCCAATGAGCTACAATGTCTCACTGACATTTCCCATAAGCCACCACTTCCCTGCCCTTTTCCTTGTATTCTCATTTAAACTTTCACAATCTAAGGTCTGGATTACAACAAAAGTTCAACTGTTCTTGTTGCCTCTGGCCTTCTTCCTCTCAAATCCAGCACATTAGCCTCCTAAAACATAAGTTTTTACTAATTCATTAATTCTTCATCCAATAAATATTTATTGAACACCAACCTATATGCCAGGAAGACACTCCAGAGTGGTAGCCACACAAGAGGTACCCAATAAATCTTTGTGGAAAGTTTGTAAAATTCTTATATTTATTTAGATTTAGTGAAGATTCTTTGAGCAACTTGACACTGCTGATGCTTATTAGAGGGGATTGAGTCAAATGATCTGGTTTGCAAACTTTCTTAGCATAACAGTGTAACATATTGAAAATTGTTCCTCAGGGGCCACTGTGAGAGGCTCACACTCCATATTAATGCTTCAATGTCCCCTTCCAGTTTGCCATGGTACAAAGGACAAAGTCAAGGGAATGTGAGAGGAATAAAGGTGTTCTTATTCTTGTTATTTATTTGCCTAGTCAGTACCCCCACATGGGGTCAGGCTTACAAATGAAAGAAGTATGGAGTTGTTATTTCTTAAGGCTCATCAAAAAAGCCTTTGACCAAAAATATATCACGTTCTGGGCCAACTTCATAGTGAAATTTCACAAGTTATTTTTTGGAATTAAAACATCAAGAGCACAGCCTAAAATGTTATTAGGGAAACTACATATTAAACCATGGTCTGCCTTTAATTTCTTACTACCCGATAAGCTATGTTCAACAACACTTCAAATATTTGTAGTCTCTTGCACATCTTCACTTTCTTTTCATTCCTGCTGCTGCCATGTGAGGTCAGGCTCCACCAGGACTCGCATGCAGATTTGTACAGGTTGAACACTGGACATCTCCAGGGTGTACCATTACCATAGACTACAAAACAACCTATACTTCTCAATCAGCCTTTTCTTCTCTCATTTCTATTGTAGTTTAAACAAAATTTACTTATCTAGCATAAAGTATAGATAGTATATGTATAAAGTATAAGGCCCTTCTTTTCCAAACAGAATTTCCATAATATAAAACTTCAATCCTCTTATTCCATATAGCTCCACTTGCTGTTCACCTACTGGCCTCATGTTGAACATGATGACATTTGATCAATCAGTTCCTCTAACCCAAATATTCTTTACTTCTCTTTGTTCTCTCCCAATTCATATCTGTCCTCTAAGTTCTAGTCTAAATCCTGTCTCTTCCATAAAACCTTCCCAGACTATTCCAGCTCAATGTTCTCTCTCTGCTGTACTCTTCCAACAAATGCCATACAGTCTACTTATTTCACACGTTTTTTGCAGAATAATTTTTATGTATGTATTTTCTTTTAAAGAAACTGCAAAATTATCAATGACAGAAGCATGATTTACTATTATTTTTATGTTTTTTATTAAAAACCAGACAATGTTGATGTTGAGAAAACTCAGTGAGCTGCACATTTTAAAGCATCTTTCTGTGTGTGTAATATAATTCAATAATTTAGGCCAGGCACAGCGGCTCACGCCTCTAATCCCAGCACTTTGGGAGGCAGAGGCGGGTGGATCACTTGAGGTCAGGAGGAGACCAACCTGGCCAACACAGCAAAACCCCATCTCTATTTTAAAAAATAGAAAAAGAATTAGCCGGGTGTCATGGCACATGCCTGTCATCCCAGATCCTTGAGAGGCTGAGGTGGGAGAATTGCTTGAACCCAGGAGGCAGAGGCTGCAGTGAGCTGAGATCATGCCACTGTACTCCAGCCTGGGCAACAGAGTAATATGTCTCAAAAAAAAAAAAAAAAATCAACAGTTTGACAAACAGAACAATATTCGGTTATCATTTGATGGTGTCTCCCAAAAGTTAATGTGTTGGAGAGAATCTTTCTCCCTTGATGAATGGACTAATATCACTAACACTGGAGAGTTTATTATTACAGAAGTGGCTTTGTTATAAAAGCGAGCGCTCTTTGGCTCTCTTGCTTTTGCCTTCTCACCATAATATGCCCTCTGCCTTGCTATGACACAGCAAAAGGCCTTCACCAAATGCCAGCACAATGCTCTTGGACTTTCCATCTTCTAGAACCATGAGCTAAATAAACTTCTTTTCCTTATAAATTACCCAGTCTATGGGATTCTATTGTAGCAACAGAAAACAGACTAAGACAAATACATATAACTGATACCAAGTAACTGATTGTTAGTTCAAGTCAACGGAATAAATATGAAGGCATACAACACAAAATTGAAAACATTCAATTGAAGTGGGTGTGAGACTCATGAATTGAACATAAAAAGTTTTTGAATATTAGTTATTGCTAGGAGGACAATATCACTTGAACTGCTAAATTGGAAAAATTAGATAGATAATGGGAAAAATTTATTGCAAAAATATTTGTTGAGTATCTACTATGTACAAGTTCTGTTCTAGGCCCTGAGCAAAATATCTATAATTAAATAGCCCTCATGGAACTCACAAGTTAATGGGGCTTTGTGACAGTATATGTTACAGAGTTTCAATCAATAACTATCTTTGGGTTCAGCCAAATTGTGTATTCAGACATTCACAATTATCTAGAAGTTTTAAGCCAGTTTTATAAAATTGGTAAGGATTTAGACTAAAATTTGCAGTATAACAACATAAGGAACAAAAAGTAACAACTTGATTGCTATTCAGAACTGTTTCAATTTATGAGAACTGAAGGAAACCATTGGCTTCCAAGGACAGATTTGAAGCTGCCAAATATGAAAGAACCTACGTTCTCATTATACCTCAGACTCAAACTGGCTGTGAGACGCTGGGAAAGTCACCCAATCTCTCGGAGCCACATTTCTCTCTACGTAAAAATGAGGATACTGGACTACATGATCTCAAAGAGAACTTCTATTTCTAGTGTTCTAGGAGTCTTTATTTGCTGTGGGCTGGCATTTAATATAAGGCTGCCCTGTCTTGGATCTCACTCATTAGAAGTTAATAGGGAGCCAAAAAAATCATCCTCCTTGAAGATGAGATTTCCCAGGAAGTCAGGCAATGTGTGTCTATCAAGGGCCAAAGACTGTGCTTTCTCCTCTACAACATGTTTCCCTCTATCAAGTTTGATAGATAATGTTTGATAGAGATAGTTTTGAATGCCTAAAAGTAAGAATATGCACATCTTATTTCTACAATCTCCTGAGGTGGTTCCAAGGCGCCCCTGTGGTTACAGTTTGAAGAAGACCAAAAAGTGCTTATAATACTTGTAGCATCATTTTCAGGGGTTTTCTGTGTATCCTCAGCAGCAAAGACATGGCAGGGCACATCTTCAGTTGTGGACATGCTGGTGCCAGAACTGTCACAAATGTCCAAGTACACAGTTCTACAGAGACGCTTTGAACCAAGGGGAAGCACAAGGCCTGACAAGGCTAGAGGGAATGCCCCCATATAACTCCCCTGTATTTGAAAAACAGAGATCCAAAAATTGAAACTTCTGCTCATAAGTTGGCAGCAGAGCTGTGGGAAAAGTTTTGGATGGAAGGAAAGCCAGTGAATATTGATCTTTTGGCTCTTCCTTTTCATAAAAGGCAAAAATGACTCTTCTCTTAATGAAGGATGGCTGGGAGAAGCTTAGAAGATGCACTGATTTGGTTTCATTCTAGTCAGTTTATCTAAACCAGATCCAAATGATCTAAGACTTTCTGGGTTATAAAATGGGACTGGAATTCTTAGGGCAGACATGTACAATTTCCAAGGCTCCCTATTTCTTGTCATCCTTTCAGCAGTGTGGTGCCAGCAAAAACCAGCTAATAGACTCTTATGATCCAAAATTAATTTGGAAAAAAAAATAACCCGCCAGAATTTTTTAACCTAAAAAACAGGGCGGCAATTTAGGTTGGATTTGCATTTTCGGCAAAGGTTCACATTAGTCTTATTTTTATGTTTGTGGATTCACTCAGGTCTAATCTTAATAAAGACAGTTTTAGAGGCCTGGGCAGATTTTAAATGACTGATGGGCACCAATAAAGCTGGAAGAGTGCTAGAGTCCACCGGAAGTTCCGGGAGAGTCGTTGGAATCATCTCCTTAAACACCCAGGTTTCTACCTAGAAGCGGGTACCTTCCTCATTAATTACCCTCCTTTTTGGAAAAGGAGAAACTGAAAGGACAGGCTGTTTTGTTAATAAGATTTATTTTTTAACTAAACTCTAAAAGGTTTAACTTCTACCATGGAGCCTACCCTGACTCTAATTCATTTTATTATTTTGCTTCTCTGAACTACAATATTTACCAGACACTTTACTTTTAAAATTGGTAATATCACTCTTTTTGTTCCCTTATAGTCACATAAGAGACAGGCTAATAGAAACAAATTGATCCAAGTTTGTGTTTAGTTAGATAAAACTTAGGTAGCAAGATGAAGCTTAGGTAGTTAAGATGAAGATAGGTAGTTTGCTTCTTTCAACGATAACATTTGCCAGAAATTTTACTTTTAAAATTGGTAATATCACTTTTTGTAGCTTATAGTGACAGGAGAGATAGGTTAATAGAAATAAATAATCCAAGTTTGTAGTTTAACAAAATGAAGCTTAAGTAGTTAAAATTAACACTCAATTAGAAATTCATGTTCAATTGACATACAACTCATTTCATTACATTTGCTAAACATGATTTTCATAACAGTTAAATCAGTCAGCTTTTAAATTATGTTCAAACAATAATCTATTATTAAGTTGTTAGTGTTTTAAAGAGAGGCATGGATTTATTTTTGATTTTTAAAATAACATCTTAAAGCCAACACGTATGTTAATTCCCAGTTTAGTTCCTTCTAAAATATTTCTACTCTGATAACAAATTGGGGCATACAAATTTGGTAACATTGTTTCTTATTTTTAAAAACTTAAATGTGAAATGGTGTGATTTATAATAATAAAGAAATACCAGTAAAAATGTAATTTTTCATTGGTACACATAGTAACTATTTTATTTTATTTTATTTTATTTATTTATTTTTTCAAGATGGAGTCTTGCTCTGTTATATAGGCAGTGGCACTATCTCAGCTCACTGCAACCTCTGTCTCCCGGATTCAAGCAATTCTCCTGCCTCAGCCTCCTGAGTAGCTGGGATTACAGGTGCCCAACACCAAATCCAGTTAATTCTTGTATTTTTAGTAGAGATGGTGTTTCACCATGTTGGTCAGGCTGGTCTCAAACTCCTGACCTTGTGATCCGCCCACGTCGGCCTCCCAAAGTGCTGGGATTACAGGTGTGAGCCACTGTGTCCGGCCTAGTAGCTAGTTTATTTTTAATCACATTAAAACAGCATTTAAATGATATATATTTAAATTAATCTTAAAACAACCATCCTGATATACCTAGGATCTACCTACATTTTAGTTACAACTTAATTATCAACCAGATCCATAAGTTATCTGTCTTTGTGGAATCAATAAAACTATGCTAAGACTATACTTTCAGGGATTATTTCAGATAAGCTTCTAGAGTTTTTCTGAACCTGTAGAGCACCAGAAACCATGAAAAGAGGGTGTAGCATTCTCTCCTGAGTGTGAGGCCGGCTCTTGGTGCTACCTCACTGAAACCACCATAGCCACTGATGATCATTCTTCTCTTACTCTGAGAGAGTAAGGAAGAGATGACACAGTCTGAGTGGTTCTCTTTCTTTTCTTTTCTTTTCTTTTCTTTTCTTTTCTTTTTCTTTTTCTTTTTCTTTTTCTTTTTCTTTTTTTTTGAGACAGAGTCTCACTCTGTCGCCCAGGCTGGAATGCAGTGGCGAGATCTCGGTTCACTGCAAGCTCCGCCTCCTGGGTTCATGCCATTCTCCTGCCTCAGCCTCCCGAGTAGCTGGGACTACAGGCGTCCGCCACCAGGCCCGGCTATTTTTTTGTGTTTTTAGTAGAGATGGGATTTCACCATGTTAGCCAGGATGGTCTCGATCTCCTGACCACGTGATCTGCCAGCCTCGGTCTCCCAAAGTGTTGGGATTACAGGTATGAGCCACCGTGACCCACTTGAGTGGTTCTCATTTTAAAAATAAAATTAAATTCGTAAAGAAATAAAAGTGTGCTTTTGTCTACTTTATAGAAAATCTAGTTCTACTGACAAATTCATACCTATATCTTTAATATACATAGACATATCCACATATGCATGCACACACACACACACACACCCCCCACACACACCAATCAGTAAAACTCAAGTAAGGGAATGTTGCTTTGTAAATGGTTTATACTCAATATTCCCTACTCAAGTGAGGCTTTGGTATAAAGCAGTAATCTCAAGATATCATTCCAAAATATGCAGGAAAACAGTAAGAAAATAGATATGTTTATTTACACAAATATGTAAATATTTATATTTATTATAAAGCTGCTTAAATATTGAAACCTCAGAATTTTGTGCTATAAAGTACAGAAGAGGTAGTTAACCATGTTTTCTTGTTGTTTATTTTAATGCATTCCTTCATTCTCTGGACTATATTTTTGAGGAGTTTTTGTGGTTGGCAACTGATAAATTGTATAACACTTCATAGATAGGCCAGGTGCTGTGGCTCATGCCTGTAATTCCAGCACTTTGGGAGGTCGATGTGGGTAGATCACTAGTTCAGAAGATCGAGACCATCCTGGCTAACACGGTGAAACCCCGTCTCTATTAAAAATACAAAAAATTAGCCGGGTGTGGTGGTGGGCACCTGTAGTTCCAGCTACTCGAGAGGCTGAGGCAGGAGAATGGCATGAGCCCGGGAGGCAGAGCTTGCAGTGAGCGGAGATTGTGCTACTGCACTCCAGCCTGGGTGACAGAGCAAGACTCCATCTCAAAAAAAAAAAAAAAAAAAGAAAAAACAAAAGAAAAAAAAACTTCATAGATATCAGAATGTCAACTTAGCCCTTTCTAGAATTTTTAGATCAGCTCACTTTTTGAAAAGGCTCTGTAGCTATTGCCCCATAATTGGTTGTTTCAAAAAGATTCCAGAAGTCACTGTCTTAGTTTGCTTGGACTGCTACAACAAAATATATTAGATTGGGTAATTTATAAACAATATAAATTTGTTGCTTACAGTTCTGGGAGCTGTAAAGTTCAACATTAAGGCACCAGCAGATTTGGTGTCTGGTGAGCAGTCATTCCTCATTGTTGGAGAACAACAGGGCAGAAGGGTAAAAGGGTAAATAAGATCCCACCGGCCTCTTTATAAGAGCATTAATTTCATTCACGAGGGCTGATGACCTAGTCACCTCTTAAAGCCTCCACCTCTTAATAACAACACGTTTTAGAGTAGATTTGAACATGCAAATTTTGAAGAAACGCAAGCATTCAAACCATAGCATCCCACCCCGGCCTTCCAAAATGTATGTCCTTCTCACATAAAAAATACATTAATTCCATCCCAATAGCCTTAAATGTCTTAATTCGTTCCAGCATCACCTTGGAAGTCTAAAGTCCAGAGTCTTATCTGACTATCATCTAAATATGATATGTGTGAGACTCAAGGTACAATGCATTCTGAAGCGAATTGCTTTCCAACTGTGAACATGTGAAATTAAACAAGTTATGTGCTTCCAAAATACAATGACTGGCATAGGATAGACATTCCCTAAAGGGACAAATAGGGAGGAAGAAAGGGGTAGCTGATCCTAAGCAAGTTCAAACCTCAACAGCGCAAACAACATTAAATATTGAAGTCTTGAGAAATATCTCTGACTCCATGCCCTGCTTTCTGGACACATTTGGGTAGGAGTTGGGCCTTCAAGGCTCCAGGTGGTCCCACCTCCATTACTTTACTAGGCAAAGCCCACACTGCAGCTCTCACAGATTGGAGTTCAGTGCCTGCAGCTCTCTGAGGCTAGAATTGCATGGTTGTGGCTTTATAAGAATGGGGTTATGGAGGAGCCCTGCATCCCCAGTTTCACTAGGCATTGTTCTAGTAAGGGCTCTCTGCTGTGGCCCTACCCCCATGGCTCCACTAAGCATTGTCCTGGTGAAGGCTGTCTGTGGTGGCCACACTCCTGTGGCAGTTCTCTGCCTGGGTCATCAAGCTTCTGGGTCATTCTTTGAAATCTTGGTGGCTCCAGGTGGCCCCACCTCCGTGACTTTGCTAAGCAAAGCCCACAGTCACACGCCCACGACCAGTGCACTCTGTGACTGGTGGAGATGAGACTGCATGGACACCACCAAGATTTCCACTTGGAGGAGCAGCCAAGGCTGCACCTGTACCCACTACAGTTGAACCTGGGGTGACTGAGGAGAAATGCAGGGAGCAGAGCCTTGGGGCAGTGTAAGACAGTGAACTGCAAATGTCCATAGATACCCTGGGACCCTCTTTTGAAATTGTTCTTTTCCAAAGGCCTTGGCGTTGTAGATTTGTAATGAGCAGGGCAGTTCTGACAATCTCTGAAATGCCTTTGGGATTATAATCTGATTGTCCTGATGAATAACATCTGGCTTCCTTATATCTGTAGTAATCCTCTTATCAAATGTCTGCTTGATCATACCTTTGGTGTTCTCTCCTGAACACATTTTATCATTTTTTACAGGCTGAGAATTTTCCAAAGCTTTAAGTTCTGCTTCCCTGTTAATTATAAATTCCATCTTTAATTCATTTCTCTCTTCTCACATTTTACTGTCAAGCGAAGCCATGCTATACCCTCAACACTTTGCTTAGATATTTCTTCTGCCAAATATTGTATTTCATCACTTGGAAGTTTTATCTTCTGTAAAGCACTAAGACTTGGACAAAATTTGCCAAGTTCATTGCCACCTTATACCAAGGATCACCTTTCCTTCAGTTTTCAGTAACAAGGTCTTTATTTCTGTTTGAGACCTCATCAAAATGGCCTTTAGGGTCCATATTGTTTATGACCACTTGGGTAATTTCTAAGAGGACTGAAGTCTCTACATCTCTCCTATTCTGAGCCTCCACCAGAACCATCCTTAATCCTCCATTCACAGAAATGTAGGTTGTTTCTAGCATGTACCTCCAAACTATTTCAAACTCTTGCCATTACCTAGTTCCAAAGCCACTTCCACATTTTTAGGTATTTGTTACAGCAGCACCTCACTTCTGTCTCAGTCTGTTCAGGCTATTATAACAAAATACTCCAGCTAGGTAATTTATAAACAACAGAAATGTGTTGCTCACAGTTCTGTATCCTGGGCAGTCTACATCAAGAGCAAGATGCCAGCAGATTCGATGTCTGCAGAGGGCCTGTTCCTCGTAGGGGGTGCCTTCTGTGTGCTTACATTGCGAAGGAGTAAACAAGTTCCTTCAGGTCTCTTTTATAAGGGCACTAATCTCATTCGTGAGGGCAGAACCTCCCAAGGGCCCCACCTCCCAAAGGCCCCATCTTTTAATATCAACACTTTAGGGATTTGATTTCAATATGTAAATTTTGGAGGAACACAAACATTCAGATCATATCAGTCACCTAAGACCACTGTAGATTTTTTAATGGTAAGCGTTGTTTCCTCTTTAGGGCAGTTAGAATCTTCCTTTATACTTGAAGCTTCTGAATATGTATTTACACACACATTTTATTATGTGAATCTCTGTTTGCTAATGTAGACCAAGAAGGTAAACCTATTAGTATCACATAATCTTTTATCTCTGGGAAGGTTTCTTTGTGTTTTTTGTTTCTTTGTTTGTGAATGAAAATACTTATTATTCAGGAGTTGGATCTCCATGAATTGTCCTTCATATGTGCTAACAGTTCTCTCATATTTTTATCTTTATGCTAATTTATTCTGAATTCTGAGATTGTTTCTAAGTTTATTGTTTAATTCATTCTTTAAATTTTCTGTAATATTGAGTCTATTTTTTCCCTATTTTAAGACATATTTTACTTTCATTAGAGTTTTTGTTTTGAAAAAATTCTTATCTCAGCCTGTTTCAAAATACATGTCCTCATTGAGAACAAGATGTTTTCTAAATACTTCTTATACTTCATTAAATAAACCTATTTAGGAGGAAGCAGACTTCTGAGTAACTAATGCTTTGCTCTTCTCTCTCATTGCAACATATTTTCAATGTCTCATATCTTTCTGTTTACTCATTCTTGAGTAATGTAATGAACATGCTCTGAAATGCTGGTTTAAAACACTCATTCAATATTCTTTTCATATATAGAAAAATACTTAGGCCTGGTGTTGAAAAACAATACATTTAAAGGACTTTACTCTCACCAATGCCTACCTGTTGGCCATTTACCTCCATGCTAATCTATAACTGGAAAGCAAATTGTTGCCCAGTGGGTTCGAAACAAATGCAAAATCCCTCACCAGAGCAGAGGTCTGTATTCTCATCTTTTAAGCCATGCAAATAGATTCAGCCTGAATTCCAAAAGTAACAAAAGAAAGATAGGAGAAGCATGCAAGTGTCAAGCTCCTGTTGTGTAGGAGAGAGTTCTATGCTTTTCATTGTCCCCTATGCCTTACTTACTACAAAGATGATTTATGATGAAGTTTGTAAGGCTTAAACTTCAAGATCTCTCACTTGCACAAGGCCCTTGCAATGTCTGTGAGAGTCTCTAACAAAGTGATTAGCATGGTCAAATATTTTTGTAAAATTTGTAAAACTTAGATATTTGATCCACTCAATCTTCCTGTATGTCAGGTGACTATGAAGTAGCCATAGTCACCCGAGATCCTAATAAAAAATTAAGTTTGAGATAAATTTAGTTTGCTTTTGGTGGAATATATTTGTGTAGATCACAGACACTTTCCTAAACAGTTAAATCATTGCTAGCCATGCACCAAGACGGCGAATGACTTGGAAATAAACCCCACATCACTCCTAAACAGAGGTCAAACTTTTGTTAACTCTCAAATTACTATATCACAGGAAAGGTGGAGTTCCTTCTATAGCTTACAGTTGGTAACTTCCTCAAACTCTTAGGGATTTAGAGGAGCTCACACTCACTTTTGCCATTGGTTCTTCCTGAATATTAACAATCTCTGTTGACTTTAAAGAAAATGTACTCCATATGTTTCAGAATCATTTGTGCTTAAATCACCACATGGGAGACATAAATATTCAATATACACATGTAGAAATATATTTAGATGTGGAAGAGACTACTTTTTATTTTTAAAATGAATAGTTCTTGTATTGATCTCTGATGGCGAAAAAAGAAAAAAAAGATTCTTTCCCAGGTGTGGCTGCTCATTCTACAGGTGATTCAGGCTCTGGGAAGGTGTCCTCCCATTGACCTTGAGTCATTATAGCAAATATTCTGGCTACAGCTGTACAAGAAGTTAATTTAGCAGGAAGGAGTTCAGCCTCTTAGTTCCATGCTCTTTGGCCCCACTGTAGACCAAGGCATCATGTCTTCTGTGTCTTAATCCAAGGCCAGGAACCATGTATTTGGTCTAAAAGTAGTGAGACTCTGTTCTTCTCCTGACTCTTCTACTAGGCAGCCATTCAACTTTGAAGAAGCAATCTACTGAGATTCAGCCTGTTTAATCACATAGGAATGATGCAGATACTTCCTTCTTAATCTTTTTAATGTACATATTGAGAAAAAAAACTTTTTTTTTTTTTGAGATGGAGTCTCGCTCTGTCGCCTAGGCTGGAATGTAGTGGCGCGATCTTGGCTCACTGCAAGCTCTGCCTCCTGGGTTCATGCTATTCTCCTGCCTCAGCCTCCCGAGTAGCTGGGGCTACAGGCACCTGCCACCATGCCCGGCTAATTTTTTGTATTTTTAGTAGAGAGGGGGTTCACCATGTTAGCCAGGATGGTCTCGATCTCCTGACATCATGATCCGCCCGCCTCGGCCTCCCAAAGTACTGGGATTACAGGCATGAGCCACTGCGCCCGGCCCCGAGAAAACAAACATTTTTTAAAAAGAGCAAGGCCAGGTGTGACGGCTCACACCTGTAATGCTAGCACTTTAGGAGGCTGAGGCAAGAGGTTCACTTGAGCCCAGGAGTTTGAGACCAGCCTGGGAAACATGGTGATACTCCATCTCTACAAAAAATACAAAAATTAGCCGGGTTTGGTGGCATGCACCTGTAGTTCCAGCTACTTAGGGGGTTGAGGGTGGGAGACTCGCTTGAGCCCAGGAGGTTGAGTTGGCTGTGAGCCGTGATCACGCCACTTTACTACAGCCTGAGTGACAGAGTGAGACCCTGTTTCAAAAATAAAGGGGCAAAAGGCAAAACAATTTCTATCTCCCTTATATGGTTTTCTGGTACATTTCAATAACTATAATAATAAGGCTCAATAAGGGTTTATGGATGGAATGCCACTTCAAGGAGAAGCTAACACTCGAACTTGCAAAAGAATAGTTCTGATACACAAGCAACAGCATAAAGGTCCTAGCAGTCATAGAATGAAGCCCCAGGAGACCCACTGCTCACACCCAGCTGCCTTTACCCCCTCCTTGGATTAGTCTTATGCTCATTTAGTGCTGTGTCACTCCACAGGGCGTAAATGGATCTGGCCGTCGGTGCAGTTTCATCTTTCTCCTAACACCTACCACAGTCTCTTTTTTTCATGCTTACCAAGCAGAAAGGTGGTATAGCCCTCTGTGCCTTTTAGTGCTAGGGGATTTAACCACACAGAGATCCAGATGGATAAATTCTGCTTGACATCACTTAAATTTCTCAAAGGCACCAAAAATCAATATATCAAAAATGAACTCTTGATCCTACCCCAAATTCTAGCTTTCACTCAGTGTTTTCTATCCCAGAATATGTGACCACCTTCTATCCCCTTGACAGAGAAAGCTACAATCACATAGATCTCCCTTTCCCTCAAAACCCATACTCCATCACCAGATCCTGTTGGCTTTGCCCCCTACATAATTCTAAAATAGTCTTTCCCCTAACATTTTCAGGGTCCAGAGCAAAGAGAACACATAACATATGTGGAAATAATTTAAGGGTATAAATAAAGTGAACATGCTGTTAGGTAAGATAGTTCTATGTCTCCACCTTACCTTCATAATGACGAGGAGAGCAGGGTTCAAATTAAAGATTCTCCATCTCCTTGGAGTTCTGTGCCCTTAATTAGTGACTGGGGATTGCTGGACCACATGTCATAGATGGCAGACAACAGGCTACCCCTTATTGTCCCATCCCAGCTCCAAGAGACCTACTGTGAGGGACCTTGTGAACACACACATGGGCACTCAGGCTACATGTCCAAGTTCTGTAAGCTCTCTTCACAACCTCTGTACATAGCTGCTGCTTGTTGCCTACTAAGTCCGTTCAAGCTGCTATAATACAATTCCATAAGTGGCTTATAACAACAGAAATGCAATTCTCACAGTTCTGGAACCTGAAAGATCTAAGATCAAGGTGCCAGCAGATTCAGTGTCCGGCGAGACCTGCTTTCTGGTTCTTACAAGGTATCTCATTATGTCTTCACATGATGAAAGGGACAAAACAGTTTTCTGGGGGCCTCTTTTTATAAAGGCACTAATCCCATTCATGAGGGCTCCACCCCTGTGATCTAATTATATCCCAAAGGCCCCACTTCCTAATAATATTATATTGTGATTAGGTTTTTGACATGTGATTTTGGAGGATGCAGACGTTCAGACTGTAGCAGAAACTCTGGAGGCTAGGGCCAAATACATACTGGGGACCAGAGAGTGGTCTAGAAGCAGTGGGGGAGGGCGGCTCTCTGTGAGTTAATTCTGTTGAGAGGGGCAACAGGAAGAAATAGACTAGAATGAGACATGTGAAGTGAAAGGATCAGGTAGGGCTTCCTTGCCTGTCTAGAGATATTCCTCGGTTCTATTCATTGTCCTTTCCTTCCACTGCCACCATCCTGGGCTCTTGCCTAAACTACTTCAATAGCCTCCTAATTAATCTCTGAACATCAACTTTGTCTCTGCAGTACATTCTTCACATTATAGCCAGAATGACTTCTTGTTTTAGTGATTCAAATATCCTTGACTTAGACTTTCGAAAGTCTAATTACTCTTGAAGTTTAGGTAAATCCTTTAATATGGTCTACAAAGATACCCCAGTTCTGGCACCTACCTACTTGTCCACTCCACTTGTCCTGGCTTTCTCCCAGTCCCTTATACTCATCTTCCTCCCACCACAGGTGTCTGTCCTCTTCCCTCTGAGTGAAATGTGCTTCTCAGTTCCCCCATTGCATCAGATTACTCCTATTTGGCCTTCAGAACTCAGCCTCCACAGGAAAACCCTGACCTGTTGGCTGTGCCCATCTCATACCACCAGGCACCTCTCCTGAACTTCCACAGTTTTATCTTCACATTGAATGGTGTAGAGTGTAGGTGCAGGGTGCTCTTGGGTCACTTAGCTGCACATTGTATCTACTGGACCACTCTCTAGCCAGGACTTCTGAAGGAAGTGTCTAAATTCCCACTGCCAGCAAGACCAGCCACATTTCTAAAGTGGGAATGACAATATCACTACACTACCTCATAAAGCTGGAAAGGAGATTAAATAAAATAATACATGTAAATCACTTCTGATGATGCTTGGTACATTTTAAGAACTAAATAAAATTTGTTATGCAACTCCCCTTTCTCAGTCTTAACACACACACAAGACTGTATGCTCCATAAAAGTAGGAGCCAGGGCCGGGTGCGGTGGCTCACACCTGTAATCCCAGCACTTTGGAAGGCCCAGGTGGGCGGATCACGAGGTCAGGAGATAGAGACCATCCTGGCTACAGTGAAACCCTGTCTCTACAAAAAATTAGCCAGGCGAGGTGGCGGGCACTTGTAGTCCCAGCTACTCAGGAGGCAGGAGAATGGCGTGAACCCAGGAGGCGGAACTTGCAGTGAGCTGGGATCACGCCACTGCACTCCAGCCTGGGTGACAGAGCGAGACTCTGTCTCAAAAAAAAAAAGAAAAATCAGCACTGGCCAGATCAGCTGATTCATAACAGATGAATGAATGGATGAAGAGTCCCTGGCCCAGGTTTAAATGCCCTTAAAGCAAGACGAGATATTGATTTATAGGTAATTAGGAAGCCCAATATCTAGCAAAGGCCTGAATTTTACTGGGTGTTTCATTAATATTTGATAAAAGAATTATCATTAAATTAATGAAATTTCATCTTTTTGTCAACCCACAGTCAAACTGGCATGCCTTGGCCCATTGCAGGAAACAGTGCACTCCTGTTGGCATAGAATGAAACACACTCAGTCCTAGGCCCTGTCCTGTTGTACCTTTCACAGAATGATTTGGATAGAAGCAAAGGGAATGTGTTTGTTGAATTTAAAGATGATACAAAGCCAAAAGGTATGGGAGACGCTAATAGAGTGTGTGCCAGAAAAATGATTCACCATTGTCTGCAACGATGACGTAAAATGATTCCATAAAAGCAAAAAGAGGCTTCATTTAAATGACCACTGGCTCCGCTTTTGTGTAAATCCTTCCAAGATTTTTTTGTTCATATTTATCTCTCTCTCTACCCTTATATAAATATAGAGAGAGAAAGACAAATATGCACTTTTATTTTTTAGAGAATAAGCATCACATGCAATTGTAAAGCTTAATTTTTTCTGACTAATGCCACGTTATTAAATATTCTTCTATAATGTCACTTTTCAATACCACAGTAGGCATTCTGTAATTTATTTAACCATTGCATGATTGGTTGCAATTTTGTTATTTTTGACATTGTTGCCATGAACATTCTTATAACTGAATGTTTGCCCATAACCATTAATTCCTTAAGATAGTTTGTGAAATATGATTGTTGACATGTATATATATGTTGCTAACTTGCTTTCCAAAAAAGCCATATATATATTACTCTCCCACAGTGGTATGTGAGGGTCCTTGTTTTCCTGCTCCTTTGCTAAAATTCTTGGTTTCATCTTTTGTTAGTCTTTACTCATGTATACGTTCTAAGTGATATCTCATTGTTTTAACTTACTCTTTTTATTGCTGCTAAGATGGAATTATTTTATCAGCTATTTGTATTTCTCCTGACAAAATGAAATTTAACAAACGTAAATATGAAGTTCTACATTTGTTTTCCAAAAACAATCATATAACTGTAAAATGGGGAAACTTGGCTTAACTGAAGGGTACATGAAAAGGAAAATTAACAGAAAAAAAAGCAAAAGGAATGTGATAACTGTTTTTAAATGTTTGAACAGTTATCATATAGAAAAGAAATCATGTTCAGTTTATATTTTTCCAAGAGGAAAAAGTAGGGCAAGCAGATGGAAAGTTATTGCTTGGCAGATTTTAGCTCATCTTAAGAAAGAACTTTTTAACTGTCTCAGCTAGCCAAACATGGAATGGGTTGCCTCATGTAGTGAGATCCCCACCGCTGGAAGAGATCAAGAGTATAAATGGTCTACTGTGTGGAAACTGTAGAAGGGCTTTCTGAGTTGGGTTAGATGGATGACTTCGAACGTCACTGGAAACTCCATGATTCTTTGTTTCTATGAACATGAGCTCACAGTAATTCTCTTAAAAATGCATTATTATTCACTCATTTGCTGTCAATTCCTATGTAAATGAGAATAAAAATACCTTTAAAAGTACCATTTTTATATCACCTAATCAAAAGATTATGAAAGTTTGTGTTTTTGGGGTTTTTGGTTTTGTTTTGTTTTTTTCACTCTTATCTGAGCACAAAAAACTGAAACTCACTACATTTTCATATCTAGTCAACTTAAAGTATGTTTATATTATATTATAAATAAGATTACTATGGTTATTACACTTTAAAGTAAATCATTTTATAGAGCATAAACAGTTTAATAACAGACTAACAGAAATGAAAGAATTTCCTGGTTAGCAGGCCTGCTAGAATTTGGGAGCATTTCACTGACATTTAGTTTAAGTAACATGTGCTCTTAAAAGGAATACACTTACGTTAAATGAATCTATAGATTTTCACTGTACTAGATGTGTCTGCAACAGAGTTCAAAATGTCTAGTTATGGAGGGTTGGCTTTATTTGAAAAATACAGTTGATTCGATCAAAATTATGAAACATTTGCATCTTTCCTTTAGCTATGTTCCCTCTCCTTTCCACTCTTGGTTCACTCAGTAAAGTAACACCTATATTTCTTTCACTGTTTTCCAAGTTCTAAAGAAAGGACTGTACTGAACACCTCTCATGCCAACCCAGAAAAGTATAATCATTCCATAGGGCAGCCCACTTTGCTGCATTAAGCTGCAGAAATCAGTCTTCACGTTTGGTTTTATGAGCGAGGGCATCACATTGCAGAGCCCAGGGATTCAGAGTCAATTAGTCAGATCTAAAGCTTTAACTCATCATAATACAGTAAGGAGCTAGACATGCAGTGGTATGCATTAGCACCTCTTTCCAATACTATGCCATGGGTTTTGTTGTTTTTTTTTTTAACTCAGCTTGTTAAGTGATACCAGCCTACGTTGTGTTATATGATCTTGCTGATACTGCAGATAAAATATAGCTGCTATTTATTTTAGTAATTTAATATGGTAGAAGGAGTTTGAGAAAACTGTGGTGTTCACATGCTATTTCAGGATAACAGTGACCCACCCTGATCCAGAGAAATCAAGTTAAACAGGGTCTGGTGTTTTCCGTTCTGTTTTGTAGCAACATGTTTCTGGGCTATGTATAACCCCAAGAAAGCTGAAAACACTGACCAGGTCAGGGAGGAAAGCCCACAGCTTGACTGTGATGTAAGAGTAAGCCTGATTTCTGCATCAGTGCAGCATGTATTTTTGGGAAGTCATTTATGGTGTTCCCACTCCCATTTCCAATTTAGGGAGCTAATAGTTCCTTTTAGGAATGTTTTCTTTCTAAAATTATGTGGCAGAAAGGAGACTGTCTCTAGCTTCTTCATTTGGCTAATAATGGAAGTGCACACACCCACTCTAAAGAAATTTCAGGAGATAGAGAAAATTAGATGCCACCCAGACTTTTTCTGTCTTGTTCTGACAGTCCATTCGAGGACTGTAACTAAGAGTTCAGGAGGAGAAACTGTCGAAAATGCAGGCAACTCAAAATAATATACTTTCTTAAAATGAAGTTTATCTGTTTTCCCAAAACGCTATACTTCTTCAGTTTCATGCCTTTGGATATTCTATTCTCTTTACTAGGATATGAATCCAAATCTTTTGGGGGTGGTTTGGTGGGTTACATTGGTTGTGATTTGTGTGGAGAAAAGAAGGGTATCTCATAATTACCTGGATAATTTTCCAAATGCATGTTGCTTTTTCCTCTGTACTTCCTGCCCACCCCGCATGGGAACTCTGGTTTATTGCCAAGTAAATACTGACTTGGTCGAGGTTTTTATGCATTTGATGAAAAGGAAGATAAGTGAAATAATGAATATTTTTCAGTCATTCAAACTAACTCTGCTCTTTGTTTTTTTTCCATCTACCCTTCTGTTCATTCTGATATTTCATGAAGGAATGTTATATGTCAAGACCTCTGGTGCGTGCTGGAGATGGAGCGAGAAATCTTACTTTGTTCTTGCCACTGCAGAGCTCATGAAGATCTAATTAGAAAAACAAATATCTGTCTATCTACATGCATAAACAATTCATATAGTGGAAAAAATAGATATAGTGTTTCGCTGGAATGGTCTAATTAAGACTAAAGTGAAATGTAGTCTAAGTGCCAAGAGATGCAAAAAGAAGGAGCAAATTCATAGAGTTGGGTTTGCGTTACTATCCCTTGGTTGGTGTATTGGGTGCAAACCTTGTGTGTCTTTGCAGTTGCTCCACTGTTTCCTTCATTCATTCTTTGTCAGTATCCCATGCATGCAAAGCTGTTCCTCCCTTTCCAAACTTGGTTGGAATGCCACATTGTGGAGCATGGGCTCTGGCTTCCTGAGAGGCTGCAAGGAGGGAGAGGCTGCAAGGAGGCAGAGGCTGCAGCTAAAACTTCAGGAAAATTAACTCCCCAGAGATTGAACCTTGACCAATGGGAAACAAGAGACTGGAGAGAACACAGCTCACAATTTCTCTCTCCATTACCCTCTCCATGAACTGCTCTGAGGTATTCTCCTTGCAAACCTACCAGAAATGTCTTCTCCACGAGATGAGCGTACATACATTTTGAGTGACCTGCTATATATGTTTGCAACTTGTTGTGAAGCAGTGGTCGCTAAAGTTATCCATCACATCACATTGATTCTCATCTTTCCTTTTTCTCAGTGTGCCATTCTCCTTCACTCCTATTGTCCTATGCTTGCACCTCCAAAGTAACTTGTTGATGTAAGCAACAAAAAATCATTGCCTCAGGCTCTGTTTACTAAAAGATCCAGAATATAACAGCTGGAGTTGAGAATATCCAGTGATCCTTCTTCAACTTTGATTTTAAAGAAATTGTTAAAGAAAAGAAAGAAAACTAATTCTTCTTTGAAATCTTGTCTGCGTATTTATATATTAAAGCAAAAATAACTTAAATACCGACAAACCATTTGTTAGTGGTTACACAACCTCAAATGAGCAAATGTTTAGCCATTTTCTGGTAAGGGGGATTAGTCTATTCTTGCTGTATTTATGGACCCGTCCTAGCTCTGCAGATTATATAAGATACTGTTGCTATTTATCTTTTCTTCCATAGTTGATCTTCCTGTGTGGATTCAAGGGTTGTGTAAGACAAAAAACTTGAAAGTTACTTGCAATGCATCAAGAGACTAATTCGCACATTCTCAAGTGGCCACTAGGATAATTTTTCTTCTAAATCTAACCTTCTGCTTCCTAATCTAACCCCATACACTTCATATTTCTTCTGCCTTGCATCAAGTACTACAAGTGATGCAAGTCATTTCATTCCTATTGCTTTAATTCTTGTTCTTTACCTCTGGTGGAAGCTAAAGGATTCTTAACCACTATCATCTTCATTTCTCCTCAATTTATTGACAGACTGTACACAATCCATGTGCTTTTTCCTTATTGTTTATTTAGGAAATTTAAGTACTTCTATAATTTTTGCTTGAAGTTTTATTTGTGCATATTTGAACTTTATCTCAGCATTTTCCCTGACACCTACTCTAAAATCTTCTAAGAAGTTCAAACTGATTAGTTGGAAAAACAACCTTGCTCCATTTGCAGCAAATACCAGTAGTTTAAAGTCAACAAATGTTTGAAGAAAATAAAATGTTCAAATACCACCACTCCACCCTAACAAAATATCAACTTGATGGAGAATATTTGACTCTTTGGTTCTATGCTCCACCCCCAGAACCTAGAATACCTGCAGTAGCATAAACATTTATTAAATGAGCAAATGTGTCAATAAATGTGCAGTGTTCTATTGAAAATTTATGCAAACCTATTCAAGATCATGTCTCAATCCTGTCAAATCTTAATGGTGCATTGTAAATACTATTTCTTTAAGAAGACTCTATTGGACCTCATCGCGTCTAAATCATCCCTCCATCCTTCAAACTCTCATATTTTATCTGCCCATATCTGTGACATTTGTCACTTCCTTTTTTTTTCTTTTTTCTTTTTTTTTTTGAGAGAGAGTCTCGCTCTGTCACCCAAGCTGGAGTGCAGGGGTGTGATCTTGGCTCACTGCAAGCTCCACCTCCTGGGTTCACACCTTTCTCCTGCCTCAGCCTCCTGAGTAGCTGGGACTACAGGTGCCTGCCACCACGCCCGGCTACTTTTTTGTATTTTCAGTAGAGATGGGTTTTCACTGTGTTAGCCAGGATGGTGTCGATCTCCTGACCTCGTGATCTGCCCACCTTGGCCTCCCAAAGTGCTGGGATTACAGGCGTGAGCTACCACACCCAGCCGACATTTATCACTTTCTACCTTGAATTACTTTTTGCATTTGTATTTATATCTTTGAATTCTATTTCATCTTTTTCCTATTCTCCACTGCACTTAGCACAAGGCCTGGCCAACCTTCATGTTGTTGAATCGGGTGCGTGTGTGTGTGTGTATGTGTTTGTATGCGTGTGTGTGTTTAGACTATGGATTATGAAATCAATTCAAACCATTACCTTTGGGAATGCCATAATTATCACAGTCAGAATAATCTGCATAGATAACAGGAAATTAATCCTAATAATACTTGGTCTAAGCAACCAAACAAATTTTTCCTCATATGCTCAGCAATAGTTTACTAAGTCATATAATCTATCCTAGCAGTTGAAGGGGGAGAAAAAAAAAAAACAAAGCAAAAATTGCATGACTATCACATTTCCCCAGAGTAAGTACCTTAGGCATTCATCTGCTGATTTATCTTCTACCACGCACATAGTTAAAACTAACTGTGTTATTATTATTACTTATTAAAGGAAAACATAGGATTTCCCCCTTATACATTTCTTTGGGTTGACCCCAAATTTGTTTTGAGTTCTTTGCTCTAATATGCACTCTAATTTTCCTCTAAACTTCTGAGTCATAATTTACCCAGATCATTAGCAATTTTCTTTCCGTATTGTATGATTTCTGTCTGCCTCTGGGTGGCTTTATTTTAATTAGAAAAAAAATAGAATGGAAAAGTTTCAATTGTAAACACACAGAGGTTCTGTTGGCAAGTAGGAGTTTGGCAGAAGAAAGACCCATGGTGAGCTTAGCTGCAGTTTATTGGCTCAAAAACAAGAACAATTTTGAAGGAAATTAGGATAGTTTTTTAAAGTGACAATTTTCTCCATCAGGTAGATTACACTATTTCCTGTTATTTTATGATACTGATATTCTACTTATACATTTTCTCCAGAGCCCATAAAATTTTCCATCTGGGGTGCAGTTTTCTAATCCCTTTGTAAGCCTTTGGATTCAGTTTCTCCTTTCCTTCTTTTCCTCTCTTACTTACTTTCTTTTTTTCTTTTTTCTTTTTTTTTTTAAAGTGTCAGTCTCCGGGAACCTTTATCAGATACCAGGGAACATAAGTTTACATCTTAGCTAAAGAGCTTATCCACTCACAGAAAGCTTCCCATATAGCCTTGGAGGACAGAGGAGAGAAGTAAAAATCAGACTTAACTACTAAAATTACTTCTGCCTGAAATTTTAGCTTATACCTTGAACAGCTTACAACTAAAATCCTTGAAAATGAAGTCTCAGCGCTTCCAGCCGATAGATGTTTTCCACACAGGAGATGAAAGAGCAGGTACAGCCTGGGTTTCTTTCAACAGGAAGGAACAGCAATTGGTTGTGGTCTGTAGGAAAAGAAAAAAAGCAAATGTCCTTTAAAAGCTTAATAGTACCAAGAAGATCTTTTTCTCCCTTTCTCTCCCAGTGGAACCATAAAGTCCTCCCAGGCAAAGACCAGGCCGACAAAAAGAAAAAGAGATAACAAAAAAACTGAAGTATCATGTGGATAGACTTACAGACCGATCACAACTCATGTGATGACATTTTATTACTGATGGAACAAAACGGAAAACAGTTATTTCTTAACGGACATTATTTCCTGTTTCTGGAATACAGTGGTTTGTTCCTTTCATTCATACCACATAGCAGGTCAGTTGGCTTCCCAGTGCTCACCTTTGTTTATTGGCCATGCAATGGTTTGACTTTTCTCCCACTGGACATATCCTTGCTCTGTCTCCTTCCTGTACCAATAGTTTTTGTCATCGCTTTCAGAATTTTAACACCATTCTGAGAAAGTTTGTTTAGAGAAAATATGGGAAGTATAATAAAGGAATTTTTAAGTAGGAAAGCTGGGAGTGAATATTGGGTTCTAAAAGGTGAAGAGCTTCTTCTGCTCAAATGAAGGGGAGGATAACCAGGCTGCTGGCTGTGGGATCACATCAGTGACCAGCAGCGAGTTTGGCACTCAGGCAGAGCGCACATGGAGAGGGCTTGAGAATATCCCCATGAGTGTGCAATGAGACAGAAAAATGTAAGCTATGGCCAAGAGCCTCTTGTGGGCAGGATGTCGTGGCATTTAAGCATTGATAACATTGCTTTCTTCCTTCTCAATGTTCTGGAGTATCATTTCAGTGTTAGGACTCAGACTATCTGCTTCAATATACAGGCAAAGCTAATATGAAGTTTTATCCAATTATCTAGATAATTCATACCAAAAAGAAAACTACCAGGGAGGCAAAAGCTTCACAGTATCTCCATTCAAAAGGCATCCCTGACTGCTTATCTACCAAAATCAAATTCAAAATACTACCTGATATAGTAAATCCTTGGTTCATATCTGCCCAGTGAATAAATGAATGGGATGAATGAGTAAACGGAGTAAATCACTGACTCTATTTTATTCTCCACTTTACTTAAACCAGTAGCACCTCATCATATGAACTGAGATATTTTATACTGAACATTTCACATTTCTTCCCTAAATACTTTACACAAGAAACCAAAAGTTGTCAGCTGTTTGAAGAATCCAGGTTACTTTTACAAAAGCAAAACCACTTCTTAAAATTATGGTGTTAGCCAAAAAACTGCCCAGTCTTATGGCTGCAAAAGTGTCAAAATGTAGGCTTCTTCCTGGGTACTAAAATTGTCTCTTGGAGAAAAATATCAGGTGAGAATTATCTGGAGAACAACTTACTAAAAGGGAGTCATTAACATCATGTTAAAGACATTGTTTAAGGGAGTAGCATATTGATCTATAACAATTACAATAAATGACTTATTCATTAATTTAAATATCATTTTATCATTGCTCTAAATGGTTATATTTGGAGTCTGACTTTTCTCATTTATTTCTGTACCCCATTTAGAAGTTAAATATTCTTCTGACTTTGTATAGCAAGAACAACACATGTAAGTAAAATCAGGAAATACAAAAGGAACACAAAAGAAAATTGCATTTTGTGCAGCTCCTACTAAGATAGCTAGTCACATTTGTTTTCCCCAGTGCTGTCAGAAATCCTTATCCACACTATCCACACATCTCCCTTACTACTCTAATTTGTCAAAATGATGGGTAAGAAAATAAACCCTTTTTCTCTATCTGTAATCAAATTATTAAAGCAACATGTTTGTAGTTATTGAAGCTGAGACGAGATAAATCCAACAACCAAGGGAAGGATGAGGTAAATGTCCAATAAGAAGAGATAGAATAGTTCCTGTTTTCAAAATATCCTATTAATTTTCTAACTAATTGAGTAATCTGATGTATTTATCCAGCCAAATAATTTTTAGTGGATGAGTTAATAATACTTTTAGACAGCTTTAGAGAAGAAAAAAATAAAGAAGCTGGGTTTTCTTTTGTTTTGTTTTTTTTTTTCAATTTTCAAATGGGGGAAAAAAAAAAAAAAAGGTAACAACAAAAACCTCCTTAAAGGGAAAAATTGGGGGGGGTAAAAAAAGAAAATAAAATGGGCAAAAAAAAAAAAACCGGCCGAAGGAAGGGGCCCAAAACCGGAAACCCAACAACTTGGGAAGCCCAAGAAGGGGGAACAAGAAAACAAGGGATCGAGACCATCCTGGCCAACATGGTGAAACCCCATCTCTACTAAAAATAAAAAAAATTAAAAAAATAAAATAGCCAGGCATAGTGGCACCTGTAGTCCCAGCTACTCAGGAGGCTGAGGCAGGAGAACTGCTCCTGGAGCAATTGCTCCTCCCCAGGAGACGGAGTTTGCAGTGAGCCAAAATCGCACCATTGCACTCCAGCCTGGCAACAGAACGAGACTCTGTCTTAAAAAATAAATAAATAAATAAAACAATTAAAAAAAACTCACATCAATAAACAACTTTTCATTTCTCCTATCCCCCTAGCCGCTGGCAACCACCATGTTACTTTCTGTCTTTAGGAATTTAACTATTCTAGGTACCTTTAACTATTCTAGGTACCTATCTAGAATATACCTTATCTTACATATATAAGTGAAATCATGTGATATTTGTCCTTTTGTATTTGGCTTATTTCACGTATAATGTCTTCAAGGTTTATCCATGTCATGGCATGTATCAGAATCCCCTTTCTTTTGATGACTGAATGTTATTCATTCTGTCTATCTATCTATGTATCTATCTATCTATCTGCATATGCGAAACTGTCCCATTGATGGACATTTGCGAAGTTGTTCGTTTTTATTGACAGACGTTTGTGGATCTGTTCACTAAACTGTTGCCACGATGTAGCCATAGTGTCCCTTCCGCCTAAAATGAATTACATTTTTACATTAAAAAAATGGGAAATAATTGCTCACATTGCATTTCCCATAAAATGATCTTGTATGACCCAATCAATATGCAAATATTTTGACTTTTCACAATTCAGGTGTCTGAATCATTAGATTCTGTCACTCATTTGATGTAAATAAAAAGTTATTCGATTCCTAAGGCTTTATTCGCAAGCCAAACTCAACGTCCATGCTTTTGGAAATTCAAACTATAATACTATGGAGCTAGCTTTTGGAGATTAAACTTTAAGGAAACCATGCTTCTTAAAAGGCATATTAACTTAGCCCTGGTCCACAGTTGCATTGCTCAAAGTACTTGTATACTAAAATTTGCTTAAGTAAAGGAGCCAATTTCTTTCTTTTCCATATGTGATCTGTTACATTAGCTATATTCTGAGTGTAACGAGGGGCTTGAAAATGAGAAGATCACCAATTTGGAACTAGTATTTATTGATAAAATACAGGACACCCAATTCAATTTGAATTTTAGATAACCAATGAAGAATGTTTTAGTATAAGTATGTCCCATGCAACATTTGAGACATACTTATGCTAAAAAATTCTTCATTATTTATCTGAAACTCAAATTTAACTGGACATTCTCTATTTTTATTTGCTAAATGGGACAGTCCTATGTGATTCCTGATCTGTAGGAACTTGAGCCAAGAGACAGATGGAAAAGACAATTGAATGAAAGTGTGCCAACACTAGGGGGCGCTGCAAGAAACAGCGTGAGGCCATTCTGGGAATTAAAGAAAGAACAGTAAGGTTCTCCTGGCTCCACTGTGAAGAGCACTTGAGGAACACATAGGAGAGGAGTGACATCGGCATGTATAACCATCAGAGCCACATAAACCAGCCCCAGCAGGGACGGGGCGCAACCAGGCAGGCCGGGTCACTAGCAATCAGGAAGCCTCCAAGTCCAGCAGCCAGGGCAACAGAAGCAACAGCTATCGCTACTGAGCAGCTGATAAGACGCTGGCCTCCACAACCACCAACAAAGAATTTTACTGGCTTCCAAGAAGGACAACTGAGCCTCCCAGGGATCCTGCCAACGAGGGTTGAGTGGATATCTGGGAACTCAGTTTCTAATAATTCTGGTGGAGTGGTGGGGGTACAATTCAAAGCCTCTTTTTAATCCCACTGGTGTGGCCTCCTTCTTGCTCCCACACAAGACACACGCACATTCCCAGAGTGATGTTCTCAAACGCCAAAGCTAACCAGACTTCTCAACAGCGGAAAATATATCATTTGAACCCCCACAACTTCCCAAAGTAGCCTTCTCCATGTTCTGCATTACTCTTCCCAACTTGCCTTCCAATGTAGACATCTCCACCAACACAGATACCTCACTGAGCCCCCCATCTTCCAGATATAAAGGAAAACACTTCAAAGTTAAAGAGACATTTGTGATTCCAAAGATAAAAAAAATAAAAATAATAAACAAAAAAAAGTCTGTGCCAAAAATAACAGCAACAAAAAATGTGTTAAGATAAGTCTTACTGACCAGACACAGTGGCTCACTCCTGTAATCCCCGCACTTTGGGAGGCCAAGGCGAGTGGATCACCTGAAGTCAGGAGTTTGAGACTAGCCTGACCAACGTGGAGAAACCTGTCTCTACTGAAAATACAAAAATTAGCCGGGCATGGTGTCCCATGTCTGAAGTCCCAGTTACTCCAGAGGCTGACTCAGGAGAATCACTTGAATCGAGGAGGCAGAGGTTGCAGTGAGCCAAGATCACGCCACTGCACTCCATTCTGGGCAACAGAGCGAGACTCCATCTAAAAAAATAAAAAGCAAGAAAAGTGAGTATTACCAAATGCCAAAGTATCAGTTCTAAGCAAAATGTTCTTTTAGTCAGACACTTCCCTTTCTGGATCCTTAAGAGAAATATAGGAATTGTAAATAACAGAGTTGAAAAGCGAATAATCTCTTCACATCTTCCCTCTGGCTTCAAACTTCACTCACTTTCTCTGTTCAAGAGACTTGGCAGCTTGGAAACCAGATACTGAAAGTATGAGAAGCTATAGTGTTATAAGTGTTCACACGTACTATAAGTGTGTACACATACTATAGCTATCCGCCAGCTACACATACCTTTCCTTAGAAAATGGCAAATCCATTTGAAGTCAGAGCAAAACATTGAGATAGGCTTAACACTTATCTGTCCTGAGTCTCTCTTATCAGAGGAAAAAAATATGAAAATAACGAATCCTAGATTTACACAGTGACCTGAGCCACAAACTGGGTGCAAAAACCCAGGCTTTGGGTTTAACCAACAGAGGAGAAATACTGGCTGGCTCTTCTGAAGAAAATTACTCACAATGCATTGCTAAAATTCATTCTTGAGAACAAAACCAGAAAGAAGGGATGAATTGAGACAGAAAAAAAACTTAAGCTTGATTCAGCTATCAACTGAGAGGGCCTAGAATTGATGGCAACAGAGCAGACAGCGATTGTCTAGGGAGTACTTAAAACACCTCTATGTGTGATCATTGCCTCTATGATATGATTTCAGGTTTCTGGGAAATGTTTCTCATGTTGTTTGGCCATATATACCAGGCACTGCCAATATTAAGTAATAGAGACATCTTTAAAAAAATGTATAAGGAAATAGAAAACAAATACACAAATACACCATATTATTGCAATTTATGTTTTCACGAAAAATTCCTGTCATATTGCAACTTTGGTCAAAAAGATCATCAGAGCATAACTGTGCAGAACTGCTCCTGCTCCTGGAAAAGTGAACCACAGTTTACAGCCAACACCCCAGTCAGAATATCTTGCCTTTGTCCAGTGCTTTGTAGATTACAAAACTGTTCTGTGAACATTTTCTCCTTTGATTGTCAGAATTTGTATCTGTAGTGGACATTATTATTACTATTTTGTGTTTAAAGAAACCAAAGATCTTACCTACTTCTTCCGGCTTATTTCCCACCACATTTCTCTTATCTCTGCCCCCCAACCTCTCCAGGCTCCCTCCGGCCTTCCTCACACATCGTATTTTCAGCAAACTGAAATTCTCTGAATTCAAGTTCCCTGCTTGCAGCTCTGTTGTCTCCCTGTCTAAAACGCAGTTCCTTTCTTGCAAAACACTTGTTCCTCAAATATTTATTTAACCTCTTCAGACTCAGCTTAAACCATGGAAAGTTCTCTCTGACCCTTTAAGACAGATGTATCTCCTCTGCACTGCCATAGGCTCCTTCCTGTAGGTCCCCTAAAATAGCACTTATGGCACTTGGTTTTAATGACCTGCTTAATGGTCTGCCTTCCCCACTCAGCTTAGAGTCCACGAAGGCAGAAATCATCTCCAGTGCTGAAAAGATGTAGGTACCTAATAAATATTTATTGAAAGAATGAATAAAGTGACTTCCCCAGGCTCACAGAAAGGTGAGTGCCAGACCTGGGATGAAAATTCTTATCTGATTCCAGTAAAGGGCCAGTTGTTTATGTGGTTGACTGATGTATGTGTTTTCAAGATGAAAGAGAGTATAACTATGTCAAAGAATGTTCAGAATAACTAGGACCAGGTGAAGAACTCTCAGTAAATATTAATCAACAAAATGTTAAAATTCACTAGACAAATCTGGGATGTATCACCAAACTATTCACAATATACCAAAGTCACACTCTTGACCTTCTTCTAGTGGAAACCACAGCTCCAAGAGGAAAAACACATTATGTAATCTAAATGTTGGCCACAATGTGCCTCAAAAAGCATCAAACTAGAGCTTGACCATCTTGTCCCTCAATTAAGCAACTTTGTGTTAAATGCAAAGATGGAGCTGCTGGCTCACACAAAGTTTTTTGCAACTTGAACACATGAGCTTATTCCTGAACAAGGTGAAAGTTGCTTCTGATGTTGTCTCAGCATCAAAAACTTGGCCAAATTAGTCAACATTCTTCACCAGCATCAACGTCATCTTTAACTTATGTATTTGTCTGCAGCTGTTATATCATCTTTCTATGTCTTTCTCCTTTGCTGTTCCTTTGTTCACCTAAATTAGCATTCAGGCCCTCCTTCTCCACCAAATGTTCTGACTGGTTTCTTTTTTCCCCCTTGGAACAGAAGCATATGGCTTGCATCTGAAATCTATCACTCTCATTTATTTTTTGGCCAATCCGGTTAAACAATTGGCTTCACTGCTTTTCTCCACCAAAATGACTGGGTGTTTCACTTGCTTACCCAAAGGGTAGAGTTATCTGATTTTAAGCAGAGGAGCCAACATTAATTTTGCAATTTGGAAACTAAAGGACTGTCTCTGATCACAAAGTTTATAGGCATTAAAATCAATTCAGCTCAACCAGAAACCATTTCAAATCTTTTCTGCGAATTCAAAACAAAAACTTCTAAAAAGACAGTTTCATTACTTTTAGGGAGACATTTAAACTCTACCTCTTCATATTTCCTTGGAAAGGAAAAAATTCCATTTCATTCCAAAGAAGAAAAAAATGGGAAAGGTGTTTTGTCCTTTCTACCCATTCTTTACTTCCTAAGAGCAAAAGAGTAAATTATCAGATTGGCAAGAATGGAAGAAGGAACTGAACACTGGCAAGAATGGAGGAAACGGGAGTGTAACCAGCCCCTTCCAACAGATTCCAACATGTCCCAATTTCACTCCTTCCCAGGGCAAGCAAACTGGGGCAGGGGGAAAACCTGCAGTATTCTTTACTGTGCTGTCTGCAGCTGGGTGAGCACATTGGTTCAACTCATGGGGAAGCAATTAGGAAACCTAATTATAGCCTCTCTTCCAAGCCATGTTTTTCAATCTGCTATTTCCAGTACAAAAAAAAAAACAAACTGATATTCATTTATCTTATCCCACTGTCTATCTGGTTTAGAATTTAGAGGGAGACAGGAGAATGATTCATTACCAAATTTCAACATGTGTCTAATTTTCTGTTCCTTGGCTGATTACGTTGCCTACATCTCACGGCCACCAGAGAAATGCAGGCGTTTATAATCTTACATACCATAGTCTGAATCCTGCTGCTTACAGGATTTCTGAGCATGGGCTAAACAAATTAACTTCTTTCTGCCTCAATTCTGTCACTTCAAAACAGGCCCCAAAATAGCTATCACATTCTGTTTCTACAAGAATGTAATGAGTGAATTATATACAGTTTCTATCTAGCTTGGTACCTGATACAGATAGGTCTTGATAGCTCTGTCACTTACAAACTATAAGGTGCTTTCCCAAAGTACCCATAATGATCAAACTAAGCAGAGAATAGAGGATGTTATCGGCATATAGTGTGGAACATTTTCTTTTTTTTCTGAAGAGAGGGTGTGTTATCTAAAAGAAACATCCCAGGTGGTTCAGATTTACTAAATACAGTTCAGCTCCCTCTGTCTCTCCTTCTGGGGATCTCTTGCCATAGTGCTGCTGAGAAAAAAGTGTATAAGAAGCTCCTTTTTATTGTAAAGCTAAAAGAAATGGCATAGCACCTGGTCACCCATTCTAGTGGTAACGAAACTAAAAACTATGATCTTCCTCTAAAGCCTGCAACAGGATCTTTTGAGAACCTCATGAGGAAAGCCTCTGAGATTTTCAGCTCACTTGAGCAATCCAAAGAGTTAGATAACTGAGATAAAGAACTCTGGTAGACTAAGTGGAGGCCATTGCATTTGAACAAATACCTTTGAAAGGTAGGAATATTCTTTGAATTTTTTCCCCTCCTAGAAACCGAAACTAGGGATATTTAGGATCTCTTTATCCTGCCCTCTTGTGCAATTTCCTTTTCACTCTCAACTTCGTTTTGCTGTGCTTGTCATCACTTCATATTCTATGGACTGTATAAGCTCTCCTTTGTTCCTGCTGTTTTAAGCTTCCTCCTTATCGCGGGACTGACGGTCTTAGCATCAGGTTTGAAACCCCTAGACATGCTGGAGCCACACTGCAGAATCACAGCAGAGCTGAAGGGGTCCTTTTTCTTTCCCGAGGTGTTCTCAGTTTCTGAGGTTCAAATCATGAAAACAAAAGAGTTATTTCCTTTAACAGAGGCTCTAAGAGCATTTTTATTCTAACAAAATGCTATGTTTTAGTAAAAGAGGCTGGTTGGAGATTGCCCCTGTAGTATTTTCCTATGAGAAAAACTGGCTTCAAATGGAAGTTGTGTGTAGCAAGTATGTATTTTGATTTTTCTGATGCTATGTGTCCATATTAGAATGACGGAACATAGCTTCAGTTTGAACACAGGGTCAATTTTATCTACACGTGGCAGCTATCTAAGGCACTTTAGTCTTTCTTACCTGCTTGCTGGTATCTGAGGTTCCCTCAGTAGAAGAAACAGCCTTTCAATTCCCAGTTAGCAATAAGGATTAACATTGAAAATGCAAAAACAGTGGTTCTCCACCCGATCTATTTCCACCTCAGTACACCTGAAGGATATGACACACATAGTAGGAGCTTATGGTAACAGTCAATCTCACCATGTTGAGGTTAGGAGAGCAAAAAGCTTTCAGAGAGTAAGATTTGATAGGGAGATAGACACTGGGAGGAAGGAGCCATAGAATGGAGAGGTCAGGAGCATTAAGACAAATCTGGAAGACTCCCAATACCTGTCCAAGGCTTACCCTGTCAACAGTAAAAAGCAAAAAACACTTACATGAGCCATAGTTTCTGTATCATGGAGACTCTCATCTAGTACTTATATACCAGTTGTTCAAATCACTAGCCTCCCTATATCTGCTTTTAAGTGGGTCTGCCAAAATCCACAGTTTGCAGCAACCCCTGCCTTCTCAGATGCATAACTCATCCAGCTGTCTCTGCAGAGCAGACAGGGACTCCATGACAAAGTTATAAATACAGGAACTTAGTCACCGTTTATTAGGAAGTATTGGGTGTTCCATACAAAAGGAGGGATCTTATACACTTTTAATTCTTATACCTCCTTCATGAACTATTAACATACTGCTTTTTGGTTTTTTTGAGATGGAGTCTTGCTCTGTTGCCCAGGCTGGAGTGCAGTGGCACGGTCTCGGCTCACTGCAACCTCCACCTCCCAGGTTCAAGCAATTCTCCTGCCTCAGCCTCCTGGGTACACTGGGATTACAGGTGCACGTCACCACACCCGACTACTTTTTGTATTTTTAGTAGAGATGGGATTTCACCAGGTTGGCCAGACTGCTCTCGAACTCCTGACCTCATGATCCACCTGCCTTGGCCTCCCAAAGTGCTGGGATTACAGGCATGAGCCACTGCGCCTGGCCAATATACTGCTTTTAAGAAGAGAAAAATGAGTCTTAGAGTGTTTAAATAACATGATCACACGGCTGCAGACTCCAGAAGTCTTTAGTCTTTCTATAACATCCTCCTCTCCTCTGCCTTTATATCCTACAAAAATGTTCAAGACCCACAGGTAACAGTCCAAGTACTAAGGAGATGGGCAATCCTAACCCTGTTGACTGGGTTGGTAGTTTTCAATGGTCACATATTTGAAAGTATCCCTAGAGCTTTGAGCATAATGTTTCTGTCCTAACATTGTAATCAAGTATGTTAAACATGACTCAGAGACGAACTAATAAAAGTGCTCATGAAACAGACAAAGCAGCTTGTTCACTCCCATGCACATATGAAAGGAAGGTTGGACCACCACTCTCTAGACATAAATTATGGTCAGGCTGTCAGACCCTTGCAACTCCACAAGATTCTGCTTTGTCTGCCAATCTCCCAAAAGACAAGCCAAATTCCTGGTACAGTTGTGGGCAGTGATTCTTTTTTTTCTTCTTCTTTTTTTTTTTTTTTTTTTTTGAGACGGAGTCTCGCTCTGTCACCCAGGCTGGAGTACTGTGGCTGGATCTCAGCTCACTGCAAGCTCCGCCTCCCAGGTTTCCACTATTCTCCTGCCTCAGCCTCCCGAGCAGCTGGGACTACAGGCGCCCACCACCTTGCCCGGCTAGTTTTTTGTATTTTTTTAGTGGAGACGGGGTTTCACTGTGTTAGCCAGGATGGTCTCGATCTCCTGACCTCGTGATCCGCCCGTCTCGGCCGGGCAGTGATTCTTAAAGTGTGATCCCTGGAGCAGCAGCAGCAGAACTTAAGAACCTAAGAACCTAAGCAGCAGAAGAACCTAAGAACTTGTTAGAATGCAAATCTGGCCGTGCGCGGTGGCTTACGCCTGTAATCCCAGCACTTTGGGAGGCCGAAGCGGGCAGATCACGAGGTCAGGAGATCAATCCATCCTGGCCAACATGGTGAAACCCCGTTTCTACTAAAATACAAAAAATTAGCCAGGTGTGGTGGAGCATACCTGTAGTCCCAGCTACTTGGGAGGCTGAGTCAGGGGAATCACTTCAACCCGGGAGGCAGATGTTGCAGTGAGCTGAGGATCATGCCATTGCACTCCAGCCTGGCGACAGAGCAAGACTCTGTCT
>NW_012103243.1:1061742-1062603 GCF_000951045.1 Mandrillus leucophaeus
TTGGGAGGCCTAGGTGGGTGGTTCACTTGACATTTGAAGTTCGAGGCCAGCCTGGCCAACATGGTGAAACCCCGTCTCTACTAAAAAAAAAAAAAATACACACACACAAAAAAAAAAAATTAGACCAGTGTGGTGGCAGGCGCTTATAAATCCTAGCTGCTGGAGATGCTGAGTTGGGAGAATCGCTTGAACCCGGGAGGCAGAGGTTGCAGTAAGCCAAGATCGTGCCAGTGTGCTCCAGCCTGAAAGCCAGAATGAGACTCTGTCTCAAAAAAAAAAAAAAAAGAAGATGGAGAGTGTCAGTCTACTTGAAATCTACAGAAAACAGACCAATTTCTAAAGAGAAATGGGAAAGGACCTGTAAAGGTCAATGAGTTGGTAACCTTGAGTTCTGTTATCTTAATTGTATTTATTTAAAGTAGACATTCAGAATTCAATACAGAATTCCGGATAGAATAATGCCTCGATAGAAAGTATGCTTGAAGACAACTTCCTGTTGTGTATCAACTAGATAGACCTATAAGAGAAAAACAGCCTAACTCTGTAAAAGATTCTACACAAATGTTGAGAGTAAGAGGATCACCATCTTGCTTTGTGGTTGTGGAGTGGAAGCAAAGGAGAGAGGACTGAAGAAATGCACAGAGAACAGTGAACAAAGCCGTGTAGAAGAGCAGCCAAAACCCAGGGCTTAGTTAGGTTGTCTTAATCCTAGCTGTACAATAAAATCACAAAACAGTCCAGGCAGAGTGGCTCAGGCCTGTAATCTCAGCACTTTGGGAGGCTGAGGCAGGTGGATCGTGAGGTCAGGAGATTGAGACCATCCTGGCTAACACAGTGAAACCCCGTCTCTACTAAAAATAC
>NW_012103243.1:1070138-1071898 GCF_000951045.1 Mandrillus leucophaeus
GAGGATCATGCCATTGCACTCCAGCCTGGCGACAGAGCAAGACTCTGTCTCAAAAAAAAAAAAAAAAGAAAAGAAAAGAAAAAAGAGAAAAGAAAAGAAATGCAAATCCTCCCACCAATCCCAGGTCTACTGAATCAAAAGTTCTGAATCAAAAGTTTTCCAGGTGATTCTAAGCATATTAAAGCTTGAGGACCACTCAGCATCACCTCCTGTACCTTGATAATTTCAGCTCTCATTGGTCCAGTCAATCAGCTAAGCCACAAAAATTGAGCCATCACCAGCTTTACCAGTCTTGTATACATAAATCCTTATGTATAGTGCCTATAATCACAGCTACTGGAGAGGCTAAAGCGGGAGAATCGCTTGAACCCGGGAGGCAGAGGTTGCGGTAAGTCTCTCCCTGTACCATGCTATCTCTAGAAGATAGAATCTTCTCTATCCTCAAGAAGTGACATATAGACTTAAAACAAGTAAAAAAAAAAAAAAGTTAGTACATAATACCATGCTGCACTGTGTATAGGCCAGACTTATACAAAGAACCATGTGACTATTACATATGGTTAGCGTAGATCAGTCAATTCCAATTTAGGTGTGCTGGGAAAATGCATATTTTCTTTCTTTCTTTTTATTTTTTATTGAAACAGAGTCTCACTCTCTCGGCCAGTCTGGAGTGCAGTGGCACAATCTCAGCTCACTGCAACCTCTGTCTCAAGCAATTCTCCTGCCTCAGCCTCCCGAGTAGCTGGGATGACATGCGTGCCACCATGCCCAGCTAATTTTTGTATTTTTAGTAGAGACAGGGTTTCACCATGTTGGCCAAGTTGGTCCTGACCTCAGATAATCTGACCACTTTGGCCTCCAAAAGTGCTGGGATTACAGGCTTGAGCCACCACACCCTGCCAGAAAATGCATATTTTCAAACAATGCAAAAGATCTATGAATCACTAAACATCTATGGCAGCCAATGGCTATCCTGATGCTAATTCCTTGAAAATAGGGTGGCTCTTGGAGAAAGCATTAAAGACATGAAACTCAGAATTACAAATAGCTTCAGATTTTACACATAATTGCCTTTGGCTGCCAACCAAAGGCTTGTGTGTTCAGTGAGGGTAGTATTTTTGATCATCATCAAGTCATACTCCTGTCTGCAGATAGAGATCTCCACATTAAAGAATTTCAGTCTCAGGGTTTAGACAGACGGCTATGCAGGCCAGTCACTATAGTAGATAAAAGAGTTATATCTTGGACTTGGCTCAGGCAGAAAAGATTTAAGTATTGTACCAACAGAAAACTGGATATTAATTAGCCATTTATTGAGTGCTTTATGTATACAGAACACTTACTGGTTATAAGAGGTAGTTAAAACAGCACTCACTTTTGAGAAGCTCAAAAATGCCATTAAGGTGTCAAAAACCACAAATAAACAATTAAAAAAGTAAAAAAGAAAGACATGTGAGTACAGAATAACTCTCTGAATTAAGTAGAGTTACCTAAGCAGTGACTAGAAACAAATTATGTTAGTTAAGGAGAATGCAACTAAAATATAAAAAATTAACAATAAGGAAAGGAAAATAGAAAGGATGATGATTGAAGACAGGAGGAACAAATGATATAAAGAATGTGGAGAAGCTAGGCACAGTGGCTCACATCTGTAGTCCCAGTCCTTTGGGAGGCCTAGGTGGGTGGTTCACTTGACATTTGAAGTTCGAGGCCAGCCTGGCCAACATGGTGAAACCCCGTCTCTACTAAAAAAAAAAAAA
>NW_012103243.1:1072603-1097087 GCF_000951045.1 Mandrillus leucophaeus
CGTGAGGTCAGGAGATTGAGACCATCCTGGCTAACACAGTGAAACCCCGTCTCTACTAAAAATACAAAAAAAAAACTAGCTGGGCATGGTGGCAGGCACCTATAGTCCCAGCTACTCTGGAGGCTGAGTCAGGGGAATGGTGTGAACCCAAAAGGTGGAGCTTGCAGTGAGCCGAGATCGTGCCACTGCACTCCAGCCTGGGCGACAGAGCGAGACTCTGTCAAAAACAATAAAAAAATAAAAAAATAAAAAAAAATAACCAAATAACCAACCCAGACCAATTAAATTCTAGTCTCTCCAAGTTGACATGATATTGGTCCTTTAAAAAAAACTCCTCACACACCTCACACATTTCTACCATACAGCCAGAGTTAAGAGGCACCAGCCTAGTGCCCAGGAACACTGCAGTGGCAAAGATTATTAGGAGACAATGATTTTATTAAACTGACCCATTCAATGAGTTGGTGGCAAATTCTTTCAAGGTAGATTATCTGTAGGGAGAAGGAATATGGACGTTCAAGGCAAGAGATAGAAAGTGGAAGTTATTAACTTACAGGGGATTTTTTTTTTTTTTTTTTTGAGATGGAGTCTCGCTCTGTCACCCAGGCTGTAGTGCAGTGGCGCGATATCGGCTTACTGCAACCTCCACCTCTCGGGTTCAAGCAATTCTCCTGCCTCAGCCTCCCGAGTAGCTGGGACTACGGGCATGTGCCACCAAGCCTGGCTAATTTTGATTTACAGGGGATCTTTAAAGCTGTGTTAGCAGGTACCTCTGATAGACTGCAGAGAGAACAGAGTAACTAACACAGATTTGTGGACCACTGCTTCCATGGTTTATCAGGGTAATGAGTGGATTATGGGTAAATAAAATGGGAAATCAGCAAACAGGAATCAAAAAGCAGGGGCGAACCTTCAGTCATCAATCACATGCAATGAAATGATTCCTTGTCAATACTGAGCTCTGACTTTTTGCATTATTTTCTTCCTTCCCTCCCCTTCTAAATGGGCTTAGCTTTACCAGGGAGTCTCCTAGCTTTGTAGAATTTTTCCTATAAAATGCTTGCCAAAAGAAAGAGAAACACTTGCCTACCTTTTCATGTCTGCCCTGAAACATGTGAGCGGCCCTCCCAATGGTATTTTCCTCTGTCTCTGCTCTATTTTAGTTGACTATTTCCTGCTGCCCCAAATTAGCCTGCCCCTAACTGTATAGATTACTTAGGTATGGCTTGCCTAGAGTAATAGATCCTAGTATTACAAATATTTGAATAATTCCTATCCACTAAAGTTATTTGATTTTAATTGAACTGAGCAGAATAAACTGACCTCTCCCAAATATTAATAAGTCAGATTGAATGAATCTTTCTGGATTTTATTCTGCCTCTTAGCATCAAAGCAGAATTTTCCAATCTTGAAAATCTCAAAAAGAGACCCTCTGTTATGGCCTACTTTTAATGTCTGCTTAACTTAACTCATTCTTAAATAAATAAGTGGTAAAAGGAACAGGACTACCATCATCCGCTTAGGTTAATCATTGGTAGTGGAAAAAAGTTGCTGAGTCAGCCACAGTGATGACTGTGCTGGTTAAACTCTCACAGATCTTCACGGTTAATGACCAATATTGGTGAAGCAGTTTCCAACATCACCTTTATTGTCTGTATGAAATCCTTCATATTTTGTAAGAGATGTAATTTCCCTCTGTGTTTGCATGGTATTGTCAACCACCAACAGTCAATGAGAGACAGACAGCATAAGATGGACAGAGGTGGGACAGAGACGATAGAGACAGAAACTAGGGTCACTCTGTGGGGAAGAGAGAGTGCAGCATGGGTTAGTTCCATAAGTGGTCAGTTCAATCGTAAATATTTTTACTTTATGATCACTCATTCTTTCCAGTGTAATCTTGTAACTTCTGGGACTCATACAATTCATTTTCAAATGAAAATGTACTTATGCTGTCCTATATATTATAGTATTTGCATTTTTGAGTATATACTTCTTGTTCTCTAGTTAATTTCATCAAACATATATTTCTGATATGACCCCTATTTAGAAAAAAAAAATGTGAATCTTTTGAAACTCGGGCCTATTTAAGCTACTTCTTCCTTAAAAGACTTCAGTGGTTTTCCACTGGTTTTTAGGAGAAACATCAAAATCCCTAATAGGGCCTAAAGCCAAGCAATGCGTGACCACTGCCTGCCTTGGAACATACTCTACCTTGTCCTTTATATTCCAGAATTTGTAAAATGGCTCAGTAACAAGTTTAGTCACATTATTACAGGATGTTCTCTCTTGTTCTCCCAAATTTTCATGTAAAAATTCCTTATACAGTTATAATGCACTTTAAACGCAAGGCATTAGTTAAATTCTTATATGTTCCATATTTTTATACTAGACTTTTAAAAAAGTTTCTCAAAAAGAACTTTTCAATTAAAAATCATTTTATCACACAGTAGGTTAGTCCTAAGGAAAAGTGTTCATGTTGCTATTTAAAATGTCATCTTTTTCTTTGCCAATTTTGTTTTGTTTTGTCTCCCTCACCATCTTTTCACTTTTCATTATCTCTTGCAGCACTCAAACTTGTTGCTAAAATTTGGTGAAAATGTTTGACAGACTCTATCATGAATCACAAGTAGATCTTATTAAATTTGAATTCTGAAGTCTGATCTTGGGTGACCTCCTTTCTCTAAGCATTCATTTTTCAATTATGCCAGACTTGGGTAGGGGAGAGGGTAAGAGGTAGTATTTGTTTCCTGTGATTACACAAGTAATTTATTCTTTGTAGAAAATGTGCAAAGACTAAAAATATATAAAGAACCAGAAAAATAGACCATAATCTTAACACTCAGAGACAACCACTGATAATACCCTGGCGTGTTGACTGCTCCCACTCTGGTGCTAGTCACCAGCACCCCACACTGAAACCAACCCAATAGTCCCATAGATCAGCAGTCTCCCAACCTTTTTGGCACTAGGGACTGGTTTTGTGGAAGACAATTTTTCCACAAACTGTAGGGGGTGGGTTGAGGGAGTGCCGGCAGGCGATGGTTTCAGCATGAATCAAGCACATTACATTTATTGCGCACTTTATTATGCTGGGGAATTGTTGGCATAATTGTGTTTTGAAATGTGAGAAAGGTAAGATTTGGGAGGGACCAGAGGCAGAATGATATGGTCTGGCTCTGTGTCCCCACTGAAATCCCATCTTGAATTGTAATCCAAATTGTAATCCCCACATGTTGGGGAGGGAACTCATGGGAAGTGATCAGATTATGGGATGGTTCCCTCATGCTCTTCTTATGATAGTAAGTGAGTTCTCACAAGATCTCATGGTTTTATCAAGGGCTTTTCCCCCTTTGTTCGGCACTTCTCTCTCGCCGCCATGTGAAGAAGAACATGTTTGCTTCCCCTTCTGCCATGATTGTAAGTTTCCTGAGCCCCTGTGGGACTAGGAGTCAATTAAACTTTTTTCCTTTATAAATTACCCAGTCACAGGCAGTTCTTTATAGCAACATGAGAACAGACACAATTATGCCAACAGTTCCCCAAAGTTTTAACTGATTTCAGCATTAACCCAAAAGTCTAAGTCCACAGTCTCATTGAGACAAGGCAAGTCCCTTCTGCCTATAAGCCTATAAAATCAAAAGCAAATTAGTTACTTCCTAGATACAATGAGGGTACAGGCATTGGGTAAATACATCCATTCCAAATGGGAGAAATTGGCCAAAACAAAGAGGCTACAGGTCCCATGCAAGTCCAAAATCCAATAGAGCGGTCATTAAACCTTAAAGTTCCAAAACGATCTATTTTGACTCCATGTCTTACATCCAGGTCATGCTGATGGAAGAGGTGGGTTCCCACAGCCTTGCACAGCTCTGGTCCTAAGGCTTTGCAGGGTACAGTCCCCTTCCTGGCTGCTTTCATGGGCTGGCATTTTCTGTGGTTTTTCCAGGCTCATGATGCAAGCTGTTGGTGGACCTACTGTTCTGGGGTCTGGAGGATGGGGGTCCTCTTCTCACAGCTCCACTAGGCAGTACCCCAGTGGGGACTCTGTGTGGGACCTGTGACCCCACATTTCCCTACCACACTGCCCTAGCAGAGGTTCTCCATGAGGGCTCTTCCCCGGCAGCAAAATTCTGACTGGACATCCCATATATACTCTGAAATTTAGGTGGAAGTTCCCAAACCTCAATTCTTGATTTCTGTGTACCTTCAGGCCCAACCCCTTGTGCAAACCACCCAGGCTTGTGACTTGCACCCTCTGAAGCAATAGCCTGAGATGAACCTTGGCCCCTTGTAGCCACAGCTGAAGCTAAAGCACCTGGGACACAGGGCACCATGTCCCAAGGTTGCATACAGCAGGGGTCCCTGGGTCCAACCCAGGAAGGCATTTTTTCCTGCTAGGCCTCTGGACTGTGATGGAAGGAGCTGCCATCAAGGTCTCTGACATGCCCTGGATACATTTTCCTGTTGTCTTGGTGATTAACATTTGGCTCCTCCTCATAATTTACGCAAATTTCTGCAGTTGGCTTGAATTTCTACCCATACAATGGGGTTTTCTTTTCTATTGCATCCCCAGGCTGCAGATTTTCCAAACTTTTTTTGCTCTACTTCCTCTTGAACACTTTGCTGCTGAGAAATTTATTCTGCCAGATACCCTAAATCATCTCTCTCCAGTTCAAAGTTCCACAGATCTCTAGGGCAGGGGCAAAATGCCACGAGTCTCTTTGCATAACAAGAGTGACATTTACTCCAATTCCCAACAAGTTCCTTATCTCCATCTGAGAACTCCTCAGCCTGGAATTCATTGTCCATATCACTATCAGCATTTTGGTCAAAACCACCATTCAACAAGTCTCTAGGAAGTTCCAAAGTTTCCCACATTTACCTGTCTTCTTCTGAGCCCATCAAACTCTTCCAGTTTCTGTCTGTTACCCAGTTCCATAGTCACCTCAACATTTCAAGTACAACACCTGGACTATTGCACCAGGCCTCTGAGCTACCCTGTCTCATTTTGTCATCCACGGAATCTTTCACATGCTGTTTCTCAAACAAGCCATGCAGATCCTCTCTTTCGCCTGCTACTACAGAAGCTTCTTTCTCCAGAGAGACACATGTTTTACTCCCTTATCTCCAGGTTTCTGTCCTAATGTGTCCGAAATTTGTGGGTTCTTGGTCCCACTAACTTCAAGAATGAAGCCGCGGACCCTCCCGTTGAGAGTTACAGTTCTTAAAGATAGTGTGTCTGCAGTTTGTTCCTTCAGATGTTCAGATGTGTCCAGAGTTTCTTCCTTCTGGTGGGTTCGTGGTCTTGCTGGCTTCAGGAGTGAAGCTGCAGACCTTCACGGTATTACAGCTCATAAAGGCAATGCGGAACCAAAGAGTGAGCAGCAGCAAGATTTATTGCAAAGAGCCAAAGAACAAAGCAAGCTTCCACAGAGTGGGTTGCCACTCTTGCTGGGGCAGCCTGCTTTTATTCCCTTATCGGACCCCACCCACATCTTGCTGTTTGGTCCATTTTACAGAGAGCTGACTGGTCCATTTTGACAGAGTGCTGATTGGTGCGTTTACAATCCTCTAGCTAGATATAAAAGTTCTCCCCACCCAACTCAGGAGCCCAGTTGGCTTCAGCTAGTGGATCTCATGCAGGGGCTGCCAGCGGAGGTGCCCGCCAGTCCCACATGGCATGCCCGCACTCCTCAGCCCTTGGGCAGTTGATGGGACTGGGTGCTGTGGAGCAGGGGGTGGCACCCATAGGGGAGACTCAGGCTGTGTGGGAGCCCACGGGGTGGGGGACTCGGACATGGCGGGCTGCAGGTTCTGAGCCTTGCCCTGCCTGGAGGCAACTGATACCTGGCAAGAATTCAAGTGTGGAGCGGGCAGGCCAGCAGTGCTGGGGGACCCGGTGCACCCTCTGCAGCTTCTGGCCCAGGTGCTAAGCCCCTCACTTCCTGGTGCACAGCATCAGCCTGCTGCTCCTAGTGTTGGGCCCCCCGAGTCCATGCTCACCTGGAACTGGCGCTGGCCTGCGAGAACCACGTGAACGCAGTGAGCACAGGTTCCCGGCCGCACCTCTCATTCCACATGGCCCCTGCAAGCAGAGGGAGCTGGCTCCAGCCTCGGCCAGCCCAGAGAGGGGCTTCCACAGTGCAGTGGTGGGCTGAAGGGTTCCTTGAGAGCCTGGAGTGGAATCCCAGGCCAAGGAGGTGCCCAGAGCCAGCGAGGGCTGCTAGCACGTTGTCACCTCTCACTGATGTTCCCTTATCAGATCTTTTCTAACTAGCCTATCTGAAATAGCACCCTCCCTATAAGCACTTAGCACTATCTGATTGCATATGTGTTTATGTACATGCCTGCTTACTTATTTACTTATTTGCTAATTGTCTGGCTCCTCTCACCATAATGGAAGGTTTATGAGAGCAGGGACTTAGTTTTTGTTCATTGCTATATTCACAGCATTTAACATAGTGCCAGACAAGTCACAATTGAGAGGTGACAATGTGCTAGCAGCCCTCACTTTCAGTGCCTCCTCGGCCTCGGTGTCCACTCTGGCGGCGCTTGAGGAGCCCTTCAGCCTGCCATGGCACTGTGGGAGCCCCTCTCTGGGCTGGCTGAGGCCTGAGCCTCATCCCTCTGCTTGCGGGGAGGTGTGGAGGGAGAGGCACGGGCGGAAACCGGGGCTGTGCTTGTGGGCCAGTGTGAGTTCCGGCAGGTGCTAGTGCGGGCTTGGCGGCCCTGCACTCGTAGCGGCCTGCCAGCCGGCGCCGCCAATCCAAGGCGGTAAGGGGCTTAGCACCCGGGCCTGCAGCTGCGGAGGTTGTGCCGGGTCCCCCAGCAGTGCTAGCCCACCAAGGTGCTACAGTCAAATTCTCGCCGGGCCTTAGCTGCCTCCCTGTGGGGCAGGGCTCGGGTCCTGCAGCCTGCCGTGTCTGAGCTCCCCCCCTGCAGTGCACTCCCCTGCGGCTTGAGCCTCTCCGATGGGCGCTGGCCCCTGCTCCGTGGCACCTGGTCCCATGGACAGTCCAAGGGCTGAGAAGGGCAGGCGCCGTTGGGGACTGGCAGAGAGCTTTGCCTGCAGCCCTGGTGGAGGATCCACTAGGTGAAGCCAACCGGGGCTCCTGAGCTGGATGGGAACTTAGATAACTTTTATATCTAGCCAGAGGATTGTATGTGCATCAATCAGCACTCTGTATCTAGTTAATCTAGTGGGGACTTGGAGAACTTTTATGTCTAGCTAGAGGATTGTAAATCCACCAATCAGCACTCTGTGTCTATCTCAAGGTTTGAAAAATACATCAATTAGTACTCTGTGTCTAGCTCCAGGTTTGTAAATACACCAATTGGTACTCAGTATCTAGCTAACTCTGTGTCTAGCTATAACCTAGTGGGGACTTGGAGAACTTTTCCATCTAGCACTTTGTGTCTAGCTCAAGGATTGCAAACGTGCCTGTCAAAACGGACCAATCCACGCTCTGTAAAATGGACCAATCAGCAGGATGTGGGTGGGGTCAGATAAGCGAATAAACACAGGCTGCGGAAGCCAGCCAGCGACAACCCACTCCGGTCCCTTTCCACACCGCGGAAGCTTTGTTCCTTCGCTCTTTGCAATAAATCTTGCTGCTGCTCACTCTTTGGGTTCATATTGCCTTTATGAGCTGTAACACTCAATGTGAAGGTCTGCAGCTTCACTCCTGTCAGCGAGCCCACGAGCCCACCAGAAAGAAGAAGCTCCAGACACATTTGAACGTCTGAAGGAACAAACTCTGGACCCGCCGTCTTTAAGAACTGTAACACTCATCGCGAGGGTCAACAGCTTCATTCTTGAAGTCAGTGAGACCAAGAATCCACCAATTCCGGACACATTCCCACCATAATGGAAGGTTTATGAGAGCAGGAACTTAGTTTTTGTTCACTGCTATATTCACAGCATTTAACATAGTGCCAGACAAGTTACAGGCCCTCAATAAATATTTGTTAATGATTGAATGAAACAATTGATATTTTTATTAACGTGTCTTCTTCCAATACATATTGAAACTTCAGTTCTCCTTGAATGATCTCAAGTGTAGCTCTAAATTTGGGCTTGATTTACATAGCTATTCAGGCTGAGGTGCATCTATCTGCAAATGGGCAGGTTTCTAGATGGGCTATAACAAATACAGTTAATTTTTTTTTTTTTTTTTTTTTGAGATGGAGTCTCACCCTGTCACCCAGGCTGGAGTGCAGTGGCACAATCTCAGCTCACTGCAAGCTCTGCCTTCCGGGTTCACTCCATTCTCCTGCCTCAGCCTCCCAAGTAGCTGGGACTACAGGCACCCACCACCATGCCCAGCTCATTTTTGCATTTTTAGTAGAGACGGGGTTTCACCATGTTAGCCAAGATGGTCTCGATCTCCTGACCTTGTGATCCTCCCGCCTCAGCCTCCCAAAGTGCTGGGATTACAGACGTGAGCCACCGCGCCTGGCCACAGTTGACTTTTTGCCTGTCTTAGTCTGTTCTGAATGCTATAAGAAAATACCATAAACTGGGTGGCTTATCAACAACAGAAATTTATTTCACACTGTTTTGGAGACTGGAAAGTCCAAGATCCAGGAACCAGCAGATTTGGTGTCTTGTGAGGGCCTGCTTCCTGGTTCATAGATGGCACCTTCTCAGTGTGTCCTCACATGGTGGAAGGAGAAAGGCAGTGCTCTGGGTCCTCTTTTATAAAGACGCTAATCCCATTCATTACTACTCTGTCTTCATGACCTAGTATTTCCCAAAGGCCCTACCTCCAAATAGTATCATTACATTGATAAGTTGTTTTCAACATAGGAATTTGGGGAAAGCACAAACAATAAAATGGTAGCAATGCCTTTATGCAAGCTATTAATTGTTCTATTCATTTTTCTGTCAGAAACAAGGCTCAACAACTTAGAATAATCAAAGTAGGCCAGGCGCGGTGGCTCACGCCTATAATCCCAGCATTTTGGAAGGCCGAGGTGGGTGGAGCACGAGGTCAGGAGATCGAGACCATCCTGGCTAACATGGTGAAACCCCGTCTCTACTAAAACTACAAAAAATTAGCCGAGCCTGGTGGCAGGGGCCTGTAGTCCCAGCTACTTCGGAGGCTGAGGCAGGAGAATGGCGTGAACCTGGGAGGCGGAGCTTGCATTGAGCCGAGATCGCGCCACTGCACTCCAGCCTGGGTGACAGAGTAAGACTCCGTCTCAAAAAAAAAAAAAAAAAAAGAAAAAAGAAAAGAAAAGAAAAAAGAATAATCAAAGTAATCAGCAGTAAAAGTGGCAGCACCCCAATGTCTGGAAGATCTTCATTGCATCCTTTGTGGATGGTAGGCTCATTTCCATTTCTCTTTGGCAGGACTCCTGACTGGCCCAGAACTTTTATTCTTTTCTCTGAACAATCCCAGATTATGCCTACTTCACTTTTTTAGTTATTTATTTATTTATTTATTTATTTATCTATTTATCTATTTATTTATATTGACGCGGAGTCTCGCTCTGTCGCCCAGGCTGGAGTGCACTGGTGTGATCTTGGCTCACTGCAAGCTCCACCTGCCGGGTTCAAGCTATTCTCCTGCCTCAGCTTCTCAAGTAGCTGGGACTACATGAATGTGCCACCTCGCCCGGCTAATTTTTTGTATATTTAGTAGAGACGGGGTTTCACTGTGTTAGCCAGGATGATCTCCATCTCCTGACCTCGTGATCCACCCACCTCGTTCCCCCAAAGTGCTGTGATTACAAGCGTGAGCCACCACGCCCAGCTGACAACTTCACTTTAAAACTGACATTCTGTAATTTCACATTAGTAAAGACTGTGATGATGATGATGATGATGATGATGATAGGTGAAATGACATTATATTACAAAATTACATGTTTGTGTCCCCACTCAAATCTCCATAATCCCCATGTGTCATGGGAGCGACTGGATGGGAGGTAATTGAATCATGGGGCGGGTTTTTCCCATGCTGTTCTAGTGATAGTGAATAAGTCTCATGAGATCTAATGGTTTTATAAAGGGCAGTTCCCCTGCACAGATTCTCTTGCCTGCTGCCATGTAAGATGCACCTTTGCTCCTCCTTCACCTTCTGCCATGATTGTGAGGCCTTCCCAGCCATGTGCAGCTGTGAGTCCATTAAACCTCTTTTTCTTTATAAATTACCCAGTGTCAGGTATTTCTTCATAGCAGTATGAAAATGGATTAATACATTTATCTAACTATTTAAATCTTCTGGCAGATGCCATTTTGTCAGTCAGAGCATTTATTGACCATCATGTGTAGGACAGTATGCCAGGTGCTGAGGGAAATCATAAAGGTTTGTGTTATAATGTAATTGTCTTGGCCATGAAAATGTTCAATAAATATGTGTTGATTGATTCATTATTAAACCCTTTGGTTTCTTTGTTCATAATCCTATTCAGTTTTTTTTCTGTTAATTTTTATTCCAAATTCAAGGCATATTTTACAAAATCTCTGGTTACAACCCAAGGAAAATACCTAATGGCACAAATTAGGAAATTAAAAAAACAGATAATAAAAGAAGCATAGTAATATTTCATTTGAAAGCATAAAATAACTGGGAAACTAGCTCACTGTCACCAAAAAAGAACATTTTGTGACTGCAGCAACACAAAAAAAGGTTAAAAAAAAAATCTGTTCCCCTTGTGCAGTCAAATTCTGTAACTTACACTCAACTTATTTAGACTATGTGATAATTCAAACAAAGCCTGAATTGAAGTGTATTTTTGCCCTATATATATATTTAATCTATTCTGTGAGAGTGAGTGGTATAAACAAGAGTTTAAGTGAATATTTAACCTACTTAAGGGAATGTGGCAGACAGTGCTGGCTGCATATTCAATATGCATTCTTCCAGTCTTCATTACTAACAGAGCCCAGATTTTGTTTAGGGCAGTAGTTTAGCCCAGTAAAAGTAGTCAGCTTTCCAGACTCTTTGCAGCTCAAGGTGGTTTTCTTACCCAGCACAGGACATTGAAATTAAAGTGCAAGGTGATAGGGTTTTTTTCCCTAATAAAAACACCAAGCACAGCTGGCAGGCATCTTTTACTCTCAGCTCTGCTCCCTTTTTCTCCATCTTGAATAGAGATGCAATAGCTAGAAGTGAAGTAGTCATCTTGCAACTATGTAAGGATGCAAAGCACATGGTAAGAATGATGGAACAGGAAGTGTGAAAAAGCCTGTGCCCTTGGCTGGACACAGTGGCTAACACCTGTAATCCCAATGCTTTAGGAGGCCAAGACGGGAGGATTGTTTGAACCCAGGAGTTTGAGACAAACCTGGGCAGCATAGCGAAACTCTGTCTCTTCAAAAAAGAAAAAAATTAACCGGGCATCATGCCATGCACCTGTAGTACCAGCTACTTGAGAGGCTAAAGCAGGAGGATTACTTGAGTTCAGTTTGAGGTTACAGTGAGCTATGATCATACCTGTACACTCCAGCTCGGGCAGTAGAGTAAGACCTCATCTCTAAAAAAAAAAAAAAACAGCTGTGCCTGTGATGGCTTCCTTGAGTGATTGCCAGCTCTGAACTGTCAAATTTCTGTAACACATAGCCAAGCACAATTCTAACAGATAGGATAATCTCCTGATCTCCTGAAGGTTTCATTTATGTGCAATTGGATATAGACATGACAGACACATTATAAATAATTCATATTTCCTTTCTGGTCCTATGTGTTAGTCTCTACCACTCTATTAGTCTACTTCTAGTCACTATTATTAACTATAACATTTTCTTTCTATTTTTTAAAGACGGAATCTTGCTGTGTCACCCAGGCTGGAGTGCAGTGGCACAATCTTGGCTCACTGCAAGTTCCGCCTCCTGGGTTCATGCCATTTTCCTGCCTCAGCCTCCCGAGTAGCTGGGACTACAGGCACCTGCCACCACACCTGGCTAATTTTTTTTGTATTTTTAGTAAAGACGGGGCTTCACTGTGTTAGCCAGGATGGTCTCGATTTCCTGACCTTGTGATCTGCCCGCCTCAGTCTCCCAAAGGGCTGGGATTACAGGCAAAAATTTTCTTTCATAAAAATAATGCATAATTTCACATTTTCCACTGAAATGGCCCACATGAGTATGATTGTGGTATTATTTTATCTCAGAATCTAAGTATTATTTACTAATTATTCAAAGTCAGTGATGTGGACAACTGAAGAAAGAGTCATCAATCTTAGTGCATACACGCACAGATTTCATAGTCACAGACACTGAGATTGAATCCTGCCTCTACCCCTTCCAAGCTCGGTGACCCTGAATACATAGCCTCTTCTTTCTCTGCCCACCATCCCTTAAGGCCTATGCTACCAAAATCATCACAGCATTTACTACACTTCACTGAAATCACTAACTTACTTCTCTTTTTCCTCAACCGTACTGTGAGCACTTTGAAGTTCAGGAAGGTGTTTTTAACAACTGTCTTCTCCTAATATTCATCCCAGTACCTACCACCTAGACGGTATTCAATAAATATTTGTTGAATGAATCAATAAGTAATTCTGAACCCATAATTAAGTAATTGGCTTTCCAAATATGACATTCCCTACATTCCTACATTCCCTGGGAAATTTAGAAAACACAAAAATTGAAGATACGAAAGGTGGCTGGAAAGTGACTGCCATGATCAACCAGAGAGAATTAATCCCACCAGAAAGCATTTAAACAAACCAGCATGGTAATGCATCTCAAGTGGGAAGGGCCATGTGCCTTCTAAGTCTCTCTCTTACTGAGTCTTAGTGGAACACGTGGGAATTTAAGAGGCTACTGGATGGCATTTAAAGTCTGTATGAAACCAAATTGTCCCCTGGAATTAAAGCCCATTGCGTTCCTTAGATTTGACTTCTTTCCATCTGTAAGGACTTTCTGCGCTCTGGACCACATGGTGTGACGGAAGGGAGAATCCCTCTCTCCACATACAGGACTCCAGTATTAGTTCCACAGAATTGTGTGTCATGTGCACCCATAGCCTTACATGGGAAGCAACAGAAGCAGAACCGGGAGTGACAGTGCTTCTCTAGATGGCTGTGAGAGACGGCTCTCTGGAACAAGAATCCACACACTGTTATGAGTCAGACTATCAGCTACATACGTGAAACATCCACCAGAAAGAAAGAAAAGGAAAAGAGAGGGGAAGAGAGAGGAGGGGAGGGGAGGGGAGAGGAAAATTGCTCTTGGATCTGTGGAGGGAGGAGGTTGCCAATTAATGATACCTAAGATCTCACTATTGAGAGCTGCTTTTATCAAGCACTGTGCAGATCACTTCCCACACACTATCTCACAGCAGCAATCTTAATAAGGTGGGTGTTACTATCATCTCCATTTACAGGTGAAAAAACGGAGGCCAAGACAGATTTGTTTGTTTGTTTTTTGAGATGCAGTCACGCTCTGTCACCCAGGCTGGGGTGCAGTGGTGCGATCTCGGCTCACTGCAACCTCCGCCTCCCAGGTTCACACCATTCTCCTGTCTCAGTCTCCTGAGTAGCTGGGACTACAGGCGCCCGCCACCATGCCCAGCTAATGTTTTGTATTTTTTTTTTTTTTTAGTAGAGACGGGGTTTCACTGTATTAGCCAGGATGGTCTCGATCTTCTGACCTCATGATCCACCCGCCTCAGCCTCCCAAAGTGCTGGAATTACAGGCGTGAGCCACCTTGCCTGGCCGATGAGGCCAAGATAGATAGATTAAGCAGCATGTCTGCAGACAGTCATGCAGCTAGAGAATGATGGCACCTCGATTTAAACCTTAGTTTCTGATTCCAAAGCCTATGCCTTTAAATATTCTGTTAAACTGCCTGAAAGAGCCTGGAGTCTAAAAGAAAATGCAGTCACATATAGAGGTACACTTATATACACACATATACTCACATACACATACACATGTACATATACACATAAACACACATTCACACATATATGCATATATACTCACATACACATACACATATACCCACATGCATAACATATTCACACACACACAAACATATACACATATACACACATGACTGGGGCTGTGCATCCATAGAAACTCTCCCAATGTATGCTAATTATTTTTACTTCATTTTATTTTATTTTATTTTGAGACAGAGTCTTGCTCTGCCGCCCAGGCTGGAGTACAATAGTGCAATCTCAGCTCACTGTAACTTCTACCTCCCTGGTTCAAGGGATTCTCCGGCCTCAGCCTTCCGAGTAGCTGGGATTACAGGCGCCCGCCACCACTCCCAGCTAATTTTTATATTTTTAGTAGAGACAGGGTTTCACCACGTTGGCCAGGCAGGTCTCAAACTCCTTACCTCAGGTGATCCACCCCCCTCGGCCTCCCAAAGTGCTGGAATTACAGGCATGAGCCACCATGCCTGGCTTCATCCTGATTTGAGAGAGCACTTTGCCGCATCCAATGCACATCCTCCCTTTTCTCTCCCACTCCTCATAAAGGTCCTTGGAGTTAGCCAAGGACTCTCTCTTACATTTTGTTTAAGGTTCTGCAAATAGCAGAGAGCTAAAAAGACATTCAAACCACGAGGGGATGTTCCTGTGTGGGGATTTTTCAATAATCAATTAGAACATGTTATTATGGACTCCCTGAAAACACTTTTTAACTCAAGGGAGTAGCTTGACTCTGATTGGTTTTGTTAGAAATCAAAAGGAAGAGTACAAACGCCTGACCTCCTATTTCAGGCTTAAAAAAGAAAAAATAGCCTCATCTCATTTTGTGGATTTTTCCCCTTATCTGTTTGATACCAAGGGAACTTATTTCTTTGTTTTTGGTTACACATATCACAGACAGTGAGGAGGCAGTCCTTCAAGAGCTTCTATTTGAAGTGGTTTAACTAAAAGATGAGTCGCATTCTCAGTGCTGTTTCCCAGGTTCCGAGATATTTTTCACTCTTTTTCTTTCCCACAGCCAACACAAGGAAAATGAACTGTGGGTCAGGTAATATAAGCAACAGACCACAAGATTATTGCCAAAAGTGTAACCATCCAATCAACTTCAAAGGAAAATATTCATTAAAGTGACACATGTTAACAGTATTGAATTCAAAACACTTGTTTGGACACCCAGGTGCCGGAAAGTGCCATATCCTGATTAGCTGAAATATTCTCAATTCTCTCAGATCTTCCTTCCTTATTTTGATTGCAAGTCAGGTTTCAGGGAAATTCTTTCCCACTACTGTTTACTGATCACATCACTAAAGCATTTAAAAATCTTGTTTCCTATAAGAACAAATGGAAAGCACAACCACAGATATTTGTGTAAATGTCACCATTTATTATTGGAGGCTTTGTTCATGCTGTTAGAGAATTATTGCAGCAAGTTCTTGTAGCTGGACTTCTCTTCAGACACTTCCTACACTGAACACACACACTCAGACACGCCCATATGCTCACTCACTTTCTGTTTTTCTTTTTTATGCAGATGATTTTCCATTTCTTTTACCTTCTATATGTAGTCTTCAGATAGAAGGTATACTTTCTACTATGAGTGTTTTCAAGCCTAGAGAAAGAGGAAAGGCGAGGGAGCCGTTATCTCTCATAGAAGGTAGAAAATAAAATCCACAGAAAGAAAGAGAAAGCACTTCCAGAAAGCAACAAGTTCACGTCCTACCCTATCATTCACCAAAAAGGAAGAACAGAGTGAGGCAGCAATATTGGGCTTTAACTCTTTCCTGTAATGCTCTGAACCAGATGCCCAGGATTTCATTTTTATTGAATTAGATCATAAATGGGACCAAGCTCCCGGTTCAGTCATTTGTCACCAAATAGCAAGAATGTGGTGTCCTAACATGGAAAGAATGTTATGTCCTAAACATTTATTTCTGGCCATGTCTTTCCCAGCCTTGAGATCAAAACTTCACCTAATAGATAAGCATGGGGCCTGGACCCCTTGTCCTACCCACTCCTCGATAGATAGCACCCCACTTGCCCAGCCTGGCACAGTCATCTTCTCCATGTTGTAGCCTGGCTGGGGCTGCAGTGAACTTTAGCCTCAGTTATGTTTATGCATCGAGTCTCCCTCACATTTTCTCACACCCATTCATCTCTCTGGTAGGAGCAGGATTCCTCTCTGTTTCCTTTTGCCTTGCTGGTGTTTCTAGGAAAACAACTCTGTATTTTATTAACTGAATAAATATTGGTCATTTGTCCAACTCTATCACTCACTCGTGCTTGTTGCTATATCAGGAGTGTATATGTAGGGTGAGTATGTGGGAGTCGGGGAGGGATCCAGTGGATTTCCAAATAATCCAGGTGCTAGACTGAATTATCTTCGGGCAACATCATGAAATGCTGGAATTGGTCCCATCCCCATTAAAAGCTGTGTATGAGGGGTGATTCACTACAGCAATGTCAAGAGTTTCTGGTCCAATAGTCAAAGGCTTTAGTCTCTGCATTCTGTACCGAGGGAACTATACTTTCTTACACAGAGGAAAAATCTAGATTCACAGCTTTTCCTCATTCTGTCTTTGCTTACTGTGCCTGTCTTTCAATGCCCAGGACTAGCATTTGCCACATGGTTACACAGGAAGAATGCAGTGAATTTATTTGATATCAGATTTTCTGAAACTTAAAAAAAAAAAGAAGAAGAATTCTTAATGATGGAAAGGAAAACATTGGCTAAAATGAGTAACATTTGGATCCAAGCCAAGGGTTAATATTTTTATTTCTATTTACACCTTTGTTATATGATTGATTGCCCAAGCTATTTGTACAGATGAGCTGCTTTGCATAAGAGCCATGGAACCCCAAAATATAGAAATACTGCTGAGAAGAGGGAGGTATAGGCTATAGGGTCAGAATCCCAACTACATCTCTCATTAAGATGTGACTCTGGGAGAGTCACTACGTTTTCTAAACCTCAAGGGTTGGTTTGTTTGTTCATTTTTTCAATGAGACTGAATATCTTTTTTAAATTTTTTTTAATTTTTATTTTATTTCAATAGATTTTGGGGAACAGGTGTAAACCTCAAGTTTTAAAATACAGAGGATAATGATGTTACCTTTCATCCTAGCGTGATTGGGAGACAGAAATGAAGTATTTCACATAAAGCCCTTAGCTCAGTACCTGGCACAAAAGGTTTATAAATGCTAATTGTATTATTATTATTATAAATACTAATATAGTAAATCCTAGTTTAAGGGACCTATGGAAGTTTACTAGTTCATTGACTTATAATCTTGTGAGGAATCATTTTGTGAAGGAAAAAAAATGCTTTGCAAGGTGAAAAATTATGCCCTTATTAATTGTTATATACATATGAACTGTTTTTAACCCAAAGATACTTACATCAATTTCATATTTCATTAATGTTTTACCAAAAGATGTTTACACATACACAAAGCATACATAAACATGCATATACATATGATATACATGCATAGGTATTATATGTGTGTGTATATATAAATCTATACTTTCTTTTTCTTGAATCAATTATCAGTGCCCCATAAATCAGAGGACTTATTGAAGACACACACCAATGTTTTCTTCTTAAGGTTCCAAGAGGGAAAAATCATTTGATAATCAACAGCTTCCTATACTGCAACACTCCAGGCTCCTTTCAGAGGACAAAGTTTAGTAACATTTGTATCATCATTACTCCATCTACATTCTCAGCCTCTAACTGCCTTAAGGGATACAGTCACTGTGAGCACAAGCCTCTGAGGTTACCAGCAGGACAGGGTGGAATTCCACCCTCCCCTAAATGCTCAGAACATAAGTCATCACTGATGTTGACTTGAACTGATTCACACTGCCCAGGACTTCTTCCTTACTGAGTAGCAGTCCTTCACAGGATCAAATGAGATCATCTCTCTCTCTCTCTCTCTCTCTCTCTCTCTCTTTTTTTTTTAATAGGGATGGGGGAAAAAGTGCTTTTAAAATTGCTGGGTCTTGCAATGTTTTCCAATATCCTAATGCCGTCTGCTTCTCCATTCCTCTCTATTCTAACAAGACCTCATCAAGTTGTGTTCTAAGACAGATCTGATCTCATTCAAAGAAAAAAAAAAAAAAATTATAGGCAGATTACAGCTTGACCACTCTGGATAATAAAGACACTATCTTGTAAGATGTTTGTTTTTATTTTGTTATACTTTTAGCATTTTTATTTGTTGAATACCAACAAAAAATACAGATAGTATTTTGCCTCTCCTTTGACTTCATTACATATCTAACTCTTCTAACTTACTTGTGTATACCTTTCCTATTGAGTTCATATTTTCTTATAAAAATGTGTCCCCAAGAAAGAATGCATAAGAGAAGATAGACAGTATTTTTAGAATTCTTAAACCCCCTGTCACTGGAATTTTCACGTGAAAAGCATTTTCAGTTGACATATGTTATCTACTGCAATGTGTATAGATGTTGGGCCTCAAGAAAGAATACCTCAAAATGACAGCCTCAGCAACAGCCTCAGAAAGCAAAAGTTTTTCTCTGACCTCTGCCCTCCTGTCTCACTCTCATTCTCTCCTAAGGCTAGCACAGAAACTGGAATCCCTCTTTTCTAGCGAGTCTTCTGGACAAAACTCCTTTGCCCCAAAGAGAACCATGAGACCTAAAAATATTATTCTAATTTTCCCTCTGTCCTTCTGTGTAAAAACTGGTCATAAAGAAATGATCTGACCTACCTTGTTTGACTGTAGGTCATAAGACTGCCATTCCAGAGAGGGCCCTACCCCATACCCAAAAGGAAAGAAGGGATGATCAGAGAGGCCAAGAAGAATCTAGGCAGACAGGCCTTGCTGGGTTACCCCACTCAGTCTATTAGCATTAGACCATAATCCTTTTGTCTAATCATATTTCTACACGGCTGTCCATATTTTGTTTAACCTAAGCATAAAAATGGACTATTTCCTCCGTATCCTTGGGTGTTCATTCTGAAGACCCTCCATGTATACATGTTAAATAAATTTGTCTACCTTTTCTCCTATCAATCTGCCTTTCGAGGATTGATTTTTCAGCAAACCTTCAGAGGGCCCTTTGTCCCTACATAGGTCATGTCTGGTCAGTGAGGAAGTATTTTGTTCAGGAACTACCATCATTACATTTATGCAGGACTTGAAGTCAGGGGACAATGGACACTTCGGTAGTTGCTCTTTATCCCCCAACTCGGGCTCTGTTTAAGCTTTAGGAGAAGGAGAAGAGGATGCGAGAGGAATGGAAGAAAAGGAAAGAAAGAAGAAGCCGGAGAAGCAGCTCCCTCATCTATATAATGAGCAAAAGTAAAGACAGTAAAAGAATCAAAGCCCCACCTAGCCCCAAGTTCAAATCCTAATTTAAAACAGTGTTTAAATCACCCACTCTGACTGGATTACTGACCACATTCACACACTGATCTGGCCAATATTAGTTAAAACAGAGAATGTTTCTTCTCAGATATAAATGTATTTATTCCTTGTTTGTTCTTTGAATAAATTGCTCTCTTTCCTTAAGTTCAGGAGGTTACCTTAACTTTTTCAGTATCTTGAATTTTCCTTCCCATGGATGACGGTTCATGGACTTTAAAATAACAATTGAAAAGCCGTTAATTTAATTGTTACAATAACAATTAAAAGCACGCAGGTCTTGTTATTTTGGCCCTTAGCAACAGCCATCCTCTAGTTTGTTTAAGGGTGGGAAAGGAGAAGAGAGAGCAGAAACCTGCTGGGCATTATTCTAATCAGGGTTCTCCATTTGGCAGCCAGCACAGACCAGCTCCTGTTCTGCAAAGCGGTTATCCCCAGGGTGCTGGAGAGGAGAATACAAAGGCAGAGCAGGTGCTGGGCTTTCCCGACTCACCATTCAGGAAGGCGTTCTTTTGTTTTGTGCCAGAAAGTTGTTGGTAAGCCACTAAGGAAACTCAGAAGTTGCAACTGGGCATGTTCAAGTAGTATAGCAAAAGCATTCTTAGTGCCTCCAGACCAAGCTGAGGGTAGCAATCTGAGAAAAAGCTCATAGAAACAATATCATCTTGGTTTCAAGAATATAACAGTTATTTAGTCAACAAGCTGGGCTGAGAAATGTCTTTCTTTCCCTTGGCCAACCTCGTGTGTTTGGAGGCATGTCTCCAAATGCATGATGTCATAGAGCAGAGATATGTAAGCGGAAATTGATATCCATCAATCACCATATACCACACGACGAACAGTTCCACAGAGAAATGATCCCTAAATGCCACAAAGGAGCAACCTGCAATGCAATCTCCTTTCTCTAAATGATGTGAGAAAGGCCTGTGGCACAGAAACACAGAGGGAGGTTTTAACAGCACTTCTCTTTTTCAGCTTTTTGGTCAAAGGTCTACTCTTGCTAGCAAGGGGAAATCTGTCACTTCATAAAGATTTGAAAAGTAGTATGAAGACTAGAATACAATATAAAAAGCACATGGAATGGGAATCAGGAGAACCTCGGATTTTGTCCCAGATTCAAAAGACATGTTATCTAATCTCAATAGATCTCTGTTTTCTCATCTGCAAAATATGGAAATTAGATAGATTGTCCCCAGGTATCTTGTCACTGGGATTCTGTGACTTACGATACCTTATTATCAGATATTGGCGCTCCTATACAATGGAGCTGCACTGGCACATGGAGGAGAGTCAGCAAAATTTTATGCAACGCATTTTCTCACTATGCAAGAGTGTAATCATCCCCTTATCTCTGTCAGCTAGTCACTGCTCATTCATTCAAAAACTATGAATCAATCACTACACTAGATGTTGGAGATAAAATGCCATTTAAGCAAACGTTCTTCGTCATGGAGAGCTCACTCTAGTAGAAGAGACAGACATTCACCAGATAACCACATAAAAATTCAGTCTATAACTATTGATATGATGGTACCATGAAGGAAAAGGCAGAGCAGTCTGAGGAGAGGCCCCAACATGGTCTTGGTCTAAAGTGAGAGAAAGCCTGTTCCAGAAGCTTCCTTGAAGCAGTGACTGTTGAACTCATATCTGAAAGATGACTCGCAGTTGACAATGTGATGATGAGGAAAGGGCAATTTAGACATAGGGACTAGCTTGAGGCAGACGTCAGCATGGAAGGTTGGAGCGTAATAGCCAGAGCACAGAACGTGAGAACAAGATTCCCGATGCAGGAGACATCGGCAGGTACTGCATCCCAGAAACCATATTAAGAACTACCATCAATTAGCTGGGTATGGTAGTTCACACCTGTTAAACCAAGCACTTTTAGAGGATCCCTTGAGGCCAGGAGTTCATGGCTGCCATGTGTTATGATGATGCCCCTGTACTCCACCCTGGGCGACAGAGTGAGACTGTCTCAAAAAAAAAAAAAAAAAAAAAAAGAATTTCCATCGATAGATCAATAGTAGCCAATTCCAAGCAGATGCTTTGTGTAGGGCACTTTTCTTTCGTGCTGAGCATACCAAGGAGGTAAGGCTCAATCCCTCACCTCAATCAAATAGAACTCTAGTTTGTGAAAATAGGATGTTTTTTAGATGATGAAAAATTAAAAAGTTAACAAGTGCCTTCAGCTAGGGGCCAAATGAATGGGTCACAGGCATTGACAGAATGGAGAACTCACTGGAAGCCATCCCAGAAGAGAAAGGACTTGACCTGGACACTGAAGAGCAGACAGGACAAATCATACCAGAGATTCCAAGTGTGAAGACCAAGACCGGGGGAGGAAATTTGCTAGGATGCTTGGGGAGTCATCCTAGGATGCCTTTGACACTGTCCACCTAACAGGGTAAAATCCAGTGAAAAGAGGACCACCAGACAAATCATCATAGAGACTCCCACACGGTGTCTGTCTGTCTGATTTCAACTGAGTTTTTTCCTAAATTCCATCAAAACAGAGAGTAGATGACACACCAATTATTTGCTTTTTGTGTGTATCCCGCAAAGATTAGTTAAGGAAAAGCACAGTCTGCGTGTAAATTTTTCCATCTGCAACAGAAGGAAAATGTATCTGCTCATACCAACTAACCCAAGATTCAACAGAATAAACCAGTGAAGGAGGGAAATGAACTTAGTCGTTTGTAATACGTCTGTCAGGATAAATTAAATGCACATACCTACATTTTGATATACCTGTCCTCAGTTCTTTCAAACCAGTTTCAATTACTTTCTCACCATACAGTAATGTTCATGAGTATGTTTCTGGAAGATTTTAAGTATTTCACAAGTATTAACTCATTTTATCTTCACAATCACGCAGTGTGGTTATTATTGCTGCTTTCTCCATTTAATGGTTGAGAAAACTGAGACAGAATGAGGAGAGGTGACTTAACTAAGGCCGCAGCAGGGCAAAGGAGGAAATGGCATTTGAACCTAGGACATCTGGCTCCAGAGCTAAACTCTTACTCTTTACATTATACTGCCTACCTAATGTGTATAATAAAACAGGGGCCAACAAACTTTTTCTGGAAAGTCCCAGGTAGTAAGTATATTTGACTTTGCAGGCCATACATTATCTCTGCCTTTACTACTCTGTTGTGTCATTGCAATAGGAAAGCAGTCACAGACAATATGTAAAAGAAATAAATGTAGGCCAGGTACGGTGGCTCATGCCTATAATCCCAGCACTTTGAGAGGCCGAGGTGGGTGGATAACTTGAGGTCAGGAGTTCAAGACCAGTCTGGCCAACACGGTGAAATCCCTTCTCTACTAAAAATACAAAAATTTAGCCAGGCATGGTGGCATGCTCCTGTAGTCCCAGCTACTCAGGAGGCTGAGGCAGGACAATTGCTTGAACCTGGGAGGTTGCAATGAGCTGAGATTGAACCACTGCATTACAACCTGGGTGACAGAGTGAAACTCTGTCAAAAAAAAAAGGGAAAGAAAGAGAGAGAGAGAGAGAAAGAAACGTGGCTGCATTTGACCCATGGCAGACCTGACCAAGCCCTTCCATAATTTGCCATTGCAAATTAAAATAAGGTCACTTTTCATACATTTACATAGTGTGAAAAAGATCTTGCTTGTTAGCCCTTTAGTCACCATTTGTAAACATTCATTTATTTACTCAACAAATACACAGTGAGTCCATACTCTGGGACAGGCACTTTTTTACATATTAAAATAACATCAGTAAACCAGATAGTTTCTGGAGCTGTATTCTAGTAGAGGAGACAGACAATAGGCAAACAACAGAGATAGGCTGGATAGATCATAGAACAGTAGGTGGTAATAAGTGCTATGAAGAAAAACAAAGCAGAGCAAGAGGCTAAAGACAGACAGTAGTTGCTATACAGGGTGCGTGGTCAAGGAAAGCCTCCCTGTTGGGGAGGTTTCTGTAGAAGTAGTCACTGAAGTCTGGGAGTTGGGTGAGATCTCCAAGAGCATACCTGCCATTCAAAACTGAAAAGTGAAGGATTCAGCAAAGAAGGCTAAGAAGAATGCTTCAGTAAGGAGAGTGAATCAACTGCAACTGCATTGAATACTGCAAACATTCACAAGGAGGAGATCTGAGAGGTGCCCATCGATTTGGCAATAAGCATGACCCTGGTAACATTAATGAGAGCATTTTCAGAAGAGGGAAGAAAGCCCAGTTAAAGGAGATTCAGGAGCAAGTGAAAGAAAGAGAAAGGGAGACAGTGAGTATGAAAAAATTCTTTCCAGAAATTCTGCTATAAGGAAAAGAGGTAGAACAGAGTAGACAGAGGATAGTATAGCAAAAAGGAAGTATTTTGCTTTGGTTGTGTGTGTGTGTGTGTGTGTGTGTGCGTGTGTGTGTTTTAACTAGGAAGACATAATACACAATATGTTTTTATATTAATAGAAATAATCTAGTAGAGAAGATGAAATGGATGAAGTTGAGACAAAGAATAAATACTCTTGTGTTTGATGTTGGTATTCACCTGTATAATGGACATTAAATGTAATTTAGATGTTTTATGTGTTGATCTTCACCTGTAAGAGATACATAGTGTGATTTTCATGTAACATAGACCAGTGAGCTCAGCACAGAAGCAGGGCTGATATTAATATGAACCAGAACAAACATAGCAGTTGTCTATAGTCAGTATCTGTTCTGACTGTTTAATGTATTTCTAGTTAAATATTTTATTTATCATCCCTGCTCAGAGTGCTTCTTATATAATCTTAATCTACACATAGTCATTGTATAATATAATAAAATTTCCTTGAAATTGAAAAGAATCTTTGCTTTTCAATAGAATTCGCCAACAACAATGAAATATAAAAACCACTGGATTAGAACATCAGACATGGGTTACCAGTTTTCTGGTTATTGGTTGATTTTAGCTAGAACACATCTCTCTATTACCCTATCTATATTTTGGGAAGTCATCCTGAGTTGCTTGCTGTGGGCATTTTTAGAAATCTTAGGTCACTCTAAGTAGAATGATACCTTATACCCAAGCCATTGTGTTTGTGTTTTGTTTAACTGATCTGAGGTTAATGCAAGTGCAGAGCAAACAAGCTTTTGCCCATGTAAGGACTGATTGTGAGTCCTAAATGTGCCGAACCACAGACAGAATTCCTGCAGAGTTTATGACATTAGACCTGGTTGGCG
>NW_012103243.1:1097272-1099855 GCF_000951045.1 Mandrillus leucophaeus
AGCTGCCACTAACTACATTCCTGAGATGTACAAGTGCCTTTGGAGCAAAGGTATCTTGTTTGAAGGAAATTCCAGAATCATTTGTGAATTCCCAGGTCTGGGGACAAAATCATGAATTAAGTGGGCATCCTTAAATTCCTATTGACAACACATAAAGAATAGTGCCAACCTCCCTTCAAATGTTGTCTTTTTAGTATTTTCTCATTTTATTTTATGCTATAGAGCATACACATTTAGAGTGGGGGTGGAGAGGGAAGTAGCTGAATATATTTGGAGTAGATATATGGTGAGCTCCTTAAAAGCGGTCACCTTGTAGGTTTTGTATCCCACCAAATGGCACTTACGCAGGTGTTGTACGAATGAATGAATAAGTAAATAATTGGACAAATACATACCCAGAAGTCCAGCTTTGGGTAGATTACATCTGGTCTCTCACTCACTGATTGTGTGGTCAATACTGTGTAGTTTACTCATCTTTCCCTTCTATTTCATATCTAAGTGATTGAAGTACAATTTCTCAAGCCAGATTCACTTAACAAAGCCTTAATGAGACACTATATGTTTATAACTCAGTATCAAAAATATATTTGAGTTTTGGTTCTTGCTATTTATTTTTTCTCTCTCTCTCTTTCTTTTCTTAATTACAAAGCTATACTTGTTTAGTCACCTCTCTCTCATCAGACCCTTCATTCATTCGACACACATTCACTAATGTGAGCTAGACAGTGTTCCAAATACTGGAGATACCAAATGAAAGAAAGTGCCAGACCTCTGTGAGCTCACTGACTGGAGGCTGTGGCCATGACAAAGCAAGGGGTTGTTTTAATAACAGCTCGCTTCTCCATCAGCACCCTCCTTGATGTCTCTTAACACTCATCTTTGAATCATCCAGGTCATATCAATGTCTGAATCTGGCTTGTTTTCCATTGGAAATATCTCTACTATGCTTGTTAACCAACAAGGTGGCCAATAACTACCACATTGTTATATAACCCTCATGAGGGCAAAACCTTCCTTCATTTTCCTCTGACTTACCCAAAGATGATGATAACTGAGTGTTATCTTGGAAAGACTTCTGTTCCTGCTCCTGACTGCTATGGGAGCCTTCAGAAAGCCATTACCTCCTTAAAATTCAATTCCCTGAATATAAAACAAGATCAAGGAGATCAATACTCTTAAGATCCTTTCTAACTTCCAGTGACTGTGATTATTTAATACTCAGAAACATTCATTACTCAGCTAGAAGGAATTTCTGGCACCTAAACTTTTTTTTTTTTTTGAGATGGAGTCTCACTCTGTCGCCCAGGCTGGAGTGTAGTGGTGCGATCTCAACTCACTGCAACCTCTGCCTCCCGGGTTCAAGCAATTCTCCTGCCTCAGTCTTCTGAGTAGCTGGACTACAGTTGTGCACCACCACACCCAGCTAATTTTTGTATTTTCAGTAAGGACGGTGTTCGCCATGTTGGCCAGGATGGTCTCAATCTTCTAGTCTCGTGATCCGCTGCCTCGGCCCCCCCAAGTGCTGTGATTACAGGCATGAGCCACCGTGTCTGGCCTAAACATGAATTTTGAAGGAAATGTAGCTTAATAGTGAAATTTGACCTTTGAAGTGTCCCGAAGAATCAGGTACCTGCTTTCAAATGCAGATACTTAGTCTAATAGGAGTAACACAAAATCAAGAGTCATGAAAAATCACAATTAACTTGAAAGGAAACTACACTTTCTGAGTATTGGCCCCATTGATTTTCCCAGGCCAGACACAAACAATAACTTAAACTTGGTTAGATAAGTTTTGTTTTTTTGAAGCTGATCTTTCTTTTAGTTATAAAGGATCAAAACAGGGACTGCCCTGAGGAAATTGAGGCAGTATGTTGCAGCAACAATTGAGCCTTGGAATAGAAGTATAGACTTTCAACCCACGCCTCACTCTAACAGCAATGGCTGATGGTATCAGGCACCTCCCTGGCCCTGTTTTCTTATCAAAAAAATTAAATAGTCAAGTCCAGAGACTGCAAAGTCCCACACAGTTCCATCATAACATGGTTTTAGGAAGTCTGTAACATTAGCATAGTTATGTACTTCAGTAAATATCCTAATATTTCAGAAGTCCTTCACAGCATCAATTTAGCAACCTTAGAGAGTCAATAATCCAAGAACTTGTAATTCCAATTTCAGCCTATATTGCTACAAATTCCTGTAGTCTCCTGGGCTCAAGCCAAGCAGCACAGATTAATTCATTTGATAATTAAGGACCTACCATATGCATGGACCTTGGTAGACACTATAGCTGACAGGGATAAATATATCTTAGACCTTGTCCTCAGATAACATGGTAGGTACATATATAAAACACACACAATTCATTGACTTCTTTTTTTATATATATACTTTAAGTTCTAGGGTACATATGCACAACATGCAGGTTTGTTACATATGTATACATGTGCCATGTTGGTGTGCTGCACCCATTAGCTCATCATTTACATTAGGTATATCTCCTAATGCTATTCCTCCCCCTCCCCACACCTCATGACAGGCTCTAGTGTGTGATGTTCCCCTTCCTGTGTCCAAGTGTTCTCATTG
>NW_012103243.1:1100396-1116290 GCF_000951045.1 Mandrillus leucophaeus
ATCTCATTGTGGTTTTGATTTGCATTTCTCTGATGGCCAGTGATGATGAGCATTTTTTCATGTGTCCATTGGCTGCATAAATGTCTTCTTTTGAGAAGTGTCTGTTCATATCCTTTGCCCACTTTCTGATGGGGTTGTTTGATTTTTTTCTTGTAAATTTATTTACGTTCTTTGTAGATTCTGGATATTAGCCCTTTGTCAGCTGGGTAGATTGCAAAAGTTTTCTCCCATTCTGTAGGTTGCCTGTTCACTCTGATGGCAGTTTCTTTGCATGTGCAGAAGCTCTTTAGTTTAATTAGATCCCATTTGTCAATTTTAGCTTTTGTTGCCATTGCTTTTGGTGTTTTAGACATGAAGTCCTTGCCCATGCCTATGTCCTGAATGGTATTGCCTAGGTTTGCTTCTAGGGTTTTTATGGTTTTAGGTCTAACATTTAAGTCTTTAATCCATCTTCAATTAATTTTTGTGTAAGGTATAAGGAAGGGATCCAGTTTCAGCTTTCTACATATGGCTAGCCAGTTTTCCCTATGATAAAATTTTGAGCCAACACACAAATACAACAATGAAACAGATAAAATCAAGCGTGACAGTCTGAGTTCAGAGGAACAAAGGAGTGAGGAGGCATGGCAACTTAATATGGTTAGAAAGAGCTGAAAGAGAAAATGAAATTTGGAAGCAGGATTGGTCATTGGGCAGAAGTTTCACAGATAGGCATGGAGAGAAGAGCATTTTAGGTAGAAGGAATGGCATGAACAGTTACGCAGAATTGCAAGTGCACATGGCTTTTCCCAAGCTGTGAGTATGACTGGAGTTTAGAATACAAGAGAGGTCAAAGGTGAGACCTGGAAGGTAGACCAAATCAGACTATGAAGTGTGTTGGATGCCAGGCTAAGGAATTTAAATTTGTTTTGCTGATGTTGCGGATTTGCATCAAGGAAAGGCACATGCTTTAGGAAAGTTGCTTGGTAGCTGCCATTATGGTTGTAAGTAGGGAAACACAGAAAAGAGGAAGAGAGAAGAGGATGTTGGCACAAAGATTCTTATTATTAAATTATTTATATTAAGTGGAAAGTAAGAAATTACTGGCCAAGCGTGGTGGCTCACGCCTGTAATCCCAGCACTTTGGGAGGCCGAGGCAGGGGAATCACGAGGTCAGGAGATCGAGACCATCCTGGCTAACATGGTGAAACCCTGTCTCTACTAAAAAATACAAAAATACAAAAGCAAATTATATAAGGACTGATATAAGAGTAAGCTGGATTATTACACAACCATTAAAATATGATTACCAGGAGTTTGTAATTACATGGAAAAAATGACTTTCATAAAGTAAAATTAAAAGTTTGTGAGACAAATTGTATATATATAATTTGTATATATATATATACACACACACACAGACATATATGTATGTGTGTATATATGTATGTACATTCATGCATCATTTAACGACAAGGATATGCTCTGAGAAATGCATTGTTAGGTGACTTTGTCACTGTGTAAACTCCTTCACATACTTCACAAACCTAGAAGGTATAGCCTACTACACAGTTACAGCTATCTACACAGCTACAGCTACAGCTACAGCTATCTACACAGCTACAGCTACAGCTACAGCCATCCTAGCTGTACAGCTAGGATACAGGCTATAGTCTATTGCTCCTAGTCTACAAATCTGTACAAGACATTACTGTACTGAACACTGCAGACCTATGTAACACAATGGAATTTATTTATTTAAACTTATCTAAGCATAGAAAAAGTACAGCAAAAATATATTATAAAAGATAAAAATTGGTACACCTGTATAGTGCACTTACCATGACTGGAGCTTGCAGAACTGGAGGTTGCTCTGGGTGAGTCAGTGAGTGAGGGGCGAGTGAATGTGAAGGCCTAGGACATTACTGTACACTACTGTAGGCTTCGTGAACACTGTACACTTAGGCAGCACTAAATTTACTTTTAGCATTTTCTTTGTTTAATAATAAATTAACCTTAGCTTACCGTAACTTTTTAACTTTATCAACTTTTTAAGATTTTTAGCTTTTTTATTCTTTAGTATTATCCGTGAGCTTAAAACACACATTGTACTGCCGTACAAAAATAATTTCTTTATATCCTTGTTCTAAAAGCTTTTTTCTGTTTTTTAATTTTTTTAAACCTTTTAAACTTTTTTTGTTAAAAAACAAATCACAAACATACACACTAGCCTAGGCCTACCTGTGACCGGGACAGGACTGTCCTTATCACTGTCTTCCACCTCCACATCTTGTCCCAGTGGAAGGTCTTCAGGGACAATAACACACATGGAGCTGTCATCTCCTATGATGACAATGCCTTCATCTGGATACCTCCTAAAGGACCTGCCTGAGCCTGTTTTACGGTTAACATTTTTTTTATAAGTAGAAGGAGTACACTAAAAAATAATGATAAGAGGCCGGGCATGGTGGCTCACGCCTGTAATCCCAGCACTTTGGGAGGCCGAGGCGGGTGGATCACGAGGTCGGGAGATCGAGACCATCCTGGCTAATACGGTGAAACTCCGCCTCTACTAAAAATACAAAAAATTAGCCGGGCGTGGTCGCGGGCGCCTGTAGTCCCAGCTACTCCTGAGGCTGAGGCAGGAGAATGGTATAAACCCGGGAGGCGGAGCTTGCAGTGAGCCAAGATCACGCCACTGCACTCCAGCCTGGGCGACAGAGCCAGTCTCCGTCTCAAAATAATAATAATAACGATAATAATAATAATAATAAATCATAGTAAATACATAAACCCCTAATACAGTTGTTTATTATGATTATCAGCTAGTATGCATTGTACATTATTATATGTGCTATACTTTTCTATGAGTAGCAATGCAGTAGGTTTGTTGACACCAACATCACAACAAATGTGAATAATGCATTGTGCTACAGCGTCAGGGTCACCATTACACAACTAGGCAGTAGAAATTTTTCAGCCCCATTATACTCTTATGAGACCACCATCATACATGCCGTTCATTACTGACTGAAACACCATTAGTGGTGCATGACTATACATATGTGCGTGTATAACTCTAAAGTATAATTGGAAAAATAGCTAAAAGAAAATATAACTGCTATTCCTAATTAGGGAACTTGAAAGTGAAGTTTCTTTTGATGCCAATGTTTCCTTATTTTCCATAATTTTGACAAAATACAATTATATTAAGTAGTAAGAAATAACATTTTTCAAGGGAAGTTTGAGTAAGTAGTAAGAAGTAAGAAGCAACCTGAGCTCTGGTATTAGCAATAGGAATGAAAAGCAGAAACTCAGTGAGGTAATATGGAAGATACGCTTTTGGAATCCACAGATTATTTATTTATATTTATTTATTTATTGAGATGGAGTCTCGCTCTGTCACCCAGGTTGGAGTGCAATGGTGCGATCTCGGCTTACTGCAACCTCCTCCTCCCAGGTTCAAGCAATTCTCCCACCTCAGCCTCCTAGGTAGCCGAGATTACAGGCGTGTGCCATCACTCCTGGATAATTTCTGTATTTTTTAGTAGAGACATGGTTTCAACGTGTTAGCCAAACTGACCTCGAACTCCTGGTCTCAAATGATACACCCACCTCAGCCTCCCAAAGTGTTGGGATTATAGGCATGAACCAAACATGCCAGGCCTGAAATCCACAGATTATTCAAATTATTTCTCCATTTTGGCCAATAACATCAATCTTCTCTGGTATCAAACCTTTCAAAATTCATATGCAAGGGACTATAAGGAATAATGGTCAAGAACATCAGCTCTGGAGTCAGAGTGCATGAGTTTGAATCCCTTTCTGCCACTGGCTAGCTTGGTGACTTTGGGCAAGTCACTCTCTAAGCCTCAGTTTTCTCATCTTTAAAATGGGAGTGATAATACAAATTCATAAGGCTGTTGAAAGGACTGAATGAAGTTACACATTAAATCATTTAATAAAATGTTGCTCACATAGTAAAGACTCAGGAAAGGTTAACTGCTATTTTTATTATTATTATTTGTCTTGTTCATCTCTAAACAAAGATCAAGTGAAAATGGGATCATCAGAGAGAAAGAGGCAACATCCATGCAAATGGATAACAAAAACCACTGGAAGCCAGAGTCGCATTCATACACAGTCAATAAACTGAACCTCCTTTCTTGTCTCCAACACTAATTTAGCTATTCTCTTTTGTTCTAGACTGAACTTCAGTTCTCTAACAGCTCCTGAAAGTTGATGATTATGCTGTTACCCACCTCGTCAGCCCATCCTCCTAAGTTACAAAGTACATTTTATTTCTTTATTCCTTTTTTTTTTTTTTTTTTTGAGACAGAGTCTTGCTCTGTTGCCCAGGCTGGAGTGCAGTGGCGCGATCTCGGCTCACTGCAACCTCCACCTCCTGAGTTCAAGCACTTCTCCTGCCTCAGCCTCCCAAGTAGCTGGGATTACAAGCATGCGCCATCATGCCCGGATAATTGTTGTATAGTTAGTGGAGACAGGTTTTCACCACATTGGCCAGGCTGGTCTCAGACTCCTGACCTCAAGTGATGAGACCACCTCGGCCTCCCAAAATGCTAGGATTTCAGGAGTGAGCCACTGCGCCCAGCCAACAAAGTACATTTGATTTCTGACTGTGTATGTGGAACACTTAGTAGTGGTCCTTGGACACTTGTTCTCACTCAGCCTTGTGCCACAAAGTATTACGTGGATCTACAGATGTTCACCATGAAATAATAGAGCTGCATCACTGCGTTAAAGAATTTCCAAAAGATGCCAAAAAGAAGCAGAATTTCTTCCTCTTGGGACCTTCTTGTGTCACAATATGTACTTCAGGAATTAAAATAGAAGCTTTGTTGATTGAAAACTAAAAACCAGTCAAAAGGAAGTAGTGCCTTTGTACTGTGACTTTTCTGGACCATAAAATACTCTTCATTATTTATTGCTATAAAACAGAAGCATTTCTGTTGTTAGTGTTGAAGAATTATGTACCTATCATCCAAAATATATTATTGACCTTCATTTATCCAATGGAAAACATGCATTTCTTTTTTCTGCTGCTTTAAATTCTACTTTCCATTATCACATACTTCCACTCTTCCTCCTCTCTATGTTAATATAGACAGCATAGGCAGAAATGACTATCCAATAGAGTATAAAGTGATAAAATAAATTCGGGGCCGGGTGCGGTGGCTCCCACCTGTAATCCCAGCACTTTGGGAGACTGAGGTGTGCAGATCACAAGGTCAGGAGATCGAGACCATCTTGGCCAACATAGTGAAACCCCATCTTTACTAAAATACAAAAAAAAAAAAAAAAAAAAAAAAAAAAGCTGGGCATGGTGGTGCGTACCTGTAATCCCAGCTACTTGGGAAGCTGAGGAAGGGGAATCTCTTGAATCCCGGAGGCAGAGGTTGTGGTGAGCTGAGATCATGCCACTGCACTACAGCCTGGTGAAAGAGCAAGACTCTGTCTCAAAACATAAAATAAACAAACAAACAAACAAACAAATAAATTCGGACTGGGCACAGTGGCTCACGTGTGTCATCCCAGCATTTTGGGAGGCCAAGGCAGGCAGATCGTGAGGTCAGGAGTTCAAGACCAGCCTGGCCAATGTGGTGAAACCCCATCTCTACTAAAAACACAAAAATCAGTCGGACATGTTGGTATGCACCTGTAGTCCCAGCTACTTGGGAGGCTGAGGCAGAAGAATCGCTTGAACCTGGAAGGCAGAAGTTGCAGTGAGCTGAGATCACACCACTGCACTTCAGCCTGGGTGACAGAGCAAGACTCCATCTCAAAATAAATAAACAAATAAATAAAATTCATTTAAAAGTTTTTAAATGAGATCCACATACCTGCATATAAACCCATGTAGGTAAATACGCAACCTAATTATGTAGTCTCATGGTTAAATTCTTCTTCCTTTAGTCAGTAGATAAAGAAACTTATTTAGAGAGAAACCAGAAAAACTAACAATGGTACAGTAGCAGCTAGGCAGTTGAAGAGCCAGGAAAGGAATACAGGAGCCCTCCCTGCTTATCCTGTTATTTCCCCACACTATCCCCTTCAGAGCAATGATAACACCCAACCTTTCTTGGAAAGCACCGCATTTTTCAGGCTATGTTTCTTTTGGAATTGTTCTGGAGACAACAACATCATTAAAATTTGAGGGAAGGGACAGACACAATATCTATCTGGTTGCTATTAGTGTTTTGGAAACTCCAAATGAAATACTGCTAGTTAGCAACTAGAGATGTTGATCAAACAATAGTTCCCCAGACAACATAAAAACTGGTTATACCCAGATGACTTTGCTCTCAAGCATTGGAATTTTGGGATATGTGGGTAAAGCTTGGCTAATTATGATACTGACCACAGTAAAGCACACATATGTATGGCAAAACACTCATATACTGAATTTATAGCATGCCAGAGATAGCCATTCCATATGACACTACCAGCTTTATAAACCAAAGCAACTTTGTCTCAATGTAGTAAACTGTTAGGGTTCGTGATAATCCATTGAACAATTAATCTATCTCACAGCCTGTCTTGCACTCCATTTTACAAACTGAGAATATACTTCAGGACTGAAAATATGGGAAAGCATTCAGATATGAATTGCTGAAATAACTACAAGGAAATCTCATTGCAAACCATACAAGTTATGTTGACATGGAAGAATATCTCCCCATCAGTCTGAGTAAACTATTACATAACAGCTAAGCTATAATAAAATCCTGATTCCAAATCAAATAAGTCTCCCAGACTTCTAAAATGAGTCACCAACAGCTTTATAAACATACAAAATACTTGACAAGGAAGTCTCTGATAATTTTTTAGTAATTATGTCTGCAAATTGTTCCTTGCTGACATCACCATTAGAAATGGTTTCCCATAAGCTTGTATTGCCTCTTCACATCTGTTCATTAATCACTAATGCTTTGAATATTTCTATCATTATTAGGTAATTCACAGGGTTTACATGATTCCACAGCACTCTCTTCAGTGGAATTTTTAATTAGTGGAATCAGTGTGATCAAAGCTGATATAATTATGGTCTCATGCTCCTTGCAGTATTTTTAGTGCAGATTCACAATATTGACAAACATTTATCCTAAAATAAAATAATACTTCACAAACAAAGATGACACAGTTTCTAAACATCTTGAAAAAATGTGCAAGGGAGAGAGAGGGGACTGAGTTGAGGGGTCACTAAGTTGACATATTTTGTGTTTAAAGACATTTCAAAGCACTGGCGTCATCTTTCTTTGTGTTGGACATGAGATTTGAAGTCCTGCTCTGACATGTGATTCACAAAGCAGCCCTGAGCCAAGTATGAGTGTCAGATGCTGGGTTCTGCATACTGTATTGTCTGGCAATGGGTGTAGGAGAGAGGAAGAGCTATGCAAAGCAGTCCTGCTGCTCTAGAATAAAGAAAGAGCAGTCCCAGCCTGGCCACATGGGTTTATCCCTCAAAGGAGGGCAACATGGCAGAAAATGTAAATCTTAGACCTGGGAAAGTTGTTGGGGACAAGAGGATTCCTTGGCCTAAACTATGCCATTATAATGGATGTGACCCAGAATAAACTAAGTCCTTGATCTCTCTGTAACTGTATTCATCCAGTGATAAACACTGGCTCCCTGGAAGCCTGAGAAAGTACAATATTTAGAGGAGTTCAAAATGTGTCTAAGTGGAATTTGGATTTCTCCCTAAATGACCTGCGTGGTGGGCATGCCAGAAGCTTGCCACTGGAATGCCACTGGAATGAAGATGGTTGAACAAGCAAAGGAATAAGCACAGTACTTCCTGTTGAAAACAAAATTGCTATCTTTGTCAGGCCTGAAGCCTTCAGTTTAATACATAAAATAAATACTTGGGAAACAGAAGATGTTTTCTATGGGAAAATGGAAGTTCTGAGGGTAAGATTTAGGTTAATACAAAATAAAAGCTTTCTATCATTAGAGCTATCCAACATACTTGGATGGGGTTGAGAAGCAAAGTAGCAAGTATTTCACAACAGGAAGCTTTCCAGTGGAAACTGTGTGTGTGTCATATAAGCAATTCATTTATTAATTTATTCACCCATAACACATTATTTATGAAGTGCTTATTAAGTAATCATAGGGTACAGAGAATGCAAAGATTGATAAAATATAGCCCCAAACATCCAGGAGTTCACAGAATAGTGCATGAGACACACACCAAAGCAGAACATTAAAACAACATAGTCAGTAATAAGCTAACAAAATGACCCAGCTTTGGGACACACATAAGACCTGATTTCAAAAGGAGCTGGAGAAATAGACTGTATTCTTCCACTGGGATTCTGAGTGGTTGATTTTCTGTGCTTCCAAAAAGACAGAGCTTCAGACCCATTGGTCATGTTAGTAGAAATTGATGCCCGCTCCTTTAACTTGAAGAGAATCAGCAAGTTGGAATAATAGAAAGATAACAGTAGAACAAGCAGTGCTGCCAAACAAAAGTGAATTGGTAGGGGAGGAAAAGATAAAGAAAAAAGAAAGTGGTATTGGTAGACTCTTGGAAATCATGGTTTCCATGGCAAAAAGTTTGCTTTCTCTCTGCCTCTGATCCAGGAAGTAAACACTTTCTCATGACCCTAATTACAAGATACTTGAAACTGTAGAAATTTGCTATGACAGGAAAATTCACAGACGTGCGCATGCGCGCGGACACACACACACACACACACACACACACACACACACACACAAGCCTGTTTCCATAAACTAACCAACCATGGAAACTGTTTGAAAACTGATAGTCATATAACCTATACCAGAATGTATGAAAATAATGTTTATACCCAAAACATAGAATAAATATCAAGAGAAAAGAATTTATGCTGAAATAGAATGAAAGCTATTTATTTTATATAAGATCCCTGATATAAAAAACCAAAAGCTGAGACCCACGAACCATTAGCAATTGTTTTGAGGAAGTATGAAGAATTCAAAGGGTGGCAGAACATTGGAGAAGAAAAAATGCGGTTCCAGACCAAGCCCACCATGAAGTTCACAAATTAATCAAGAAATAGGAACTTATTTCCTGTTCTAACAACTAAGAACTTTGACTGCCTGGGAAGGACAGTTGACAAGGTGAGTCATGATGTCCTTGTGGGGAAGATGAAGTAATGTGGGCTGAGATGACCAGTCCATTGGTGACTTTGTAACTGGTTGAATGACTGTAACCTAAGTGGGATGACTATGGAGGGCATTTAACCTAGAAGAATTCTCAGAGTGAGCCATGAATGGCTCTTCCTCTGTCTTATGCCTTATCTCAGTCAACATGTTTACCACTGAATTAAACGAGAATCCTGACAGTGTGTTGACTACATACATACAAAACAATAAGCTGAGAGGGATACCTGATTAGTTCTTTGAAAGAATTCTGTTCCAAAAGAAGTTTTGTCACTCTGGAGCAATGGGTATAATAGCTCTGAGTAGAAAATTCTGTAGCTGATCTAAAAATTCCAACTTCAAAAGTAAACCAGGGTGAAATGAGATTCAAGAAGAGACCACTTGAAAGTAATGAGAGTTATATCACAATATACTGCCACTACTGAAAACTATTATAATATGAAATTTTCAGTAGTATTGAAAATATGATTGAGAAGGTAGAACAAAGACTAAGGTAGAAATGGAAAGTATGCAGGTTTTAGTGCAACACAAGGAAGAACTTTCTGATATCGAGAACTATTTAACACCATAATGGGTTTCTGGAGGAAAGTCAGAGGGTACTTCAGTGAATTCTTCCTCTGTGACTATATAAAATTGTCTTGTCCAGTATGGTATCCACTAACCACATATGGCTAGTTAGCACCTGAAGTATGACTGGCCCAAATTGAGATGTACTTAAGTTGTGAAAAAACACTCTGAATTTTGAAGACTTGGTGTGAAAAAGAGAAATACAAAGTATCTCACTGATGGCTGGGCACGGTGGCTTACGCCTGTAATCCCAGCACTTTGGGAGGCCAAGGTGGGCAGATCACAATGTCAGGAGATCGAGACCATCCTGGCCAACATGGTGAAACCCCGTCTCTACTAAAAATACAAACATTAGCTGGGTGTGGCGGTGTGTGCCTGTAATCCCAGCTACTCAGAAGGCGGAGGCAGGAGAATCGCTTGAAACCAGTAAGGAGAGGTTGCAATGAGCCGAGACTGTGCCACTGCACTCCAGTCTGGCGATAGAGTTGAGACTCCATCTCAAAAAAAAAAAAAAAAAAGTGTATCGCTGATATGGTTTGGCTCTGTGTCCCCAACCAAATCTCATCTGGAATTGTAATCCCCATGTGTCAGGGGCGAGACCTGGTGGGAGGTGATTGGATTATGGGGGCAGTTTCCCCCATGCTGTTCTTGTGACAGTGAGTGAGTTCTCCGGAGATCTGATGGTTTAAAAGTATGCAGTGCTTCCGCCCTCTCTGTCTCTCTCTCCTGCTCTGCCATAGTGAAGAACTGTTTGCTTCCCCTTCACCTTCTGCTATGATTATGTTTCCTGAGGCCTTCCAACCATGCTTCCTATTAAGCCTGCAGAAATGCCAGTCAATTAAACCTCTTTTCTTCATAAATTACCCAGTCTCAGGTAGTTCTTTATAGCAATGTAAGAACAAAACAATACAAGCATTAATTCTTGTAATGATTACATGCTGAAGTAGTAATCGTTTGAACATATTGAGGTAAACATAGTATTAAAATCAATTTCACCTATGTCTGATTACTTTTTTAACATGACTACTAGAAAATTTAAAATTACATATGTGGTTTGCTTTTTTGGCTCACAGTCTATCTCTAGTGAACAGTTAGTAAAAGAGGCTAGACAATTCTAGATAGTTTGGGATGGGAGTTACATGCTGGATAAGGACTTGGCTCAGTCTCTAAGTCCCCTTCAGATTTCAAATTTTATGCTGTAGATTAAAGAGCTGCTAATAGAAGCTACAAAACAATTAATATCTTCATTGTTAAGTACAAATGCCTTTCTAGCAACTAACATTTGTTGGTTTAAGAGTCCTGCTCAAGTTAAGACCATTTGTGGAAGAAGCTAAATAGCAATGACTCATTACAAAAGTGTCTCTGGACTCATGGCATTTTCTAACAGGATCATCATGTTGATTAGCTGTCACGTTGATATCCGTTGACACAGAATGTCAAACTAACAAATGATTAGCCTTTAAAATAGACACCAATGATAATCGTATTCAAGAGTTTTCTAATTTTTGTTTCCTATACAGTATTTTATAAAGATGATATTTAGGAGTTTTCATAAATGAATTTTAAAAGTTGCAGAAAAGACCAAAATAACTCAACCTCAAATATTTATTCTATGTGTTAAGGAAAATTGAGGAGGCAAGTACAGTCTACATTCCTAAAATCTCTATAATGGGTATTCTTCACATTTCAAGATTGAATTGTTTATCTCCTTAACCAGGCTATTATAATCACCTTAAACTTAGTAGGTAAGTTCTTCATATGTGAAATGTGAGCTTTGTACAGTAACAGATCTGTTAGGCACCAGACAGATGCTTGCTATGTATAGAGATTATAATAATTAAGTATTTGGGAATAAGAAGTTCATTTTCAGAGAGGAGTGGAATTTTCAGATAAGCCCTGGAAGACATATGGGAAGTTATCCTAGTTCAGATCACTGCAAATTCTAACCCCACCTTCCTCCCTCCAGAAATCAACAAGCCCTTCAAGGAGTTTATAATCTAGCTAAAAAGTTCACAGTCACATATCATGGGATATTAGGACTGAATAAGCCAGCTCTGAAAATTCCTCTGACTCCAGTCTTGATCTCTTAAGTTCTACTTGCGTTTGTTACTACCTAGGCATCTCGTGTAATTATAGTTTAGTTTTTTATGGGATGGGGAGAGGGTTAGGAACAGAAGTAGTGGTTAATATTGATAACAATCCTCGACCAGAACTGTTCTGCTTTTTACTTATCTTAATCAGGGATCCAGAAATTCTGAAAAAATGTCAGTATTCCAAAGCTCTGCAAAGACTGCTTATATAATTGTTATCCCTATTGTTTCATAGGCATTTGGCCTGATAGAAAGCTAATGATGGGCACTTAAAAGTCAAATGACAGGAGTAATTAAGAATAGCCATGAAGGATGATGTAAAGGCATCTCCATTTCAGACTGGGGAAAGCACAGAAATGTTCTACCTAGTGGATCATAGATAAAAATAGCTGCCATCTGCTGGTGCCAGGTACTTTTCATGATTCTCTCATTGAATACTCACAGCCAATTTATGAGATGGGTGCTACATTACTCCTATGTAAGACATGAGGAATCCAAGGCAAGGAGAGGTTTTGCCACTTGTCAAAGGTTACAGTCACTGGGGCTGGAACTCAGTCCCACATTGATCTGGTTCCAAAGCCTCATTTCTTAACCACTTAACTAGTGCTGAGATGAGATTGTCTCAGATGAGTCCCTGCTTAGATCTGGATAAACTTGTAAGAGTTGTTTCCTCTGAAGGAAAAATGGGTGCTTTTCACTTTTTCCTGCTATAGAGCAGGAGAGAGAAAGGATGAACTGCCAAGACAGAGCTGGATGTGCTCCTGGGTCCCACTGTAGGCCCTCAAGGAAATCTATGCCTACAAGTTCTTGATGATACAGGACATTGCTCTAAAGAATTCCATACATCTCATAGCTGTACACCTCACTCAGGACAGCAACTAAGAAAAAAAATTACCTAAAATTCGGGTTAAGTATTATTGGCAGCACAATTGCAGTAATAATTCACTCCCTAACTCCCACTAGAAAGAAGTAAATCAATGCCTCTTATTTCTTATTGAAATCTGTCTTTTTTGTACCCTTAATCATTTTGCTGCTCCAGGGGAACTGTGTGCAAATTAAAACCCTTAATGAACTTGCTATCTTTGTTTTCTGATCTGAATTCAGTCAGAAAATGAAGGACTCCAGTCCCAATCACAAGCCAAGAGAAAACAAATGCATGTAATTCATTACCATTAAAACCTTAGAATCTTTACACTAATGATGTTGGGTAAGAAATGTTATCTTTGGGTAAGAGAACAGAAAAAAAAAAAAAAAAGTGATGGCATGTCCCTCAAAGAGACAAGCAGGAAATATTCTGGAAAAGTGGGTCATATCAGAAAATCTCTGCAGTTGTTACGAAGCCAAAAAGATATTGACTGTTTTGTGCAGAGCACAGTTCTAGGCACTATGATGGGAAAGTGCAAGAAAAGAAGGCGGAAAGAAAATAGGGAAGGATTAAAGGCAAGAAGGTGGAACATATGGCTAGTTGAAAGGAAACAAAACATACTTCCTGCTTTTAAAGCATTTATCTTTGCACAGGCTTCACTCTCTGAATTATTTGCAACCACCTGATAATCAAAGCTATAATAAAAGCAAAACTATTCTCCATCGCTAAATTAGCTAACGGTTAAAAGGGAGACAAGACGAAAGAATGTGGATTACCCACTCAAATTTATCATCAGTAAAATAATAATTCAAACCACAGGACCCAGAAGAGGATGATTTAAATAAGGATAGGCCTTTGCTTCAAAGAAAGAACAAAGTAGTTAGGGCATTCAATGAATAGCGCAATGCAAGTGGCAGATGTCTTAATTACCTAATCTTAGCTGAGTTAAATTGTGTGCCTGCCCTTGCCAGTGAAAAATAGCAATCTAACAATGCGGCCAGTTGTTAATAAAGTAGTATTTAGAAAAAGAAAACAATTCCAAATTTAATATCGTATAAAGGTAATGGCCTCATTAGGTGTGCATCAAAAAGATGCCTAATCAGTACCATTACTATTACTTATTAATAACAGCGGCATGGAACCCGATTTCACAGTGGCTGAGGTCAGCCTCACATGGATGACTCACACACATGGCTGATCTACATAAATAGCATGTGCTAAGATTACCATCTGGTATAACAATCTACATCACAAGACTCCACATTTCCTGTTACCCAGGGTAAGTAAATTTCAAGCATGAGGGAAAATTTTAGCAAGTTTCTCCAAGTACCTTTACTGAGAGACTAATGTGGCTTACACAGAGAGGAGGGGAAAGGAAATTATGAGGTAAAGGTTATTCTCCCTTTCATCTCCCCCTGACTTCCTCTTCACATGAGAGGAGAAACACCACCTTTGCAATTCTGGCTCATATCATCTATAAAATCAAATTTGTCTAATTAATCTCTAACAAAGGCACACCAGGCATACTGTAAGACACATATTTGAAACAACATTAAAAACAGGTGGCATGCATTTGAAAATCGCTTATTCCTTTCCTTGTACCTTCCCTCTTTTTTGATCCCTATTCTTTTTTCTTTTCCTACGTGAAGACATCGGCATATATTATGAAATGACACAAGAGAAGCTGTGGCCCCTGAAGATTACTTTGATATTTTGCATTTCCAATAAAGACACCCACATTTGAAACCATTTTCACACAAAACTAATTTTATCTCGTGTTTAAGATTGTACTACCCATCAGATTGTTATTATTGCCATATCTACCATCAGAGATGGGCGAGGAACCTCTTATATCTGTACCTGCTTGCATGAGGCCCTCTAGTGCGTGATCTAAACATCCCTCGCTCTCTGAGAACTCCCCAGGGTGTACCAGTCTCAGAAGCCCTCAGATGGTCTTTCAGAGCATGGGGCACACCAGCATCTCTACTCTAGGTTTAGTTATTCAGATTCTTTTTATGTTTTAATTTAATTGAATTTTTTCCTTCACATTTACACAAATCTAGAACTTTGCAATTCAGTTTATGAAAACAAAGATTACAAAATTCAAGTTATAATTAGGCAAGTAACAGATTTCTCTCTCATTTTTTTTTTTTACTATTTGTAAGAATTTGTAAGAAAGAATATTGTATTATACTCATTAAAAGTATAAACAAACAGATTTAATATAACTAGGAGGAAAAGCAAACAAATAGTTTACAGCAACCTTTGCTTCTGAACAATGACTATATTTATTACTAATAATACAAATTCCTTTTAAGCACAACACTTTATAGCAGAGATCAACACATTTTTTTTCTGTAAAAGATAAGATAGTAAATATTTTGGGCTTTGTGAACTAAGAGGTAAAATAGGGGATATTAAATAAAAGCTTATACAAGGGAGAATACAAATATCTACAAAATTTTTACTAATGAAATGCAAAATATAGTAATAGTAATTTAGCACAGTTTTTTGTAATACCAATCTACTGATGAAAAGAAAGAAATTCTTTAAAGAGGGCCTGGAGGAAGTGATATTTTTTATAGTTGGGGTTCAAATGTAATGTTTCCCATTAGCAAGCTGGTGCAAATGTTCATCTGCATCATTCTTAGCTCAGCGGTTATACAAAGGCCAGTGACAGGCTGGATTTGGCCTATGGGCCATAGTTCGCCAACCCCTGTTTTAGAGTCTTGAGTACTTTCAAAGGAGCAAAGTGTTCTTACATTTACTATGTCAGTTATGTCTCACCACAACTCTATGAGAAACCTGGCTAGATACCTTATTCCCACCCTATGGATGAAGTTCCTAAAACTTCCACCAATGAAGTGGCTTCCTGAGGGAATACACCAAGTAAATGTTGGAACCAGGACTTGAATTTGGACTTCTTAGCTGTTAAGTAGATTCCAATTTAGGGAATATGTTAAGTCTCTTCTTCCTCTGATTTACCAAGGTAAATATTAAATTAAACTCTAATGATATTTCAAGTATTGATATCACCCAAAAGATTTTTGGAACCTCATTTTTGGTAATGTTTACCAGAATATTTTTAATGGTAGTCTATCTTCATCCTTAGATGTCTAGAAATGGCCCCAAATCTTCTCATGCCATCTCATAATGTAAACTTCATTTGAGTCACAAACAAGATTTAGCGATAATGTAATGAGATATTTCTTCTGGATGGGCCTC